>NC_091282.1:995435615-995796865 GCF_032444005.1 Ranitomeya imitator
AGATTCCTGAGCGTTGTTATTTGCTGTACAGGAGTCTGCGCTCTTGTGTTATCCCTTGGCAATACCCTGTTAGTGCAGGCCGTCTCATGACCTCATTTCATGTTGGCCGGTGCGGTTAACGATGGCCATAAATCCCAGACCCACAGTGGCTTTTCCTAAAGTCACACTGCGGTGCTGGGATTCGTGGCCTTGTGCAGTAAATATGTTCGCCGCTCACACATGTCCTTACACCTGCTTCAGACTGGGCGGCCTCAGCTGATCCCTTATCGCATGCCGCGGCCATGAGGCCGCACAGTCAGAAGAAGGCGGAAGGAGGGGAGTGAAAACAGGGGAACATATGCACTGCTCGTGCCCATCAATCACACCCTCGCAGTCAAAATATATGAGACAACGGGGGGCGTTGTGTCGGGCAGGGGGGACGCACAGGCACAGCCAGCCAACCAATGATGTCAGGAGACGGGCAGCGCTAACAATGGGGGTGCTGCGTGTCATTAAAAAGGAAAGTCACACCTCAGGGACATTGTAATGGTCTGTAATGAGACACATTTTGTACTTGTTGAGTTCCACGTGTGCAAGGAGAAAAGTCAGCCACCTTGTACAAATGCAGCAGTACTGCTGTACAAGGTGGCTGTTATACATAGAAACACCTGGGGGGGTGGGGGCAGGCTCCCTTCAATTTCAGTTCATGTGCCTGCGTGGCGTTTGCAGGTCACGTTGCAAGCTACACAGCAGGGGAACAGCTGGCGTTGCTGAACCCCACTGACACATTGACTGGTGTTTTTCTCTGTGCAGATTGCATGTCCGGGCAAAAACTAGCGGTGTTAGAGCCCAGGGTCAGCAGGAGGAGGAGGAGAGGAGCAAAGTGTAGGCCGAAGCCTGCACTGGTGGCAGCTTTTGTTCTGTTGTGCCAGCGTGGCTTGTGCTGGACACGTTGCCGACTACACAGCAGGGGAACAGCTGGCGGTGCTGAACCCCACTAACACATTGGCTGGTGTTTTTCTCTGTGCAGCTAGCATTTCCGGGCAAAAACTAGCGGTGTTTGAGCCCAGGGTCAGCAAGAGGAGTAGAGGAGCAGAGTGTAGGCCGAAGCCTAGTTGAACCAATTTCAAAGGTTACCTTAAACCCCCCCCTCAGGTGTTGCAAGGTACAAGAGCCACACCTTGAACAGCATTAATGATGCACAAGTCAAAGGTTGCTCTATTTAATTTTGCTCCTTGCACACGCTGAATTAAACACGTACACTATTTAGCCCATTATACTGTCAAACAGTTGTGGAGGCGTGACTTGTCTTTTTAACGAGACGCAGCACAGGTGTCAAAATTTGCACCTAGGTACTGGGCGCAGATTCCTGAGCGTTGTTATTTGCTGTACAGGAGTCTGCGCTCTTGTGTTATCCCTTGGCAATACCCTGTTAGTGCAGGCCGTCTCATGACCTCATTTCATGTTGGCCGGTGCGGTTAACGATGGCCATAAATCCCAGACCCACAGTGGCTTTTCCTAAAGTCACACTGCGGTGCTGGGATTCGTGGCCTTGTGCAGTAAATATGTTCGCCGCTCACACATGTCCTTACACCTGCTTCAGACTGGGCGGCCTCAGCTGATCCCTTATCGCATGCCGCGGCCATGAGGCCGCACAGTCAGAAGAAGGCGGAAGGAGGGGAGTGAAAACAGGGGAACATATGCACTGCTCGTGCCCATCAATCACACCCTCGCAGTCAAAATATATGAGACAACGGGGGGCGTTGTGTCGGGCAGGGGGGACGCACAGGCACAGCCAGCCAACCAATGATGTCAGGAGACGGGCAGCGCTAACAATGGGGGTGCTGCGTGTCATTACAAAGGAAAGTCACACCTCAGGGACATTGTAATGGTCTCTAATGAGACACATTTTGTACGTGTTGAGTTCCACGTGGGCAAGGAGAAAAAGTCAGCCACCTCGTACAAATGCAGCAGTACTGCTGTACAAGGTGGCTGATATACATAGAAACACCTGTGGGTGGGGGGCAGGCTCCCTTCAATTTCAGTTCATGTGCCTGCGTGGCGTTTGCAGGTCACGTTGCAAGCTACACAGCAGGGGAACAGCTGGCGTTGCTGAACCCCACTAACACATTGGCTGGTGTTTTTCTCTGTGCAGCTAGCATGTCCGGGCAGAAACTGGCGTTGTTTGAGCCCAGGGTCAGCAGGAGGAGGAGAGGAGCAAAGTGTAGGCCGAAGCCTGCACTGGTGGCAGCTTTTGGTCGGTTGTGCCAGCGTGGCTTGTGCTGGACACGATGCCGGCTACACAGCGGGGGAACAGCAGGCGGTGCTGAACCCCACTAACACATTGGCTGGTGTTTTTCTCTGTGCAGCTAGCATGTCCGGGCAGAAACTGGCGTTGTTTGAGCCCAGGGTCAGCAGGAGGAGGAGAGGAGCAAAGTGTAGGCCGAAGCCTGCACTGGTGGCAGCTTTTGGTCGGTTGTGCCAGCGTGGCTTGTGCTGGACACGTTGCCGACTACACAGCAGGGGAACAGCTGGCGGTGCTGAACCCCACTAACACATTGGCTGGTGTTTTTCTCTGTGCAGCTAGCATTTCCGGGCAAAAACTAGCGGTGTTTGAGCCCAGGGTCAGCAGGAGGAGTAGAGGAGCAGAGTGTAGGCCGAAGCCTAGTTGAACCAATTTCAAAGGTTACCTTTAACCCCCCCCTCAGGTGTTGCAAGGTACAAGAGCCACACCTTGTGCAGCATTAATGCTGCACAAGTAAAAGGTTGCTCTATTTGTTTTGCTCCTTGCACACGCTGACTAAAACACGTACACTATTTAGCCCATTATACTGTCAAACAGTTGTGGAGGCGTGACTTGTCTTTTTAACGAGACGCAGCACAGGTGTCAAAATTTGCACCTAGGTACTGGGCGCAGATTCCTGAGCGTTGTTATTTGCTGTACAGGAGTCTGCGCTATTGTGATCCCTTGGCCATGCGCTGTGAGCGCTTCCTGTCTTCTGACCTCATTTCATGTCGGCCGTTGCGGTTAGCGATGGACATGAATCCCAGACCCACAGTGTGTTTTTAAAAAATCACACTGCGGTGCTGGGATTCGTGCCCTGGTGCACTAAATATGTTTGCCGCTCACACATGTCCTTACACCTGCTTCAGACTGGGCGGCCTCATCTGATCCCTTATCGCCTGCCGCGGCCATGAGGACACCCAGTCTGAAGAAGGCGGAAGGAGATGAGTGAACACAGGCAAACATATGCACTGCACATGCCCATCAATCACACCCTCGCTGTCCAAAAAAATAAGACACCGAGGGCCGTTGTTTCGAGCAGGGGAGATGCACAGGCGCAGCCAGCTAACCAATGATGTCAAAAGACGGGCAGCGCTAACAAGGGTGGTGCTGCGTGTCATTACAAAGGAAAGTCACACCTCAGGGACATTGTAATGGTCTCTAATGAGACACATTTTGTACGTGTTGAGTTCCACGTGGGCAAGGAGAAAAAGTCAGCCACCTCGTACAAATGCAGCAGTACTGCTGTACAAGGTGGCTGATATACATAGAAACACCTGTGGGTGGGGGGCAGGCTCCCTTCAATTTCAGTTCATGTGCCTGCGTGGCGTTTGCAGGTCACGTTGCAAGCTACACAGCAGGGGAACAGCTGGCGTTGCTGAACCCCACTGACACATTGACTGGTGTTTTTCTCTGTGCAGATTGCATGTCCGGGCAAAAACTAGCGGTGTTAGAGCCCAGGGTCAGCAGGAGGAGGAGGAGAGGAGCAAAGTGTAGGCCGAAGCCTGCACTGGTGGCAGCTTTTGGTCGGTTGTGCCAGCGTGGCTTGTGCTGGACACGATGCCGGCTACACAGCGGGGGAACAGCAGGCGGTGCTGAACCCCACTAACACATTGGCTGGTGTTTTTCTCTGTGCAGCTAGCATGTCCGGGCAGAAACTGGCGTTGTTTGAGCCCAGGGTCAGCAGGAGGAGGAGAGGAGCAGAGTGTAGGCCGAAGCCTAGTTGAACCAATTTCAAAGGTTACCTTTAACCCCCCCCTCAGGTGTTGCAAGGTACAAGAGCCACACCTTGTGCAGCATTAATGCTGCACAAGTAAAAGGTTGCTCTATTTGTTTTGCTCCTTGCACACGCTGACTAAAACACGTACACTATTTAGCCCATTATACTGTCAAACAGTTGTGGAGGCGTGACTTGTCTTTTTAACGAGACGCAGCACAGGTGTCAAAATTTGCACCTAGGTACTGGGCGCAGATTCCTGAGCGTTGTTATTTGCTGTACAGGAGTCTGCGCTATTGTGATCCCTTGGCCATGCGCTGTGAGCGCTTCCTGTCTTCTGACCTCATTTCATGTCGGCCGTTGCGGTTAGCGATGGACATGAATCCCAGACCCACAGTGTGTTTTTAAAAAATCACACTGCGGTGCTGGGATTCGTGCCCTGGTGCACTAAATATGTTTGCCGCTCACACATGTCCTTACACCTGCTTCAGACTGGGCGGCCTCATCTGATCCCTTATCGCCTGCCGCGGCCATGAGGACACCCAGTCTGAAGAAGGCGGAAGGAGATGAGTGAACACAGGCAAACATATGCACTGCACATGCCCATCAATCACACCCTCGCTGTCCAAAAAAATAAGACACCGAGGGCCGTTGTTTCGAGCAGGGGAGATGCACAGGCGCAGCCAGCTAACCAATGATGTCAAAAGACGGGCAGCGCTAACAAGGGTGGTGCTGCGTGTCATTACAAAGGAAAGTCACACCTCAGGGACATTGTAATGGTCTCTAATGAGACACATTTTGTACGTGTTGAGTTCCACGTGGGCAAGGAGAAAAAGTCAGCCACCTCGTACAAATGCAGCAGTACTGCTGTACAAGGTGGCTGATATACATAGAAACACCTGTGGGTGGGGGGCAGGCTCCCTTCAATTTCAGTTCATGTGCCTGCGTGGCGTTTGCAGGTCACGTTGCAAGCTACACAGCAGGGGAACAGCTGGCGTTGCTGAACCCCACTGACACATTGACTGGTGTTTTTCTCTGTGCAGATTGCATGTCCGGGCAAAAACTAGCGGTGTTAGAGCCCAGGGTCAGCAGGAGGAGGAGGAGAGGAGCAAAGTGTAGGCCGAAGCCTGCACTGGTGGCAGCTTTTGGTCGGTTGTGCCAGCGTGGCTTGTGCTGGACACGATGCCGGCTACACAGCGGGGGAACAGCAGGCGGTGCTGAACCCCACTAACACATTGGCTGGTGTTTTTCTCTGTGCAGCTAGCATGTCCGGGCAGAAACTGGCGTTGTTTGAGCCCAGGGTCAGCAGGAGGAGGAGAGGAGCAGAGTGTAGGCCGAAGCCTAGTTGAACCAATTTCAAAGGTTACCTTTAACCCCCCCCTCAGGTGTTGCAAGGTACAAGAGCCACACCTTGTGCAGCATTAATGCTGCACAAGTAAAAGGTTGCTCTATTTGTTTTGCTCCTTGCACACGCTGACTAAAACACGTACACTATTTAGCCCATTATACTGTCAAACAGTTGTGGAGGCGTGACTTGTCTTTTTAACGAGACGCAGCACAGGTGTCAAAATTTGCACCTAGGTACTGGGCGCAGATTCCTGAGCGTTGTTATTTGCTGTACAGGAGTCTGCGCTATTGTGATCCCTTGGCCATGCGCTGTGAGCGCTTCCTGTCTTCTGACCTCATTTCATGTCGGCCGTTGCGGTTAGCGATGGACATGAATCCCAGACCCACAGTGTGTTTTTAAAAAATCACACTGCGGTGCTGGGATTCGTGCCCTGGTGCACTAAATATGTTTGCCGCTCACACATGTCCTTACACCTGCTTCAGACTGGGCGGCCTCATCTGATCCCTTATCGCCTGCCGCGGCCATGAGGACACCCAGTCTGAAGAAGGCGGAAGGAGATGAGTGAACACAGGCAAACATATGCACTGCACATGCCCATCAATCACACCCTCGCTGTCCAAAAAAATAAGACACCGAGGGCCGTTGTTTCGAGCAGGGGAGATGCACAGGCGCAGCCAGCTAACCAATGATGTCAAAAGACGGGCAGCGCTAACAAGGGTGGTGCTGCGTGTCATTACAAAGGAAAGTCACACCTCAGGGACATTGTAATGGTCTCTAATGAGACACATTTTGTACGTGTTGAGTTCCACGTGGGCAAGGAGAAAAAGTCAGCCACCTCGTACAAATGCAGCAGTACTGCTGTACAAGGTGGCTGATATACATAGAAACACCTGTGGGTGGGGGGCAGGCTCCCTTCAATTTCAGTTCATGTGCCTGCGTGGCGTTTGCAGGTCACGTTGCAAGCTACACAGCAGGGGAACAGCTGGCGTTGCTGAACCCCACTGACACATTGACTGGTGTTTTTCTCTGTGCAGATTGCATGTCCGGGCAAAAACTAGCGGTGTTAGAGCCCAGGGTCAGCAGGAGGAGGAGGAGAGGAGCAAAGTGTAGGCCGAAGCCTGCACTGGTGGCAGCTTTTGGTCGGTTGTGCCAGCGTGGCTTGTGCTGGACACGATGCCGGCTACACAGCGGGGGAACAGCAGGCGGTGCTGAACCCCACTAACACATTGGCTGGTGTTTTTCTCTGTGCAGCTAGCATGTCCGGGCAGAAACTGGCGTTGTTTGAGCCCAGGGTCAGCAGGAGGAGGAGAGGAGCAGAGTGTAGGCCGAAGCCTAGTTGAACCAATTTCAAAGGTTACCTTTAACCCCCCCCTCAGGTGTTGCAAGGTACAAGAGCCACACCTTGTGCAGCATTAATGCTGCACAAGTAAAAGGTTGCTCTATTTGTTTTGCTCCTTGCACACGCTGACTAAAACACGTACACTATTTAGCCCATTATACTGTCAAACAGTTGTGGAGGCGTGACTTGTCTTTTTAACGAGACGCAGCACAGGTGTCAAAATTTGCACCTAGGTACTGGGCGCAGATTCCTGAGCGTTGTTATTTGCTGTACAGGAGTCTGCGCTATTGTGATCCCTTGGCCATGCGCTGTGAGCGCTTCCTGTCTTCTGACCTCATTTCATGTCGGCCGTTGCGGTTAGCGATGGACATGAATCCCAGACCCACAGTGTGTTTTCAAACAATCACACTACGTGGCTGGGATTCGTGGCCTTGTGCAGTAAATAGGTTTGCCGCTTACACATGTCCTTACACCGGCTCCAGACTGGGCGGCCTCAGCTGATCCCTTATCGCCTACCACGGCCAGGAGGCCGCACAGTCTGAAGAAGGCGGAAGGAGATGAGTTAAGACAGGCGAACATATGCACTGCTCGTGCCCATAAACCACACCCTCGCTGACAAAATAAATATGACAACGAGGGGCGTTGTTTCTAGCAGGGCGGATGCACAGGCGCAGCCAGCTAACCATGATGACAAAAGACGGGAAACGCTACCAAGGGGGGTGCTGCGTATCATTACAAAGGAAAGTCACACCTCAGGGACAGTGGAATGGTCTCAATGAGACACATTTTGTACGTGTTGAGTTCCACGTGGGCAAGGAGAAAAAGTCAGCCACCTTGTACAAATGCAGCAGTACTGCTGTACTAGGTGGCTGTTATACATAGAAACACCTGGGGGGGTGGGGCCAGGTTCCCTTTTAATTTCAGTTCCTGTGCCTGCATGGCGTTTGCAGGTCACGTTGCCGGCTACACAGCAGGGGAACAGCTGGCGTTGCTGAACCCCACTAACACATTGGCTGGTGTTTTTCTCTGTGCAGCTAGCACTTCCGGGCAAAAACTAGCGGTGTTTGAGCCCAGGGTCAGCAGGAGGAGGAGAGGAGCAGAGTGTAGGCCGAAGCCTGCACTGGTGGCAGCTTTTGTTCTGTTGTGCCAGCGTGGCTTGTGCTGGACACGTTGCCGACTACACAGCAGGGGAACAGCTGGCGGTGCTGAACCCCACTGACACATCACCTAGTGTTTTTTTCTGTGTAGACAACACTTCCAGGTGGCAACTGACAGTGTTGAAACCCAGGGAATCAAAGAGGAGCAGAGTGTAGGCCGAAGCCTGCAGTGGAGCAAGTTGAAAGGGAACCTTTAACCCCCCCCCCCAGGCATTTGTTGCTGAAAGAGCCATCTTGTACAGCAGTAATACTGCACATGGAAAATGGTGGCTCCGAAAATTATGCTCCTTGCAAACGCTGAAGTACACACTCATATAATGTGTCCCCTCACACCGTCAAACCATCCCGGAAGTGGGACTTTCCTTTGTAATGTGACACAGCACAGCCGTCATTCCAACCCCCTTGGTGCCGGGCACCACCTCCTCAACGTTGTTTGGTTCTGTCACGGAGCCCGCACTGTAATGTTATCCCTTGGCCATGCACAGTTAGCGGTGCCCGTCTTCTGACATCATGTAGGTGTCAGGCTGGCAGTGCCTGTGCGTCCAAGCTGCCCGAGATCCAACCTTGCAGTGTCATCTAATGTAGTCCCACTGCGGGCCAGGGATCCATGGGCATGCGCAGTGCATATCATCGCCTCTCACTCACCTCCTTCCTGCTTCTTCAGACTGTGCGGCGTCACGGCCGTGGCATGCTATTAGGGATCAGCTGACGCCGCCTAGTCTGAAGAAGCGTGAAGAAGGGGAGTGAGAGGCTAGTATATGCACTGCGCATGGCCATGGATACCAGGCCCACTGTGGGATCACATTAGACGACACTGCGAGGTGTGATTTCGGGCAGCGTGGACGCACAGGCGCAGCCAGGACGACAACAAATGATGTCAGAGGACGGGCAGCGCAAACTGTGCATGGCCAAGGGATAACATAACAGCGCAGGGTCCATGACGGAATCAAACAACGCTAAGGAGGCAGCGCACGGTGCCAAGGGGGTAGCAATGACGGCTGTGCTGTGTCACATTACAAAGGAAAGTCCCACCTCCGGGACGGTTGGACGGTGTGAGGGGACACATTACATGAGTGTGTAGTTCAGCGTTTGCAAGGAGCATAATTTCAAGAGCGACCTTTCCCTTGTGCAGTATTAGTGCTGCACATGGTGGCTCTTTCAGTAACAAACGCCTAGGGGGGGGGGGGGACAGGTCCCCTTACATTTTAGTTGTGCCAGCGTGGCGGTCGCATGACACGTTGCCGGATACACAGCTGGGGATCAGCTGACGTTACTGAACCCCAATAACAGAGGAGCGACTGTTGACTGTGCACACAGCACTTCCAGGCACCAACTGGCGGTGTTAGAGCCCAGGGACAGCAGGAGGAGCAGATTGGAGGTATTGCCGCACACACAGCTGGGGATCAGCTGACGTTACTGAACCCCAATAACAGAGGAGCGACTGTTGACTGTGCACACAGCACTTCCAGGCACCAACTGGCGGTGTTAGAGCCCAGGGACAGCAGGAGGAGCAGAGGAACAGAGTGTAGGCCGAAGCCTGATTGGAGCAAGTTGAAAGGAAACCTTTAACCCCCCCCCCCCCAAGACGTTTGTAGCTGAAAGAGCCATGTTGTGCAGCACTAAGGATGCAAAAGGAAAAGGTTGCTCTTTTAATTATGCTCCTTGCAAACACCGAAGTAAACACTAAAAATGTGTCCCTTTATACCGTTAAACCGTTCCGGAGGTGCGAATTTCCTTCGTAATGGGACACAGCACAGCTGTCATTCCTATCCCCTTGATGCCGTGCGCTGCCTCCTCAGCGTTGTTTTAAGCTGCCACGGAGCCTGCGCTGTTCTGTTAGCCCTTGGCCATGCCCAATTAGCGCTGCCTGTCTTCTGACATAATTTGGTGTCAGGCTGTCAGTGCCTGTGCGTCCACGCTGCTCCAGATCCCACCTCGCAGTCTCATCTAACGTAATCCCACTGCGGGCCTTGGAACCATGGGCATGCACAGTGCATAACCTCGACTCTCACTCCCCTCCTTCCCTCTTCTTCAGACTGTGCGGTGTCACGGCCGTGGCATGCTAGGGATCAGCTGACGGCGCACAGTCTAAAGAAGGCGGAGGGAAATGAGCGAGAGCCCGAGGGGAAGATATGCACTGCGCATGCCCATGGATCCCAGGCCCGCAGTGTGACTCAATCAGAAGACACTGCGAGGCGGGATCTCGGGCACCGCGGCCGCACAGGCGCAGCCAGCCTGACACCAAATTATGTCAGAAGACAGGCAGCGCAAATAGGGCATGCCCAAGGGATAACAGAACAGCGCAGGCTCCGTGACAGCTTAAAACAACGCTGAGGAGGCAGCGCATGGCACCAAGGGGGTAGGAATGACGGCTGTGCTGCGTCACATTACGAAGGAAAGTCCCAGCTCCGGGACGGTATAACGGTATCAGTGAACACATTTTATAAGTGTTAAGTTCTGCGTGTGCAAAGAGCTAAAAAAAAAGAGCTACCTTTTCCTTGTGCAGCATTACTGCTGCACAAGATGGCTCTTTCAGTAACAAACGACGGGGGGGGGGGGGGGGGACAGGTTCCCTTACATTTAGGTTGTTGTGCCAGCGTGGCGGTCGCAGGACACATTGCCGGCTACACAGCTGGGGATCAGCTGACGTTACTGAAACCCAATAACACTGGGTCGTATGTTTTTACTGTGCAGCCTGCACTTCTGAGCCGCAACTGGCGGTGTTGGAGCCCAGGAATAGCAGTTCAGGTGGTAGAAAGATGAACACAGCAGGAGACCTGGATGACACCCAATTACTTAATCAGGCAGAGGAGTGGCAAATTCCTGCGAGATCCAGGCCTGGTTCATTTTCAGGAAAGTAAGCCGGTCAACGTTATCGGAGGATAGTCGCATGCGACGGTCTGTTAGTACACCACCTGCGGCACTAAAGACACGTTCCGATAAGACACTAGCCGCAGGGCAAGCCAGCACCTCCAATGCATACTGGCTTAGCTCTGGCCATGTATCCAGCTTAGAGACCCAAAACTTGAACGGGGAAGAGCCGTCTGGGAGTACAGTAAGAGGGCAAGCCATGTAGTCTGTCACCATCTGACGGAACCGTTGCCTCCTGCTGACTGGAGCCGCCGGTGATGGTGTAGACATTTGGGGCGGGCACACAAAAGTGTGCCAGAGTTGTGCCATACTGGGCTTGCCTTGGGCAGAGGCACTGCTTCTGCTCCCTCTTTGGGCAGAGCCTCCCCCACTGCCTCGACGCACTGAGCTGCTTTGTAAAGCACTAGCAGCACTCCTCTCAGTTGGACAGGAGAAGATGATGGAATTCACCAGTGTGTCGTGGTACTCCCGCAATTTACGCTCCCGGGTCAACGCAGGGATGAGGTTTTGGACGTTGTCCCGGTAGCGAGGATCGAGGAGGGTGAACACCCAATAATCAGGCATGTTGAGAATGTGGTCGATGCGGCGGTCGTTTCTCAGGCACTGCAGCATGAAATCCACCATGTGCTGCAGAGTGCCAACCGGCCCAGAAACGCTGTCCCCTGCTTGAGACATGATCTCTGCCCGCTCGTCATCACCCCACCCTCGCTGTACACACTGACCACTGGACAATTGTGTCGCTCCCTCCTCTGGACGGAGCTCTTCCTCCTCCATTGACTCCTCCTCATCCTCCTCACAAATTGGCCCCTGCGTACCCCTTTGTGAGGAACCACGTGGCGCTGACTCTCCAGAAGCTGATGGAAAAGGTGACTCCTCATCCTCCACCTCTTCCACCACATCATCCCTTAACCCTTGCAAAGTTTGCTGAAGCAGGCAGATAAGGGGGACAGTCATGCTGACTAGTGCATCATCTGCACTTGCCATCCGCGTGGAATAATCAAAAGGACGCAAAACCTGGCAGACGTCCTTCATAGTGGCCCACTCTGTGGTTGTGAAGTCTGATCGGCGCTGACTGCGACTTCTTTGCGCCTGATGCAGCTGGTACTCCATAACTGCTTGCTGCTGCTCACACAACCGCTCCAACATATGTAACGTGGAATTCCACCGGGTAGGTAGGTCACATATGATGCGGTGTTCCGGAAGGCGGAATCGGCGCTGCAGAGCAGCAATGCGGGATCTGGCCAAGCTGGAACGCCGCAAGTGAGCACACTCTAGGCGGACCTTGTGCAGCAGGGCATCAAGATCCGGATAGTCCCTCAGAAAACTCTGCACAACCAAATTGAGCACATGTGCCAGACATGGGATGTGAGTGAGGTTGCCAAGGGCCAAAGCTGCCACCAGATTTCGGCCATTGTCACACACTACCATGCCTGGCTGGAGATTCGCTGGCAGTAACCACACATCGCTCTCCTGCTTTATGGCATTCCAGAGCTCCTGCGCTGTGTGGCTTCGATGCCCCAATGAAACTAGTTTCAAGACGGCCTGCTGACGTTTGGCCACGGCTGTGCTCATGTCGGTCATAGGTAAACGTTCACGGGTCCATGTGGGGGTGGACTGTGACGGATCCTGCAGAGAGGAATCAGAGGAACTGGTGTAAGAGGAGGAGTCGATGCGTACAGACTGGATTCCTGCAATCCTTGGAGTGGGCAGGACACGTCCTGCGCCACTCGCACGATCTGTACCTGGCTCAACAACATTAACCCAATGGGCAGTGAGGGAAACATATCGCCCCTGTCCATGCTGACTGGTCCACGCATCGGTGGTGAGGTGGACCTTGCTACTGACGGCGTTCAGTAGCGCATGTTTTATGTTTGCCTCAACATGCCTGTGCAGGGCAGGGACAGCCTGCCTGCTGAAGTAAAAGCGGCTGGGCACCTTGTACTGTGGGACTGCCAATGCCATCAAGTCACGGAAGCTGTCAGTCTCCACCAGCCTGAACGAGAGCATTTCCAGGGACAACAGTTTGGCAATGCCTGCATTCAGAGCCTGTGCTCGGGGGTGGTTGGCCGAGAATGCCCGCCTTTTCTCCCATGCCTGTACTACCGATGGCTGTAGAGTAGACTGGGAGTGTGAGGATGACTGGGAAGGTGGTGCTGTGGGTGGAATTACACAAGGTCTCTGGGAGGAAGCCAAACCAGCTGTGCGTGAGCTGGAGGAAGAGGCAACACGAGCTGAAGAGGTGGTAGCTGCCGCTGTTGGTTGGCCTACATCTTCAGTGTGTTTCTGTAACTCCACCGCGTGCCTGGTCCGCACATGTTTCCACATATTTGTGGTATTGAGGTTGCTGACATTTTTCCCTCTTTTTACTTTATGATGACACAGCTTGCATTTGACAAAACAAATGTCATCTGCAACTGTGTCAAAAAAGGACCAGGCACTGCAAGTCTTGGGAGCGCCCTTTTTGGCTTTGGAAAGAGACAGGCTCCTAACGGGTGCCAAAGTGGAGGCTACAGGCTCCGCAGTCTTCCCCCTCCCTCTCCCTCTTTGGCCCGTAAGAGGAAGCTCTTCCTCTGAGCTGCTCCCACCACCTTCCTGTTCCTCACGCCACGATGGGTCAAGGACCTCATCATCTCCACTACCCTCTGCCACCAACTGCTCCTCCTGGGTAGTCTCAGCAGCACAGTACGCACGAGAAAGCGGCACCTGAGTTTCATCATCAGATGCGTACTGCGCTGTGGTCACCGGAGGCACTGGCCCACCTGCCTCTTCAGAGTCAGAGAGAAAAAGGTGTTGGGCATCACTGCACACTGCCTCTTCTTCCATTTCTCCAATGCTGCTTGGCTGGCCCCCTGTTTCCAAGCCAAGAGATTCAGAGAACAGAAGTAGAGACGGCTCCTGTCCTGGGCTCTCTGACTGCCTGGCCAATTTGGCAGGTGGTGAAGAGACAGATGGCTGCTCTCCAGTGCTCTGTGCCTGAGAGGATGTGGCACTAACTGAAGTCGATGCCGAGGCGTTAGCTGCCATCCACCCGACAACGGCTTCAATTTGGTCTTCACGCAGCAGCGGTGCACGGCGCTCTCCGACAAAGCTGCGCATGAAGGACTGTTCCCTGCTGAAACTGAGTGACGACGAGTCACCGGCGCCCGCAGCAGGCACAGAATCACCACGTCCTCTCCCTGCTCCTCTCCCTGCTCCGCGCCCACGCCCACGTGCCTTACTCCCTGCCCTCTTCATCTTGGTTGACAGATAAAGATAAGCAGAAAAGTACTAAGGCCTTAGTGTGCTTATTCCTGTAATGCTCCTCCTAACAGGTGTAAGAAACACTAATGTTGTAAATTGTGGACTAAACTTTATTATTTTTCAAATGTGGCCTACACAAGTGTAAGTTGTGTTTGGTGAACTTAACCTTTTTTTTGGTGCAGATCGGGCTACAGAGCTAGTTTAAATCACACGGAGACCGTGCAGACAGCCGTAAACGGCGCTGCAAGGCCAAGAAACCCTCCTCTAGGTTATCCTATATAGTGTTTTTCCACTATTTAGCTGGATACAAGTGGAAAGACACTAATAGGAATTTTTTTTTTCAAATTTTAAACTGGCTGCACTATTTGAAAAAAAGGAAATTGTTTTTCAAGGTATGAGGCAGTAACGCACCCTGAGCTGAATCCAACCGGCTATGGCTGCACACAGACTACAGGGCGAGCTGGGCTCACACGGAGACCGTGCAGACAGCCGTAAACGGCGCTGCAAGGCCAAAAAACCCTCCTCTAGGTTATCCTATATAGTGTTTTTCCACTATTTAGCTGGATACGAGTGGAAAGACACTAATAGGAATTTTTTTTTTCAAATTTTAAACAGGCTGCACTATTTGAAAAAAAGGAAAATTTTTCTCAAGGTATGAGCCAGTAACGAACCCTGAGCTGAATCCAACCGGCTATGGCTGCACACAGACTACAGGGCGAGCTGGGCTCACACGGAGACCGTGCAGACAGCCGTAAACGGCGCTGCAAGGCCAAAAAACCCTCCTCTAGGTTATCCTATATAGTGTTTTTCCACTATTTAGCTGGATACGAGTGGAAAGACACTAATAGGAATTTTTTTTTTCAAATTTTAAACAGGCTGCACTATTTGAAAAAAAGGAAAATTTTTCTCAAGGTATGAGCCAGTAACGAACCCTGAGCTGAATCCAACCGGCTATGGCTGCACACAGACTACAGGGCGAGCTGGGCTCACACGGAGACCGTGCAGACAGCCGTAAACGGCGCTGCAAGGCCAAAAAACCCTCCTCTAGGTTATCCTATATAGTGTTTTTCCACTATTTAGCTGGATACGAGTGGAAAGACACTAATAGGAATTTTTTTTTTCAAATTTTAAACAGGCTGCACTATTTGAAAAAAAGGAAAATTTTTCTCAAGGTATGAGCCAGTAACGAACCCTGAGCTGAATCCAACCGGCTATGGCTGCACACAGACTACAGGGCGAGCTGGGCTCACACGGAGACCGTGCAGACAGCCGTAAACGGCGCTGCAAGGCCCAAAAACCCCCCTCTAGGTTATCCTATGTAGTGTTTTTCCACAATAGAGCTGGAGACTGGTGGAAAAACACTAATAGGAAATTTGAGAAAAAATGTGCAGCAGGCTGCACTAAGAGCAAAAAAGAACAACTGTGTGAGGCAGTGTGAACCCCCCCTGAGCTGAATACAACCGGGTATATGGCTGCACACAGACTACAGAGTGAGCTGCACACACACACACACAGAGACCTTGCAGAACGCTGTTAAAACAGCGCTGCAAGGCAAGAGCAAGGTGAACAGTGAAGAACACACAGCGTTTTGCTAAATTAGCCTTTGGAAAGGAAAATAAAGCAATTAGCTAGCTCAACTGGCCCTCAGTTAGAACACAGCGTCCTGTCCCTAACTGAAATCACAGCAGAGTGAGCGCAAAATGGCGGCAGCGCTTTTTTATAGTGCAGAGTGACATCATTTCAGCAGCCAATCCAAGCCTTGCCAGTACTTACATGCCCACCATGCTAAACAGGATGTGCCCACACTTTCATTCATTCCTCATTGGCTGCTGCGTTCAATTTGAATTCTGGGAACTTCCGATTCCGGTATCCGATACGCGGGAAGTATCGGAATTCAGTATCGGAATTCCGATACCGCAAATATCGGCCGATACCCGATACTTGCGGTATCGGAATGCTCAACACTATTTATGATTCATAATATTCATGTACTTTTGGCGATACTTGCTTAATTATTACACACTAGATGGCAGCCCGATTCTAAAGAATCGGGAGTCTAGAATCCATATATGCTTGAAATTCGGCAGGAGCTTGAAGAGCAACGTCACTGGGCCCGCCTCCACGCAGTAGAAACTTGCTGTGAGGTAAAAATTCAAAAATCACACCAAAATGGCGGGCGGAGTGTGTCACAGTACGGCACGTTTCTGATTGGTCGCTCGCAGCAGGCGGCAACCAATCAGACACTGGACACTGTTGACGTCACTTATCTCCGGACATTAGCTCCGGACATTAGCTCCGGACATTAGCTCCGGACAAAGCCACGGAAGTTGGCACAAATTGCAGGAAGTAGTATTCTAGGCAATTATATATAAGATAAGTGAGTGTGTTTGATCAAGATATATTCTTGTGGGGCTGATTGCGGTGCACGCATCATGTCAGGGCTTACCTGGGCATTCCGGGTTTGGCTGAGTCTCCACAGTCTCTCCGACAACGTTTGCTGCCGTGGTGACCTGACGTGTCTGGCTCGGTTCTGCCTGGGGCCACTGCAGTTTGTGCGCCGTTATGCTCTCAGTCCCACAAGTTTACTTGTATGCTATCAATTTATCTCTATCTTCATTGCGTATTATTCGGCCTGTGCCTTGATGCTGTGCAAAGCAATGTATGATATATTATCCCTTGGTCTCTGTTATGTACTGTAAAGGTGAATAAGTAACCAAGGATGCTATTTCTTATGGAATATTTCCTGGTCATGCGCAGTTCCTTAGGTTGTACATTGACACTTGCGGTATTATGGGATGTAGTTACACATCCGACATATGTGTAACAAATTTGCAAGACAAGCTAGTCTAAGCACGGCACTGTTTGTATAGCTATACGCCGTTGTTGCGCAATAGGAGATTCATAGCAATTAAAGTACCCTTATTTTGGGACTGTTGTTAGTTGAGCAGTGGGGTTCCGGTCATGTGCAGTATCATAGTACCTACGATCAACAGGAGCGATAGTAATGTTTGGGCATGCGCATTTGCGAGATTTGTTTGGTCAGGCAGATCAGGATGGCATCCATGGCGGCAGTGTGGCCGGTCATGCGCAATGGGGAGCTGTATGCATAAGGAATGATTGTTCCCTTATTGGTTATGCTTAGCACACCTCTTCTTCTTGATTGGTTGGTGTCGCCGGTCTTGCGCAATGGGGAGCTGTACGCATGAGGCTTGAATGTTTGTTCCCTTCATTTGTTATGCTTAACACACGTCTCCTTTTTGATTGGTTGGATGTTCAATTTATACTTACCTCTCTCCTAATGGCGCCACCCCCTGATGAAGGCAACGTGCCGAAACGCGCGTCGGGTAATGGGCGCCATTCCAGGAGACCAGACATATATTACATTACTCTGTAAGTTCTATACTATTTTACTTTATTCTCTTTATTTGGAGGTTGGAATGTTAACACTTAATCTTACAGTTACTTTGTGGTCCTGGTCATATAACTATATCTGTGGATACACTGACCCCTGATGGTGGTCTGGTCTAATACACTATTTTCACTTGTGAGAAAATGAATTGTTTTATTTTTTCTTTATATACAAATTTTTGTCAATAGCAGCACATGCACTTTACAATTATGGAATTAATTTTTGTACATTTTGATCTCTTTTTTTTATATTTTTTATATGTGTTAGCACCTTTACAGTATATATACGCTTTACGCTCTATATGCATCTTTATATGCATTATATTGCTATATAACTATTAGTCACATATAAACCTCAGTGTATCCCACAAGTATATTTCCGGTATACTAACTGGAGCTGGTATTATATTTCTTTGTATTCGTTGTTTTTAATCTGGTGTCTAATAAAAATTATATGATATTAATATTGCAACATATCTTGGACTTTCTGGTCGGCTGTTTGTTTGTTTTTTTTCTTGAGGTTATCCGGGTCCCTTAGCAGAGAAACAGCCCCAAAGCATGATGTTGCCACCCCCATACTTCACAGTAGGTATGGTGCTCTTTGGATGCAACTCAGCATTCTGTGCCTTCCAAACACGACAATTTTTGTTTCTACCAAGCAGTTCTACTTTGGTTTTCTCAGACCATATGACCTTTTCCCAATACTCTTCTGGATAATCCAAGTGTTCTCTAGCAAATTTCAGACGGGCCCGGACATGCACTGGCTTAGGCAGGGGGACACTTCTGGCACTGCAGGATATGAGTCCCTGGCGGCGTAGTGTGATACTGATGGTAGCCTTTGTTACAGTGGTCCCAGCTCTTTGCAAGTCATTCAGTAGGTCCCCACGTGTGGTTCTGGGATTTTTGCTCACTTTTCTTGTGATCATTTTGACCACATGGGTGAGATCTTGCATGGAGCCCCAGATCAAGGGAGATTATCAGTGGTCTTGTATGTCTTCCATTTTCTTATTATTGCTCTCACAGTTGATTTCATCACACCAAGCTGCTTGCCCATTGCAGATTCAGTCTTCCCAGCCTGATGCAGGGCTACAATTTTGTCTCTGGTGTCCTTTGACAGCCCTTTGGTCCTCACCATAGTGGAGTTCAGAGTGTGACTGTTTGAGGTTGTGGACAGGTTTCTTTTATACTGATAACAAGTTCAAACAGGTGCCATTACTGCAGGTAATGAGTGGAGGACAGAGGAGCCTCTTAACCCCTTTACCCCCAAGGGTGGTTTGCACGTTAATGACCGGGCCAATTTTTACAATTCTGACCACTGTCCCTTTGTGAGGTTATAACTCTGGAATGCTTCAACGGATCCCAGTGATTCTGACATTGTTTTCTCGTGACATATTGTACTTCATGACAATGGTAAAATTTATTTGATATTATCTGCGTTTATTTGTGAAAAAAACGGAAATATGGCGAAAATTTTGAAAATTTCGCAATTTTCCAACTTTGAATTTTTATGCAATTAAATCACAGAGATATGTCACACAAAATACTTAATAAGTAACATTTCCCACATGTCTACTTTACATCAGCACAATTTTGGAACCAAAATTTTTTTTTGTTAGGGAGTTATAAGGGTTAAAAGTTGACCAGCAATTTCTCATTTCTACAACACCATTTTATTTTAGGGACCACATCTCATTTGAAGTCATTTTGAGGGGTCTATATGATAGAAAATACCCAAGTGTGACACCATTCTAAAAACTACACCCCTCAAGGTGCTCAAAACCATATTCCAGAAGTTTATTAACCCTTCTGGTGCTTCACAGGAATTTTTTGAATGTTTAAATAAAAATGAACATTTAACTTTTTTTCACAAAAAATTTAATTCAGCTCCAATTTGTTTAATTTTACCAAGGGTAACAGGAGAAAATAGACCCCAAACATTGTTGTACAATTTGTCCTGAGCACGACAATACCCCACATGTGGGGGTAAACCACTGTTTGGGCGCATGGCAGAGCTCGGAAGCGAAGGAGCGCCATTTGACTTTTCAATGCAAAATTGACTGGAATTGAGATGGGACGCCATGTTTCGTTTGGAGAGCCCCTGATGTGCCTAAACATTGAAACCCCCCACAAGTGACACCATTTTGGAAAGTAGACCCCTTAAGGAACTTATCTAGATGTGTGGTGAGCACTTTGACCCACCAAGTGCTTCACAGAAGTTTAGAATGTAGAACCGTAAAAATAAAAAATCATATTTTTTCACAAAAATTAACTGTCCGCCCCCAATTTTTTATTTTCCCAAGGGTAAGAGAAGAAATTGGACCCCAAAAGTTGTTATACAATTTGTCCTGAGTACGCTGATGCCCCATATGTGGGGGTAAACCACTGTTCGGGCGGATGGGAGAGCTCGGAAGGGAAGGAGCGCCGTTTGACTTTTCAATGCAAAATTGACTGGAATTGAGATGGGACGCCATGTTGCGTTTGGAGAGCCCCTGATGTGACTAAACATTGAAACCCCCCACAAGTGACACCATTTTGGAAAGTAGACCCCTTAAGGAACTTATCTAGAGGTGTGGTGAGCACTTTGACCCACCAAGTGCTTCACAGAAGTTTATAATGCAGAGCCGTAAAAATAAAACAAAAAATTTTTCCCACAAAAATTATTTTTTTAGCCCCCAGTTTTGTATTTTCCCGAGGGTAACAGGAGAAAGTGGACCCCAAAATTTGTTGCCCAATTTGTCCTGAGTGCGATGATACACCATATGTGGGGGGAACCACTGTTTGGGCGCATGGGAGGGTTCGGAAGGGAAGGAGTGCCATTTGAATGCAGAGTTAGATGGAATGGTCTGCAGGTGTCACATTGCGTTTGCAGAGCCCCTAATGTACCTAAACAGTAGAAACCCCCCACAAGTGACACCATTTTGGAAAGTAGACCCCCTAAGGAACTTATCTACATGTGTAGTGAGCACTTTGACCCACCAAGTGCTTCACAGAAGTTTATAATGCAGAGCCGTAAAAATAAAACAAAAATTTTTTCCCACAAAAATTATTTTTTAGCCCCCAGTTTTGTATTTTCCCGAGGGTAACAGGAGAAATTGGACCCCAGAATTTGTTGTCCAATTTGTTCTGAGTGCGCTGATACTCCATATGTGGGGGGGAACCACTGTTTGGGCGCATGGGAGGGCTCGGAAGGGAAGGAGCTCCATTTGGAATACAGGCTTAGATGGAATGGTCTGCAGGTGTCACATTGCATTTGCAGAGCCCCTAATGTACCGAAACAGTAGAAACCCCCCACAAGTGACACCATTTTGGAAACTAGACCCCCTAAGGAACTCATCTAGATGTGTTGTGAGAACTTTGAACCCCCAAGTGTTTCACTACAGTTTGTAACGCAGAGCCGTGAAAATTGAAAAAAAAAATCTTTCCCCCAAAAATTATTTTTTAGCCCCCAGTTTTGTATTTTCCCGAGGGTAAGAGGAGAAATTTGACCCCAAAAGTTGTTGTCCAATTTGTCCTGAGTACGCTGATACCCCGTATGTTGGGGGGAACCACTGTTTGGGCGCATGGGAGGGCTCGGAAGGGAAGGAGTGCCATTTGGAATGCAGACTTAGATGGAATGGTCTGCAGGCGTCACATTGCATTTGCAGAACCCCTAATGTACCTAAACAGTAGAAATCCCCCACAAGTGACCCCATATTGGAAACTAGACCCCCATGGAACTTATCTAGATGTGTTGTGAGAACTTTGAACCCCCAAGTGTTTCACTACAGTTTATAACGCAGAGCCGTGAAAATAAAAAATCCTTTTTTTTCCCACAAAAATTATTTTTTAGCCCCGTTTTGTATTTTCCCAAGGGTAACAGGAGAAATTGGACCCCAAAAGTTGTTGTCCTATTTGTCCTGAGTACGCTGATACCCCATATGTTGGGGTAAACCCCTGTTTGGGCACACGGGAGAGCTCGGAAGGGAAGGAGCACTGTTTTACTTTTTCAACGCAGAATTGGCTGGAATTGAGATCGGACGCCATGTTGCGTTTGGAGAGCCCCTGATGTGCCTAAACAGTGGAAACCCCCCAATTATAACTGAAACCCTAATCCAAACACACCCCTAACCCTAATCCCAACAGTAACCCTAACCACACCTCTAACCCTGACACACACCTAACCCTAATCCCAACCCTATTCCCAACTGTAAATGTAATCTAAACCCTAACCCTAACTTTAGCCCCAACCCTAACCGTAACTTTAGCCCCAACCCTAACTGTAGCCTTAACCCTAGCCCCAACCCTAACTTTAGCCCCAACCCAAACTGTATCCCTAACCCTAGCCCTAACCATAGCCCTAACCCTAACTGTAGCCTTACCCTAGCCCTAACCATAGCCCTAACCCTAGCCCTAACCCTAGCCCTAACCCTAACCCTAGCCCTAACCCTAGCCCTAACCCTAACCCTAGCCCTAACCCTAGCCCTAACCCTAGCCCTAACCCTAGCCCTAACCCTAACCCTAGCCCTAACCCTAGCCCTAACCCTAGCCCTAGCCCAAACCCTAACCCTAGCCCTAACCCTAGCCCTAACCCTAGCCCTAATGGAAAAATGGAAATAAATACATTTTTTTAATTTTTCCCTAACTAAGGGGGTGATGAAGGGGGGTTTGATTTACTTTTATAGCTGGTTCTTTTAGCGGATTTTTATGATTGGCAGCCGTCACACACTGAAAGACACTTTTTATTGCAAAAAATATTTTTTGCGTTACCACATTTTGAGAGCTATAATTTTTCCATATTTTGGTTCACAGAGTCATGTGAGGTCTTGTTTTTTGCGGGACGAGTTGACGTTTTTATTGGTAACATTTTCGGGCACGTTACATTTTTTGATCGCTTTTTATTCCGATTTTTGCGAGGCAGAATGACCAAAAACCAGCTATTCATGAATTTCTTTTGGGGGAGGCGTTTATACCGTTCCGCGTTTGGTAAAATTGATAAAGCAGTTTTATTTTTTGGGTCAGTACGATTACAGCGACACCTCATTTATATCATTTTTTTTATGTTTTGGCGCTTTTATACGATAAAAACTATTTTATAGAAAAAATAATTATTTTTGCATCGCTTTATTCTCAGGACTATAACTTTTTTTTTTTTTTGCTGATGATGCTGTATGGCGGCTCATTTTTTGCGGGACAAGATGACGCTTTCAGCGGTATCATGGTTATTTATATCTGTCTTTTTGATCGCGTGTTATTCCACTTTTTGTTCGGCGGTATGATAATAAAGCGTTGTTTTTTGCCTCGTTTTTTTTTTTTCTTACGGTGTTTACTGAAGGGGTTAACTAGTGGGCCAGTTTTATAGGTCGGGCCGTTACAGACGCGGCGATACTAAATATGTGTACTTTTATTGTTTTTTTTTTTATTTAGATAAAGAAATGTATTTAGGGGAATAATATATATATATTTTTTTTCATTATTTAGGAATACTTTTTTTATTTTTTTTACACATTTTGAAAAAATTTTTTTTACTTTTTTACATTGTCCCAGGGGGGGACATCACAGATCAGTGATCTGACAGTGTGCACAGCACTCTGTCAGATCACTGATCTGACATGCAGCGCTGCAGCCTTCACAGTGCCTGCTCTGAGCAGGCTCTGTGAAGCCACCTCCCTCCCTGCAGGACCCGGATCCGCGGCCATCTTGGATCCGGGGCTGGAGGAAGCAGGGAGGGAGGTGAGACCCTCGCAGCAACGCGATCACATCGCGTTGCTGCGGGGGGCTCAGGGAAGCCCGCAGGGAGCCCCCTCCCTGCGGGAAGCTTCCCTATACCGCCGGCACATTGCGATCATCTTTGATCGCTGTGTGCCAGGGGTTAATGAGCCGGGGGCGGTCCGTGACCGCTCCTGGCACATAGTGCCGGATGTCAGCTGCGATAAACAGCTGACACCCGGCCGCGATCGGCGGCGTTCCCCCCGTGAGCGCCGCCGATCGCGCTGGACGTACTATCCCGTCCGTGGTCATGGGGGCCCACCCCACCTCGACGGGATAGTACGTCCTATGTCAGAAAGGGGTTAAAGAAGAAGTTACAGGTCTGTGAGAGTCAGAAATCTTGCATGTTTTTAGGTGACCAAATACTTATTTTCCACAATAAATCTTGCCAAATCAGACAAGGTGATTTTCTGGATTAATTTTCTTATTTTGACTCTCATAGTTGTGGTCTACCTATGATGTCAATTACAGGCCTCTCTCATCTTTTTAAGTGGGAGAACTTGTACAATTGGTGGCTGACTAAATACTTGTTCCCCACTGTATATATTGCATGTTAGCCAGTGTATACAAATCTATCTATCTATCTATAGTATCTATCTGTTTGTCTGTCGGTCTGTCTATCTATCTACTGTATCTAAAATTCCCCCACATGTATTCCACATGAATAATGCCCCCAATTCCCCACAGATATATGTATATGTGTATATATATATATATATATATATATATATATATATATATGCACTGCTCTAAAAAATAAAAGGAACACTAAAATCTCACATCCTAGATATCATTGAATGACATATTCCCAGTGGCGTAGGAAGGGGGGTGCGGGGGGGGCGGTCCGCCCCGGGCGGCACAATGCTGGGGGCGGCCGGCGCTGCAGAAGAAGATTAAAAAAAAAAAAAAAAAAAAAAAAGACGCCCCTTTAAATCTTCGGGCGGCGCCGTCCGCCGCCACGACCAGGGCCAGCTCCCCCCACCCCCGGGTCCCGCCCCCGCCCCCGCCCCCGCTCTATACTCACCTCTCCTGGTTCCTGCGGCGCCGGCAGCTGCAGCCTCCTCTGACTCTGCGACGTCTCAGAGCAGAGGGCGCGATGACGTCACTACTGTGCGCGCCGCTCTGCCTCTCTGTCCTGAGCGTCGCAGAGCCGGAGAGACGCTGACTGCACCGGACCTGTGCTGGGAACGGGAGAGGTGAGGATTTTACTTTTTTTTTTTTTTCTTTATTTCTGACTGTCTGGGGCTGGGGCAATGCTGGAGACCATGGGGCAGATTGCTGGACACACTGGGGCAGTACTGGAGACCATGGGGCAGAATGCTGGACACACTGGGGCAATACAGGAGACTATGGGGCAGATTGCTGGACACACTGGGGCAATACAGGAGACTATGGGGCAGATTGCTGGACACACTGGGGCAATACAGGAGACTATGGGGCAGATTGCTGGACACACTGGGGCAATACTGGAGACCATGGGGCAGAATGCTGGACACACTGGGGCAATACAGGAGACCATGGGGCAGATTGCTGGACACACTGGGGCAATACAGGAGACTATGGGGCAGATTGCTGGACACACTGGGGCAATACTGGAGACCATGGGGCAGAATGCTGGACACACTGGGGCAATACTGGAGACCTAGGGGCAGAATGCTGGACACACTGGGGCAATACTGGAGACCTAGGGGCAGAATGCTGGACACACTGGGGCAATACTGGAGACCATGGGGCAGAATGCTGGACACACTGGGGCAGTACAGGAGACTATGGGGCAGATTGCTGGACACACTGGGGCAATACAGGAGACCATGGGGCAGATTGCTGGACACACTGGGGCAATACAGGAGACCATGGGGCAGATTGCTGGACACACTGGGGCAATACAGGAGACCATGGGGCAGATTGCTGGACACACTGGGGCAATACAGGAGACTATGGGGCAGATTGCTGGACACACTGGGGCAATACTGGAGACCATGGGGCAGAATGCTGGACACACTGGGGCAATACAGGAGACCATGGGGCAGATTGCTGGACACACTGGGGCAATACAGGAGACTATGGGGCAGATTGCTGGACACACTGGGGCAATACTGGAGACCATGGGGCAGAATGCTGGACACACTGGGGCAATACTGGAGACCTAGGGGCAGAATGCTGGACACACTGGGGCAATACTGGAGACCTAGGGGCAGAATGCTGGACACACTGGGGCAATACTGGAGACCATGGGGCAGAATGCTGGACACACTGGGGCAGTACAGGAGACTATGGGGCAGATTGCTGGACACACTGGGGCAATACAGGAGACCATGGGGCAGATTGCTGGACACACTGGGGCAATACAGGAGACCATGGGGCAGATTGCTGGACACACTGGGGC
Source organism: Ranitomeya imitator (assembly GCF_032444005.1). Lineage (NCBI taxonomy): Eukaryota > Metazoa > Chordata > Amphibia > Anura > Dendrobatidae > Ranitomeya > Ranitomeya imitator. The sequence goes on from NC_091282.1 coordinate 995,461,090, forward strand.
AATACAGGAGACTATGGGGCAGATTGCTGGACACACTGGGGCAATACTGGAGACCATGGGGCAGAATGCTGGACACACTGGGGCAATACTGGAGACCTAGGGGCAGAATGCTGGACACACTGGGGCAATACTGGAGACCATGGGGCAGAATGCTGGACACACTGGGGCAGTACAGGAGACTATGGGGCAGAATGCTGGACACTCTGAATACTGGAGACCATGGGGCAGATCTCAGGACACATTGAGGCAATGCTGGAGACCCTGGGGCAGACTTCTGGACATACTGGGGCAATACTGGAGACCATGGGGCAGATTGCTGGACACACCGGGGCAATACTGGAGACCATGGGGCAGAATGCTGGACACACTGGGGCAATACAGGAGACCATGGGGCAGATTGCTGGACACACTGGGGCAATACTGGAGACCATGGGGCAGAATGCTGGACACACTGGGGCAGTACAGGAGACTATGGGGCAGAATGCTGGACACACTGGGGCAATACTGGAGACCCTGGGGCAGATTGCTGGACACACTGGGGCAATACTGGAGACCCTGGGGCAGATTTCTGGACACATTGAGGCAATGCTGGAGACCCTGGGGCAGACTTCTGGACACACTGGGGCAATGCTGGACACTGGGGCAGATTGCTGGACACACTGGGGGTAATATACTGGACACACTGGGGCAATGCTGGACACTGGGGGTAATATGCTGGACACACTGGGGCAGACTGCTGGACACTGGGGCAGATTGCTGGACACACTGAGGGCAGATTGCTGGACACACTGGGGGTAATATGCTGGACATACTGGGGCAGATTGCTGGACACACTGGGGGTAATATGCTGGACACACTGGGGCAGATTGCTGGACAACATGGGGGTAATATGCTGGACACACTGGGGCAGATTGCTGGACAACATGGGGGTAATATGCTGGACACACTGGGGGCAGGACTTGAGGCATGGGCAGAATGTAGATACGGGGCATGATTGGAGACACGGGGCAGGATTGGATCATGGGGCAGGACGGATACGATGGAGACAGATGGGGCAGGATGGGGAGATCATATGGGGTAGAATGGATACTCATGAGGGCAGGATACGACAACATATGGCTGGAGCCAGGAATGAGATAAACGGGGCCAGGGTGGGGAATATTATTACCATAGGGGATAATTAAGGGATATTGTTACTGCAGTGATGTATTTATTTTATTTTTTGAGTATACTGTTTTAAATGGGGGGGCGGTCCTGTTACTGTGCAGAGTGACACTATATCACCTTTTTTTCTTCATGTGGTGTAATGTAGAAGTTGTGAAAAATTAAGTAATGTGTTCTGCAAGCGGAGCTCGAGATAACTGTGTTATTTCCTGCAGAAACGAGTCCTGGCTGGAAGGAATGATGGCGGTCTGTGCTGGATAAAAGATGAAGGACTTCACCTAGAGACGTCACTGGTGAGTCAGTGTTACCTATACACTGACACTATACACTGTATACTATATAGAGGTCCTGTGTATAATGTCACCAGTGATCTCTGTATTACCTCTACACAGACACTGCATACTAAGTACAGATCTCCTGTGAATACTGGCACTTATGGTGATAGTATTGTGGTTTTTTTTTTTATTACTGATCAGTATTGTAGTATTCAGTCACTATGTGGTGGTAATATGTGGTCTGGAAATGGTGCGGTGGTATTTGTCCCTTGTATGTAGTATTATTCGGTCACTATGTGGCCTGGTCATGGTGTGGTGGTATTAAGTCACAGGTGTGGCATGTGGGGGTGACACCATTAGGCCCAGTTTAAGTTCTACAAAACAGGAAAACCATTTTTGGTAACCTTTGTGTGTATTGAGCTGGAGGGGGGGGGGGGGCGCCAAACTCGGGAACAGCCCCGGGCGGCAAAAGCTCTAGCTACGCCTCTGCATATTCCGGTTGCAAATCTTTATTCATTACATAGTGGAATGCATTGAGAGCAATAAAACCTAAAAATGCTGAATGTAAATCACAACTAATATCCCATGGAGGACTGGTGTTGGAATGATGCTGTAAATCAAAGTGGAAAACCAAATTGCAGGCTCATCCAACTTCCATGGAAATACCTCAAGACAAGGAAATGATGCTCAGTAGTGTGTGTGGCCATCACGTGCCTGTATGACCTACCTACAATGCCTGGGCATTGTCCTGATGAGGCGGTGGATGTTATCCTGAGGGATCTCCTTCCAACCCTGGATTAAGGCATCAGTCAACTCCTGGACAGTCTGTGGTGCAATGCAGCGTTGGCGGATGGAATGAGACATGATGTCCCAGATGTGCTCGATTGGATTCAGTGCTGGGTAACGGGCAGGACAGTCCATAGCATCAATTCCTTCATCATGCACAAACTGCTGACACACTTCAGCCACATGAGGCCTAGCATTATCATGTATCAGAAGGAACCCAGGGCCCACTGCACCTGCATATGGTCTCACAATGGGTCTGAGGGTCTCATCCTGGTACCTACTGGCAGTTAGGGTACCTCAGGCTACCATATGGAGGGCTGTGGGACTCTCCAAAGAAATGCCGCCCCACACCACTCCTGGCTCACTGCAAAACCAGTCACACTGGAGGATTTAGCAGGCAGAACGCTCTCCACGGCATCTCCAGACTCAGTCACGTCTGTCACATGTGCTCAGTGTGAACCTGCTCTCATCTGTGAAGATCACAGGGCGTTAGTGTCAAATCTGCTAATATTGGTGTTCTCTGGAAAATGGCAATCGCCCTGCATGGTGTTGGGCTGTAAACACAACACCCACTTGTGGGCGTCTAGCACTCATAACACCCTGATATATCACTCAGTTTGAGCAGACACATGGGTGAGAGTGGCCTGCTGGAGGTCATTTTGCAGGGCTCTGACACTGCTCTTCCTGTTCCTCCTTGCACAAAGGAGGAGGTATCAGTCCTGCTGCTGGTTTGTTGCCCTCCTACGCCCCCTTCCTTGTCTCCTGGTGTACTGGCCTGTCTCCTGGTATCTGCTCCATGCTCTGGACACTGTGGTGACAGACACAGCTGCCCTTCTTGCCACAGCTTGCATTGATGTGCCATCCTGGATGAGCTGCACTATCCGAGCAACTTCTGTGGGTTGTAGACAATGCCTCATGTTACTGTACAGGACCTCGTGGGGTGAGAGCAATGACATAATGCAAAAGTGACAAAAGCAGCCAAGAAAGGATGAAAACAGAGAAATGGTCTGCGGTCACTCCCTGTAAAATCACTCCTTTATAGGGGTTGTCTTGCTAATTGCCTATCATTTCTGACAGTTGTCTGTTACACTTGCACAACAGCAGGAGAAATTGATTCATAATCAGTGTTGCTTCATAACTCAACGGGGTTGATTTCACCGAAGTATGATTGACTTGTTGTTACATTGTGATGTTTAAGTATTCCCTTTATTTTTTTGAGCAGTGTATATACTAATTTATCTCGCAAAGTTCTTATGATGTCCACTCTGGGACTGTAAAGTAACCATACATGTCTCATGTATAATCACTTTACCTGGTGCCCTCCATTCGCCTCCCGCTGCCTCCTCTGCTCAGATATACAGCAATGCTGAAATGAAAGCCAGAATTGTTAATAGTCTGATCTTTGTTACAGTGTGCTTAAATTATTGGACACTTTCCAGTGGAAAGTCTCATGTCAGTGCACTGGTATGTATGAAAACACCATGGCTTAGAAAGTAATTTTGTTGCTACAATAATAAATTAGCTTCATATTCAAAAACAAGCCAGAAAAATATTATATGCACCGTCCTTATACCTTCCAGCATCAAAACTTTTGTATGTTTAAAGGGAACCTATAGCAATATACAGACATGTAACAAGCGCATCTCCAGTGGCATCCTGAAAATGAGGTGCATTGGCCTCGGCTTTATTTGCTCACTAGGTATGACCCTGGTGTACTCCATGACTGCATGACTGTTATTAAGTCCTGGGCCACCACAATGACTATTTTGAAGTAGCATGTTATGGGTAAAAGTCAAACAAAATCATGGGTTGCATTAAAAGAGGCATATATGCTCACAACAAGAACATAGTTTTGCTTCTATACAAGTAACTAATATGGCCACACATAGAATACTGTACAGTTTTGGGCTGCAGTGATAAGAATAACATGGTGGACTGCAATACAAGATAGGTTATTAAACTTGAGATTATTCAGTTTAGAAAAGTGAAGGCGTAGGGGCGATCGCACTACTATGTACAAATATATATGTGACAATACAGAGAGGTCTTTCTAATGATCTTACAAAAGTACCAGAAGTGCCTGGACACTTTTCTTGAAAAACATAATATTACAGGTTATGGACACTAGATTCTGTGATGGGGCATTGATCCAGGGAACTAGTCTGATTGCCAAATGTGGAGCCAGGAAGGATTTTTTCCTGTAATATCAGCACTTAGCATCTGCTTCATGGGGATTTTGCCTTCCTCTAAATCAGGGTGGGGATCCTTCGGCCAGCAGATCACATGCGGTCCAGAATAAACTTTTCTGCTGCCCTGCAGATTCACGGGGACGGCAGTGCTCGTGCCAGCAGCCATGTTTGGCTGGCTGCTGGCCCTTTAAACCCCCACTTGCACTCCCACAATGCGCACAAAGCGTTCAGTACTGAACACTGCGGGACCAGGAATTAAAAGATTACGTCCTCATGTTGGCCAGTGCCAGCGTGAGGACATACTTTTTAGGCGAAGATAGCACGCAATGCTCTCTGATCCCATACATGAACAAAGCAGTGGCAGCCCCTCCATTCCCAGTGATGTCTATGCACCCAGACTCCAGTGATGTATATGACCCCAGCCCTCCCCAGTGCTGTCTGTGACACCAGCTTCCCCAGTTATATATTTACCCTTCAGTGATGTTTATGCCCCCAGCCCCCCCCAGTGATATATAAATGCCCAGCAATCCCCACTGATGTCTGCCTCCCAGCCCTCCCCAGTGATGTATATGCCCCCAGCCTCCCCAGTGATGTATATGCCCCAAGCCCTCCCCAGTAATGTCTATGATCCAGTGTCTCCTGTGATGTATATACTACAATCCCAGTGTCTCCTGTCTTGTATATACAGCAGTCCCAGCATCTCCTATGTGATGTATATACAGCAATGCCAGCATCACCTATGTGATGTATACACAGCAGTCACAGCATCTCCTATGTGATGTATATGACCCCAGCATCTTCTGTAATGTATATACAGCAGTCCCAGCATCTCATATGTGATATTTACACAGCAGTCTCAGCGTATACTACCTGATGTATATGCCCCATCGTCTCCTGTGATGTATATACAGCAGTCCCAGCATCTCCTGTGATGTATATACAGCAGTCCTATGTGATTTACAAAAAGCAATCCCAGCGTCTCCTATGTGATGTATAGGCTTTACAAAACTTATTATCACAAAGAGTTAACTGCAGTCCAGGCCAATACAAACCTGAAAAAACAGTTATGAGAAGCAACAATATCACCTAGCAGCAAAGCCGCACCACAGCAAAGCAGCTACAGCCGTCACATTAGGGGTGAGTTAATTAATCATTTGACCAAATATAGTAAGGGTAATTTTCAAGTTGATAATTTTGAGCAGTCCCCATATGATGGTTGAAATTTCCAAATGGCCTTAAGCAGGTAAAAGGTTCCCCACCATTGATCTAAATCAACATATTAGGCTATAGGTTAAACTTGATGCAATACAGTCCCAAAAATGGGCTGGACAAAATTGTTAGGACACTCAATTTAATATTTGGCTGCACACCCTTTGGAATAAATAACTGTAATCAATCGCTTTCTATAACCATCAACAGGCTTCTTACACCTCTCAACTGGGATTTTGGACCATTCTTCTATTGCAAACCGCTCCAAGTCTCTCATATTTGAAGGTTACTGTCTTCCAACAGAAATTTTAAAATCTCTCCACAGGTGTTCAATGAGATTTAGATGCGGAATCAATTCTGGTCACTTCAAAACTCTCCAGTACCTTGTTTCCATCCATTTGTGGTTGCTTTTTAAAGTCTATTTATGGTCATTGTCCTGCTGGAAGACCCATGACCTAGGGCACAAACCCAGCTTTCTGACGCTGGGCACTACATTGCAACCCAAAATTCTTTAGCAATCTTCAGATTTCATGATGCCTTGCACATAGTCAAGGCACCCAGTGCCAGAAGCAGCAAAACAACCTAACATCTTTGAACCTCCACCATATCTGACAGTAGGCACCGTGTTCTTTTCTTTGAAGGCCTCATTCTATTTTCAGTAAACAGTAGAATAATGTGATTTACCAAAAGCTTTATCTTGGTCTCATCGGTCAGCAAGACACTTTCCCAAAAGAATTATGGCTTGCTAACTTACATTTTGGCAAGCTGCAGTCTAACTTTTTTTATGTCTCTCTGTCAACAGTTGGATCCTCCTGGATCTCCTGCCATAGCGTTTCATTTCATTCAAATGTCAACTGATAGTTTGTGCTGACACTGATGCTCCCTGAGCCTGCACTACAGCTTGGAATTCTTTGGAATTTGATTGAAGCTGCTTATCCACCATTCGGAGTATCCTACATTGCAATCTTTCATCAATTTTTCTCTGCTGTCCACATCCAGGAGGATTAGCTACAGTACCATGGTTTGTAAACTTCTTAATTATGTTGTGCACCATGGACGAAGGAACATCAAGATCTCTGGAGATGAACTTGAGAACCAAAATTGTTGAACAATCTCAAGGTTACAAGTCCTCAGATTTATTTTCTTTTTGTTCTCAATGCTTAGTGTGGCACACACACAGACAAGCAATGCAAATATTGAGTCAACTCCCCTTTTCATCTGGTTTCAGGTGTGATTTTTATATTGCCCATACTTGTTACTTGTCGCAAGTGCGTTTGAATGAGCATCACATGCTTGAAACAAAGTTGATCACTTTTGAGTGCAGAGGAGTTTGATGGAGAATTATGTTCAGATAGATAGTGAATGGGCTATATATAAAAAGGAGTTCAATTAAGGAACATGAAAGGCTGCCCTGAACAGATGTGTTTTTAGGGAGCACCTAAAACTGTGTAAGTTGTGGTTAGTTCAAATTTCTTGGGGTAGAGCATTCCAAAGAATACGTGCAGCTCAGGAGAAGTCTTGGAGCCGGGAGTGGGAGGTACAGATTAGTGCGAATGTTAGTCGAAAGTTGCTTGCTAAGTGTAACAAAAAAGAGGAAGTATACAAAACAAAAACAGGGAAAATAATAATAAACTGTGCAACATGTAATCCCATAAAACTATAAAGTTTAATAACAAACTAATTTTGAAAAACACCAAATCCCAGTGTGAAAGAAATATAGATCTACTCCATACCAATAACCTAACAGTTTTCCCTATGCTTAGCTGCTATCCCTACCTACCAGTGGAGGTTGGCACCCTATAGACACGATTTTTTGGCACCCCCACTTTGTGGCGGCTATCCCCAACTTGCCCTGTTAAACACCTATTAAACTATAGGTGGGAAAACAATAAGAAGCAAAAAGAGATGAAAGGAAAGTACTTCATAAAAGAGGCTACAGTACAGAAAAATAATTAAATTCCCCCATCATAAAGCGCTAGTATATATAGCTTATAATACAGTAGCGTATATCAAGCAGAGATCCTAAATTATGGTGGCTATAATGGCCGCTTCATATATAGACAAAACCCGCGTATGCTTCTTTTCTGCATTACTCATCAGTATTCACAAAATTGTGTATTGCTTTTAGTCAATATGTGGTTTATGATGGGTATATCATCACTAATTTGAATTAGGCCATTTATCTTGTTATCTTATGGCTTTACTATTCCCCCTCCTGTCCTGTTATTTTTGAGTCCTATGGAGTACAGGTTTTGTCTATATATGAAGCGGCCATTACAGCCACCATAATATAGGATCTCTGCTTGATATATGCTACCATATTATAAGCTCAGGTCAGCATAAAATCTAGGACAGTAGGACACCACTTTTAATGTAAGTTGACATATGGTTTGTATGTCTGCACTGCACAGTACTGCTATTTGTTCTTGGGACAATTTCTTAAAGCATTCAGAAATAAAATATATTAGACTAAAGTTTTTTTTTCTATTCCAAATACTTATTCACTTCACATTGTTCATGCATCTACAAGGTGGGCCATGTATATGGATAGACCTAAATAAAATGGGAATGATTGGTGATATCAACTTCCTGCTTGTGGCACATTAGTAAATAGAAGGGGGAAAACTTTTCAAGATTGGTGGAGACCATGGCGGTCATTTTCAAGTCAGCCATTTTGGATGCAACATTATTTTTTCCAATGGGAAGAGGGTCATGTGACACATCAAACATATTGAGAATTTCACAAGAAAAACATCCAACCCAGGCCACACACCCGCTCACACATGCTGCCACTAGGGTTGAGCGAAACAGATCGGCAATTTTCAAAAGTCGCCGACTTTTAGCAAAGTCGGGTTTCGTGAAACCCGACCCGATCCCACTGTGGGATCGGGTCGGCGATCTTTACTCCAAAGTCGGGTTTCGTTATATATATATATATATATATATATATATATATATATATTTATATATATATATATATATATATATATATACTATATATATATATATATGTCATAGAGACACATATATATTTACTTCAGTGCGATAATGTTGAAAAGCCCTTCATTACCCCATATCCCACCGCTACACGGGAGTGGGAAGAGAGTGGCCAAGTGCCAGAATAGGCGCATCTTCCAGATGTGCCTTTTCTGGGGTGGCTGGGGGCAGATGTTTTTAGCCAGGGGGGGCCAAAAACCGTGGACCCTCTCCAGGCTATTAATATCTGCCCTCAGTCACTGGCTTTACCACTCTGGCGGAGAAAATTGCACGGGAGCCCACGCCAATTTTTTCCGCGATTTAACCCTTAAATTGCTTTTAACCCTTAAATTTAATAGCTACAGGCAATTTAAGGGTTAAATCGCGGAAAAAATTGGCGTGGGCTCCAGCGCAATTTTCTCCGCCAGAGTGGTAAAGCCAGTGACTGAGGGCAGATATTAATAGCCTGAAGAGGGTCCACGGTTTTTGCCCCCCCAGCTAAAAACATCTGCCCCCAGCCACCCCAGAAAAGCACATCAGGAAGATGCGCCTATTCTGGCACTTGGCCACTCTCTTCCCATTCCCGTGTAGTGGTGGGATATGGGATAATGAAGGGTTAATGCCACCTTGCTATTGTAAGGTGACATTAAGCCAGATTAATAATGGACAGGCGTCAATTCTGACACCTACCATTATTAATCCAATTTTATGAAAGTGTTAAAAAAAACACACACACATTATTAAAAAGTATTTAAATGAAATAAACACACAGGTTGTTGTAATATTTTATTGTACTCTCAATCCACCTGAAGACCCTTGCTCTGTAACAAAGGAAAAATAAAAAAACAACAATATACATACCTTCCGATGATCTGTCACATCCCACGATGTAAATCCATCTGAAGGGGTTAAAATATTTTACAGGCAGGAGCTCTGCTATAATGCAGCTGTGCTCGTGCCTGTAAAACCCTGGGGAATGAAGGTAATGTAGGCCAATGACCTATAGTTACCTTCAGTCATGGTGATGCGCCCTCTGCTGGATGTCCTCAAATGACCTCGAGCGTGGGAACTTTCCTAGAAAGCTCCCAGGCTCGAGTTCATATGAGGACATGCAGCAGAGGGCGCATCACCGCGAATGAAGGTAACTATAGGTCATTGAGCTACATTACCTTCATTCCCCGGGGTTTTACAGCCACGAGCACAGCTGCATTAGCAGAGCTCCTGCCTGTAAAATATTTTAACCCCTTCAGATGAATTTACAGCGTGGGACGTTACTGATCAACGGAAGGTATGTATATTGTTGGTTTATTATTTTTAATTTGTTACAGAACGAGGGTCTTCAGGTGGATTGAGAGAGCAATAAAATATTAAAACAACCTGTGTGTTTATTTCATTAAAATACTTTTTAATAATGTGTGTGTGTGTTTTTTTTAACCCTTTCATAGAATTGGATTAATAATGGATAGGTGTCAGAATTGACACCTCTCCATTATTAATCTGGCTTAATGTCACCTTACAATAGCAAGGTGGCATTAACCCTTCATTACCCCATGGACCCTCTCCAGGCTATTAATATCTGCTCTCAGTCACTGGCTTTACTACTCTGGCGGAGAAAATTGCGTGGGAGCCCACGCCAATTTTTTCCGCGAGTTAACCCTTAAATTTAATAGCTAGAGGGCCGAAATTTTGCACATACACACTACTAACATCAGTAGTGTGTAATATGCAAAAAAAAGGGGGATATGACATGGTTTACTGTATGTAAACCATGTCTCATATCATGTCAGGTTTAGGCAGGAGAAATGAAAAGCCGGCAATTGAATTACCGGCTTTTCTGCTATATCGCGCTGCAGTAAATATAAAAAAAAAAAATCCCATTGACTTTGCATTGGGTTTCATGTTTCGGCCGATCCCCGACCCCGACTTTTCAATAAGATCGGCCGATTTCACTCGACCCGAATTTTCAGAAAGTCGGGTTTCACGAAACCCGACTAAGAACTGAAAAAATGAAAAATCGCTCAACCATAGCTGCCACCACTCACCGAACACACTGGCGATGAGTCCCGGAAATATTACTACCACTGTCTGCCATTCACAAGGCTCACACAGTTCAAGGCTATGGATTCTTTAGAACATGCAAGGTTCAACTTGTCAAAGTTTTATGCTTTAATACAAAAAGGTACAGTGCTTACATTAAGAAAACGGTATACAAATATGGTAATAAAAAGACATACAAATATGCAAAACAGTTATAAAAATAAACGGGAGAAAACTTACAGAAAATATCTAACTTTGTAGTCTGCTTCTGCTCCCTGAGGGGGGATGAATATAGACTGGAACACATCAGCTTGGCTGCCCCCAGTCTGTGAACAACTTTGTGTATGTACAAGCCTAATTTATAGAGTTAACTTGGAGGTCAGATTTCTAGAACAGCCTCTCAGGTTAATATTATAATTGCTTGTTTTTGATTGGACCACGGCCGCTCCCCCAAAGAATATATTATTTCCTCTGCAATTCTCTGAGTAAGTTCTCACAGATAGATAGTGTCAGGCTGTAAGGCTACATTCACATTTGCGTTGTGCGGTGCTGCGTCGGCGACGCAACGCACAATGCAAACAAGAACGCATGCAAAACGCATTGTTTTGTGATGCATGCGTCCTTTTTTGGCATGATTTTGGACGCCAAAAAATGCAACTTGCTGCGTCCTCTGCGCCCTGACGCTTGCGCCAAAAATGACGCATGCATCACAAAACGCAAGACAACGCATGTCCATGCGCCCCCATGTTAAATATAGGGGCGCATGACGCATGCGTCGCTATGCGTCGCCGAACCTGTGCCCGACGCAACGCAAATGTGAACGTAGCCTAATTGACATCTCTCTTCAAAAGAGCTAGAAGGTGTGAAATGTTTCCCTTTCCTCCTGGTTCTCAGCAAGACCACCTGCCGAGATTGGAGACAGTAGACTGCTTGCTCAGGATACCATATGCTGTGACCCCCTGTGAGACATGCAGTCTCTGGACAGATGTTAAATTATTGCTAGTCACATATATATATACCTATACATATTTCACTACAGGCCCATCCAAAAAAGTTTGCCTCATCACTGAACATAATGTTCTGTGTAAACTGAGGGTCCTGTTCCAATTTTTGTTTTGCCCATTCTGCAAATTCAATGCGCCGATCTGGGATAAGTCGAACATCCCTTTGGTGGATATTAGCTACTCACAAATGGCACCCTTATAAAATCCAGCTGCTGCAGCATCTCAAGGAGGATGACCCATATCTGCATGCAGAATTTGCAAAATGGGCAAAACAAAAATTGGAACAGGACCCTCAGTTTACACAGAACATTAGGCTCAGTGATAAGGCGGTTTGTATCCATTTATATGGATACACCTAAATAACATGGGAATGGTGACAGTTTTCTTGCGTAGGGTGTCTTGCATTGAAATCTGCTGCAATGATCCAGGTACTGCGTTCACCAGACATCAACACAATTTCAATCCGCTCCTCACGTGTTAACCTCTGCGACATGTCAATGGCAGTAAAAAAGAGAAACTTGTAAATAACTCATGAAAGAATAAAGTTACGTTAAAACCAAGCATACCATTGTTTTTCTTGTGAAATTCTCAATATGTTTGATATGTCACATGACCCTCTTCCCATTGGAAAAAATAAAGTTGAATCCAAAATGACCAACTTCAAAATGGCCGCCATGATCACCATGCATCTTGAAAAGTTTTCCCCCTCCCATATACTAATGTGCCAAAAACAGGAAGTTGATATCACCAACCATTCCAGTTTTATTTAGGTGTATTCATGTAAATGGCCCACCCTGTATTATTATTATCAAGAGGGTCCTGTTTTATGCTGTTTTTATTGCTGAACATCTAGCAAGTCGATAAGGAATATTAATAACATGAGATGATTAATTTTTTGTTAGTTTTGCCAGTAGATACAGGCTCTCTACAGAATAGTTTTCTTTGCTAGTGCCTTCAAGACAAAGTTTGGATAAAGAGGCAAAGTATAAGATACCTATGGATTTGTAGGCTCCCAAAAAATTATTCTTCCCTTTCAGATCCATGTTCCTGTACATTGATATTATGCATCATCTGAATGGATCAAAGTATACGTAGAACATTGGACACTTCCCTACGTCCAAACATCCTATATGGCTATTGTAAAATTAGAGGACCACTTTAGAAAAAAAATAAGTTAATCTATTATATATATATATAGAGAGAGAGAGAGAGAGAGAGAGAGACCAAAAGTTTGAACACACCTCATTTAAATATTTTTCTGTATTTTCATGAGTATGAAAATTGTACATTCACACTGAAGGAATCAAAACTATGAATTAACACATGTGGAATTATATACTTAACAAAAAAGTGTGAAACAACTGAAACAACTGAAATTATGTCTTATATTCATAGTAACATAGTAACATAGTTAGTAAGGCCGAAAAAAGACATTTGTCCATCCAGTTCAGCCTATATTCCATCATAATAAATCCCCAGATCTACGTCCTTCTACAGAACCTAATAATTGTATGATATAATATTGTTCTGCTCCAGGAAGACATCCAGGCCTCTCTTTAACCCCTCGACTGAGTTCGCCATCACCACCTCCTCAGGCAAGCAATTCCAGATTCTCACTGCCCTAACAGTAAAGAATCCTCTTCTATGTTGGTGGATGTTAAATATTAATTATTCTTATTTTTATTCTGTACCGAGCACATGGTTTCTTGCTGACACTATCAAAAGCTATTTCTGTGTATATAGCTCAGAGTATAAGTTAACACCATATACAGAGGACATGTGATCTGTGTTGAACCACATAAATAACGTCTCTAAGGAGGGTGGGGGGCTTTTGTCACGTGGGACGGTCACCTCCTGCCTGCACATTCATTCTCCATGGACAACAGATGAAAAAGCAACAGCTGATAACGGAAGCCATGATGACCTTCGAACTTCACACAGACAGATGACTTTTACCATTCAGGACCTTGGGAAAGATGAGTAACAAGACAAGCACTGATATTTACACATGGACACTCTGTTCGTAACTGTTTAATCTACTTTTATGTTTTTGCTGCAATGGTGGATAATTCAATAAACCACTATACTTTCTTCAGAATATCATGACATTTTTCTTTTAAGAATAACGCACCTGGTTAAGTCTTGATTAAATATTTTTGCGCAATAACGATTTTTAACATTGGCCTAGCCAGCCAGTTTTGATTTTTTGTGCTATTTTTGCGTGAATTTCCTTCTTCTTGCACACGGGGGAAGACAGAAGAGTTCTGCTAGATTGTGCAAGTATTCAGGAATTCCACTTCAAAACTTCAAGTCACAAAGAACTCATACAAGAACCTACGAATTACGGAGACTTTAACAGGTGTCAGACGGTTTGACAAGCAGTAGCATCGGATGTGCTGAAAATAGCCGTGCTGAAGTCCGGAGCCCAGCGTTGTAAAAGCAAAGGGACTACAAGCTGAGATTTCAAGGTAAGACAAATGGATTTGATTAATTCATATGCTAAATCAAGTCAGATAAAATTTGTAAGTTTATACAAATCTAGCTTAGAAATATTTTGGGTCTCTTTATTTGCAGAATGCAGAATAGCGAATTTGAAGTTAGATTCTAAGCTAGTATCTAGGAAAAAAGAAAAAGAGCAACTGAAAAATATTTTACATATGGTTTATGTATTTAACGAGTTTGTTACAGAGAAGTTCAAAAAAGACAGTGTAGAAAGAATTTCTAAGGAAACTAATGATGTTCCCAAGATTGACTGTAATGGGAAGAGTGAGGAAGATGTGACACACGTATCTGTGATGACGATGACCACCCAAAGTGACATTGACTTTGTGACTCAGGATGAAAAACAAGATGGAGGAAGCGTAGGAGAAACTGACAAAGATGATCTACGAGGGACAGATGTACCATTGCCCTTAAAAATAGACGACTCAGAGGCCCAGCTCCAACCTAATTCTTGAAAAATCTTGCTAAAATTATGCAAAACCATTCCTGCATATGATGACAAAATCCATGTGTGCAGAAATTCAGAGATATTTGAGAGTTTTGCTGATAAGTTTGATTTGACTAATGTGCAGAGAAATCATTTGTTTAAAATTTGGATTCCGGGAAATTTTATTAGAAGATTTTCATTAAAAATACAGAATGAGGAGTTCCATGAAAATATGACTGATATAGAAAGATTAAAAATTTTGATTTTCTGTGGATTAAAAGAAAATTATCCAGATCTTGATATTCTTCTAAAATTGAAGATTGGCCGCAAAGAATGTACTTTTACATTCATGTCCATTTTTGAAAGGATTTATAAATTGGTCTGTACGAATTTGAATCAACAATCCATGATAAATTGTTTTGTAAACAAGTTTAAATTCTTAAATCCTGTATCTCGTGTTATGGCGTCACAGAAAGATTCTTTATACGAATGTGCCCAATCCCTTGATTTTTCTAGAAAACACGAGAATCTTGAAAGGAAAACAAATTTTACTAAGTTTTTGAAACCAGGCAGAATTCAATCTTATCAAAAGCCAAAATCAAAATCTTCAAATCTGATCCAAAATCAAATCTATGAAGAACGAAGAAAATTACAAATTTGCTACAAACCCTATGAAACGATTCAGGAATCTATCATAGAAATTCCTCTGAAAGGGTTAAATGCTGAAGGCTCAGATCTGTCTGTAAAGATGGCGGAAATTGACAGATGGAAGCAGGTGAGTATCTCAGGGGGTGAGCTGAACACTCCATTATCACAGCTCTTCAAAGAGTCCATAGGGTTAAAAATGACCTTATTAAATAGAGCTTTCCAACAGATTATCGACAGAGAGTTACATTTTGGGATAGGAATTGGCTAAAAATGTAATTATATTATATGATGAGTTATACAATGTATTATTTATTAATGTAATTATTCTATCTCAATATAATTGTGCAGTTACATATATTAATATAATATACAGTAAATACTGTAGCATATTTGTATAAGTAGAGATTATATTAACTGCATTTTTATATATATACAGTGGGGCAAAAAAGTATTTAGTCAGTCAGCAATAGCGCAAGTTCCACCACTTAAAAAGATGAGAGGCGTCTGTAATTTACATCATAGGTAGACCTCAACTATGGGAGACAAACTGAGAAAAAAAAATCCAGAAAATCACATTGTCTGTTTTTTTAACATTTTATTTGCATATTATGGTGGAAAATAAGTATTTGGTCAGAAACAAAATTTCATCTCAATACTTTGTAATATATCCTTTGTTGGCAATGACAGAGGTCAAACATTTTCTGTAAGTCTTCACAAGGTTGCCACACACTGTTGTTGGTATGTTGGCCCATTCCTCCATGCAGATCTCCTCTAGAGCAGTGATGTTTTTGGCTTTTCGCTTGGCAACACGGACTTTCAACTCCCTCCAAAGGTTTTCTATAGGGTTGAGATCTGGAGACTGGCTAGGCCACTCCAGGACCTTGAAATGCTTCTTACGAAGCCACTCCTTCGTTGCCCTGGCAGTGTGCTTTGGATCATTGTCATGTTGAAAGACCCAGCCACGTTTCATCTTCAATGCCCTTGCTGATGGAAGGAGGTTTGCACTCAAAATCTCACGATACATGGCCCCATTCATTCTTTCATGTACCCGGATCAGTCGTCCTGGCTCCTTTGCAGAGAAACAGCCCCAAAGCATGATGTTTCCACCACCATGCTTTACAGTAGGTATGGTGTTTGATGCATGCAACTCAGTATTCTTATTCCTCCAAACACGACAAGTTGTGTTTCTACCAAACAGTTCCAGTTTGGTTTCATCAGACCATGGGACATTCTCCCAAAACTCCTCTGGATCATCCAAATGCTCTCTAGCAAACTTCAGACGGGCCCGGACATGTACTGGCTTAAGCAGTGGGACACGTCTGGCACTGCAGGATCTGAGTCCATGGTGGCGTAGTGTGTTACTTATGGTAGGCCTTGTTACATTGGTCCCAGCTCTCTGCAGTTCATTCACTAGGTCCCCCCGCGTGGTTCTGGGATTTATGATCACCGTTCTTGTGATCATTCTGACCCCACGGGGTGGGATTTTGCGTGGAGCCCCAGATCGAGGGAGATTATCAGTGGTCTTGTATGTCTTCAATTTTCTAATTATTGCTCCCACTGTTGATTTCTTCACTCCAAGCTGGTTGGCTATCGCAGATTCAGTCTTCCCAGCCTGGTGCAGGGCTACAATTTTGTTTCTGGTGTTCTTTGACAGCTCTTTGGTCTTCACCATAGTGGAGTTTGGATTCAGACTGTTTGAGGGTGTGCACAGGTGTCTTTTTATACTGATAACAAGTTTAAACAGGTGCCATTACTACAGGTAATGAGTGGAGGAAAGAGGAGACTCTTAAAGAAGAAGTTACAGGTCTGTGAGAGCCAGAAATCTTGATTGTTTGTTTCTGACCAAATACTTATTTTCCACCATAATATGCAAATAAAATGATAAAAAAAACAGACAATGTGATTTTCTGGATTTTTTTTCTCAGTTTGTCTTCCATAGTTGAGGTCTACCTATGATGTAAATTACAGACGCCTCTCATCTTTTTAAGTGGTGGAACTTGCACTATTGCTGACTGACTAAATACTTTTTTGCCCCACTGTATATATATATATATATATATATATATATATATATATATATATATATATATATACTGTATATATATATATATAGTGAAATAATTAAAATTTACTCCAGTAATAATATTTAGAATTACATTTTAATATATTTATTAAATATATACATATGTATAAGATATCTAAATTATTTTGTTTTGAAATAAATATGAAATTAACCTTTATCTTTCATTTTCCCTTAGAATTTTACTTTCAAAGCGAGGATTGAACAAAAAATACCTGTTTCATGAATTTATGTCTTATTCACACAGGAAGCTATATTAACTGCATGATATATATATATATATATATATATATATATATTTAACACTTAAAATAAATAATATGTCTAATTACCTAAAAATGTGTGTACTACATGTTTTTCTGTAACATTATATTTTTTTCCACTGCATGGTGCATGGTATGTGTCATATGTGAGCTGAAAATAAAGATATCATATAGCCTTGTTTTTAATTTTAGGAATTTTCCTCAGCCTTTACATGCAAATGGATTCCTGTACCGAAATAGCGTTGGAACATTCAACTCGGGTTTCATGTAAATGGAGGAGTCCTTTCTATAGGTTAAAACATAGTGTTAGATAATATTTGGGGAATATTCAAAGGAATATTAGAATACTAAATTTAATAGATTACAATGCGCATTGATTGATAATTAGGATACAATATTTTGGGTTAATATATGTGTATTCTTTGTATGTGAAATATACATTGTGAACGTCTATATGTGTGTCACATGTGACAGATGACAGAAGTGTATGGGCAGCTGCTAAGGGTGAATCCAATGTAAGAGTGACCAGAGCGTGGTATGTGGAATGTGGAATGTGTATGCACAGTTTGACAGAGGCCTTATGATTCATGGTATGTTGAAAAAAAAAAAAAAAAAAAAAAACAACAACTGTGTGTTTAAAAAAATAATAGGATTCAGTTAAATTATTAGAATATTAAGATATATTTCAATATTATTTATTCAACATACATGCAACATATTTTTCTTTAACAATTAATATTTATTGATTTAGTTAATAGTGAATAAGTACAATAATACATCAATATGATTTTTCTAGAGAACCTACATTTAGAACATTTTCCCAAATGATAATTTTATGATATTCAGTGTTTTTTTATGGTTACATAGGTGAGTACACATCTTCAAACAAATATAAGTCATAAAGCTGATATGACAGTTATAAAAATAATGATTTTTCACTTGGGTTTTTACAAATTAATTTTTTCATAAAATAATATTTTTTGATATTAAGGGGGAAATGTGTTTTTGATCCTGATCACATCATCACATTTCATCAATACCTCTTCTTCACACATTTTAATAAAGAAGAAATATTAATAAGGTATTATTGGGTATAATAACAATAAATATTATAAATGTCATTTTTTTTTCCTCAATTAAGGGTATTATGTGCAAAGTTGCATAATTTCAATATTTTGGTAATCCAAGGTCAAGACAACATTTAGATGATGAAAATATTAAGGAAATGTGTTACTGAGACATAACCTCAGCATTTGTCATCAACATATAAAGGTCTTATTCTTATTTTTATTTTTTATTCTCATTTTTATTTTTCATTTTTCATTTGTCATCAACATATAAAGGCCTTATTTTTATTTTTCATTCTCATTTTTATTTTTCATTTTTTTTCACTTTTTCTTCAATTTTTATTCTTAATTTTTATTTTTTATCTCAAGAAAAAATCAATATTTAATAAAGTAATGCCTACAAGCATATTGCTTTATCAAATATAGTGATCATATGGTTTCATTATATAAGAAATGTTTCAATCCTGAGTTAAATACAACAATTCTTTCACTCATTCATTCATTCATTCATTCATATATATATATACTTATTTTGGTTCATGGCTATACATACTTACATATTATTGGTCTACTGAACATAAATTAATAAAGTTTTAATACTAAATATCAGCACTTGTTACATAAAAGACACACTGACATCTATGGGTTCAAAAAAGAAATTACACCTATGACATAAAAATGTCCAATCACATGAAGAATATGGTTAATAATATATTATTATTATTATTATTATTATTATTATTATTTTATTTTCCAAATATAAATTCCATATTAATATCATTTAATAATTATATGGATATTACTGATTGCTATGGTACGCTGTGATATTATAAGTTAGGGAAATTACCAGATTTGGTATAAAATAGGGAATGAAGACATCAATCAAGATACTGACGTTACGTTAATAAAGACTTTTCATTTTTCTAAATTCAATTGATTCTTAAAAGTTGCAAGAAGAAAAGCTGTTATCCAGAAGTTCCACAAGGTAACAATGCTATGATTTCTGAGTAATAATAGACTGTGTCAAATACAATTCATGTCACTACTGACAACAACTACAGCATCCATCACTAACAACTGAGTACAGTATCAAAGATGAACTGTGTTATTACGTTTTTATCACGTTCCAGTGGTTTCCTATCACCTATAAGACTTCCATGAAAGCTGGTGAACACTCAGGTAATTGTCAGGACACTACAACCCTGACATGTGTCCTGTGCACTAAGGACTGGTTATGGTGCTATGTTTAGCAAGGAAGAGTCAATGTAACCCTTGCTGTGCTGACCAAAGACGTCACACCTGTTCCAAGACCAGTGCGGATGATATGAGGATTCCAGATGATTTCCAAGGCGAGCCAATGTAAGTCCAGGTCTCTAAAGGTGACACTGCACAGATATTAAAGCAACATTTCATCTATGAACTTTGTTTTCTTATCAACATTTGAATTTATGGACTTTGATTGACACATGACACACAGTCTCTACAATATCTACATGCTATCATCTATTTCAAAAGACTTATATTAAAGATTGTTTAAAAGAACCAAGAAGAAGACATCAAGATGAAGACCAGATGACATCAGACCTGAGATGCTTCAAGTAGATATAGGGAAGTATAATATATATTTTATATGAATATTAATCACGGCTTACCATAACATGAATTTACATATCATTATATTATTGAGAACATATAACGATATAATTATTGATATTATTTATTACATCATTTTGCCAAAGAAGAATGAAGATCTTATTAATATTTTTAATTTGAGGGTTCCAATCAATGTCTGTCACCCTCAAAAGGGGGAATTGTTAAATATTAATTATTCTTATTTTTATTCTGTACCGAGCACATGGTTTCTTGCTGACACTATCAAAAGCTATTTCTGTGTATATAGCTCAGAGTATAAGTTAACACCATATACAGAGGACATGTGATCTGTGTTGAACCATATAAATAACGTCTCTAAGGAGGGTGGGGGGCTTTTGTCACGTGGGACGGTCACCTCCTGCCTGCACATTCATTCTCCATGGACAACAGATGAAAAAGCAACAGCTGATAACGGAAGCCATGATGACCTTCGAACTTCACACAGACAGATGACTTTTACCATTCAGGACCTTGGGAAAGATGAGTAACAAGACAAGCACTGATATTTACACATGGACACTCTGTTCGTAACTGTTTAATCTACTTTTATGTTTTTGCTGCAATGGTGGATAATTCAATAAACCACTATACTTTCTTCAGAATATCATGACATTTTTCTTTTAAGAATAACGCACCTGGTTAAGTCTTGATTAGATATTTTTGCGCAATAACGATTTTTAACAGTGGAAAAACCTTCTATCCTCCAGACGCAAAGAATGCCCCCTTGTGCCCGTCACCTTCCTTGGTATAAACAGATCCTCAGCGAGATATTTGTATTGTCCCCTTATATACTTATACATGGTTATTAGATCGCCCCTCAGTCGTCTTTTTTCTAGACTAAATAATCCTAATTTCGCTAATCTATCTGGGTATTGTAGTTCTCCCATCCCCTTTATTAATTTTGTTGCCCTCCTTTGTACTCTCTCCAGTTCCATTATATCCTTCCTGAGCACCGGTGCCCAAAACTGGACACAGTACTCCATGTGCGGTCTAACTAGGGATTTGTACAGAGGCAGTATAATGCTCTCATCATGTGCATCCAGACCTCTCTTAATGCACCCCATGATCCTGTTTGCCTTGGCAGCTGCTGCCTGGCACTGGCTGCTCCAGGTATAACTAGGATCCCCAAGTCCTTCTCCCTGTCAGATTTACCCAGTGGTTTCCCGTTCAGTGTGTAATGGTGATATTGATTCCTTCTTCCCATGTGTATAACCTTACATTTGTCATTGTTAAACCTCATCTGCCACCTTTCAGCCCAAGTTTCCAACTTATCCAGATCCATCTGTAGCAGAATACTATCTTCTCTTGTATTAACTGCTTTACATAGTATTGTATCATCTGCAAATATCAATATTTTACTGTGTAAACCTTCTACCAGATCATTAATGAATATGTTGAAGAGAACAGGTCCCAATACCGACCCCTGCGGTACCCCACTGGTCAAAGCGACCCAGTTAGAGACTATACCATTTATAACCACCCTCTGCTTTCTATCACTAAGCCAGTTACTAACCCATTTACACACATTTTCCCCCAGACCAAGCATTCTCATTTTGTGTACCAACCTCTTGTGCGGCACGGTAGGTTCTTCAAATTCTAACAGTCTGTTCAGTAGGACTATCAGCTGTGTATCCACCAGACTTCTGCACAACACAACTGATGGTCGCAACCCCATTTATAAGGCAAGAAATCCCACTTATTAAACCTGACAGGGCACACCTGTGAAGTGAAAACCATTTCCGGTGACTACCTCTTGAAGCTTATCAAGAGAATGCCAAGAGTGTGCAAAGTAGACATCAAAGCAAAAGGTGGCTACTTTGAAGAACCTAGAATATAAGACATATTTTCAGTTGTTTCACACTTTTTTGTTAAGTATATAATTTCACATTTGTTAATTCATAGTTTTAATGCCTTCAGTGTGAATGTACAATTTTCATAGACATGAAAATACAGAAAAATCTTTAAATGAGAAGGTGTGTCTAAACTTTTGGTCTGTACTGTATATATCTTTTAGTTATACCTCCCCTAAAATTTGCAGTAGGTGATCCAGGTTACATTAACAGCTAGATCAAATGAGGCTAGTAAAATTCACAGTTGATGCGCTTTTCAGTTTAGTCTTGTTCCTTTTATCACTGAGTCTCTTATTTAAGTGAGTTCACCTTTTACAAGCTTATATTTCATTAAAAGTTTATTGGTTCAGTGCCAAAATCATAATTATTGCAGAATGTGCTTGCTTTAGATATACATTTCCATTTAAAAGACAAAATGTAATTATCAACTGATCCGTCTTGAACTGGTTATGAATATCAAAGTGGGCACCACAAGCTACAGGTAGCGCTGGGGACAGGAACGTCTATTTTATGGATGTTTAAAGGGTAATTACATTTTTTCTTAAGATGGACTTTGTACTCCTCTATATTTTCTGACATTCATATACAAGGCTGTCTCAAAGACGACATGACTTCCAGTGACATTGCTTCCCGATGATTTCTCAGACATATTACTTAAGCTGCTGAGTATTTGCTTTGTTCATTTGTTTTAAGGGCATATTTCAGTTCAGCAAATGCATTTTCATCTTATAATAAAAAGTTCTAGAGTTTTCCGATAAACATACTTTATCAATTCTTTGTGGTTTTCAAATTTTCTGCTTTTTGCTGTAATTTAGTTCTTTAAATCGGTCCTGAGTGTGTGATAGATCAGAGAAGACACTGGCTGCACAAGGCCCCATTGCTAGAAGCGTGTTTCTTCAAGCCAAATAAAAAGGGATGTTGTAGTCACTTGCTTTCTTTTTTTCATTTTCTTTTTTTCTTTCTCTTTATTTCATTTTCATCCTTTGGTTTTCTTGGTTTCTTCTATGTTCCTTTTCGTTCTCTTTCATTTTCTGTCTTTCTTTTATTTTCATCCTTTTTTCATTTTCATCCTTTACTTTTGTTTTCTTTGTTCTCTTTCTTTCCCCCATTTCATTGTCTTTCTTTTTCTTTAGTTTTCATCATTTTGTTTTCTCATCCTTTAATTATTTTCCATTTTTCTCTTTCTTTCTCTTTAAATTTTCTTTCTTCAATTTTCTTCCTTTGTTTTCTTTCACTCATTTTCATCTTCCTTTTATTTTCTTCCTATCTCTTTCTTTAATTTTCTTCCAATCCTTCTCTTCCTTTTATTTTCAACCTTTTGTTTTATTGCTATTCCTTTCAATCTTTTCTATCCTCTCATTTGTATCCTTTAATTTTCTTTCTCTTCCTTTTATTTTCTTCCTTTGCTTTTATTTCTCCTTCTTTCATTTCTTTCTTTTATGTTCGTCCCTTCCCCTCCTTAATTACATGCTACTCACAACACTGTCCACATGGGCCACACATAACTGAACACATGCTGCACACAGGCTTACCACATGCTGGACCCTTGGCACTTGTGCCGTAATCGACCCACATAAGCACCAATGACAAGCTTCATTGATTCTGATTGTTTGGAAATGTTCTACTTCTGAACACTATGCACACATGCTACTAAGATTTATATGGTACACCCACTAACTGAACATATTGGCAAATATACTACCCACACACGTCACATATGTGCCATTCATAACCAGGACACCTGCGAGACATGCTCCACTCACACTTAAGATACATGATGTACAAGT
Source organism: Ranitomeya imitator (assembly GCF_032444005.1). Classification (NCBI taxonomy): domain Eukaryota; kingdom Metazoa; phylum Chordata; class Amphibia; order Anura; family Dendrobatidae; genus Ranitomeya; species Ranitomeya imitator. The sequence continues at coordinate 995,485,007 of NC_091282.1, forward strand.
GCCATTCACGAAACACCCTCCTCTTGGCACAATACATATGAGAACACATACCAAATGTCACATTGCCTCTTCCTGCCGACATGCCTGCCGCTGCCTTCCCTGATTCCTGGTATACTTACCTGTCTCAGCACGCTCCTGGAGTGTGCGCGCGTCACCCGACATCCTCTCTTCCTGTTTCACCGTCGGTTCCTGGGTCTCGTCGCGTGCACGTGCACATCTCGCACTCCAGTCTCAGCAGCGCACGCGCACCTCCTCGGTCTGGCCTGCGGTCGCTCCGTTCCTCCACTCTATGATCCTGGAGGATCCTGACCTGGAAGTCCTACCGCACACATCCTATTTCAGGTAGCCTCTCCCTCTGCTCCATGCCTGACTGTCAATTGTGCTTCACGTTTGATCCAGGCCCCACGCTTCCTGTGCTCTCTTGTTTACTCTCCTGCCAGCATTGCCTCGTGTGCTACCCTGTATCTTGCGTCTTCCTTCCCTGTGTTCTCTGCGTCTCCTCTCTCAGTTTCGTCTGTCCCAGTCTACTCCTTTTCAGCTCTTTGTCTCCAGTCCCTCCAGAGTGTTCGTCTCCATCGTTCTCTTTCTGATTTTTGGTAGCCTTCCCTGTGGTTCCCAGTCTCGGCCATCTGTTCCTAGTCCGTCCTTTCTTGTGTCTCCTATCTCCTGTCCCCGTGTATCAGCTTCCGCGGCAATAGTCTCCCTTGGGCCTGCCCCTGACACTCCCTGTATTGGGGGTGGCCCACTAGGTCAGCTCACCCTTAGGAGGTTGTCGCGGTCCTGCGGGTTCACCCTAGAAGTTCCACAAGCCTCACACACAGACATTGCACCAAACACACAGGTCACAATTCACAAGTGTCATTTACTCATCACACAAAAAAGACACATCTGACACATGCCACTCACACATAAGACACATGATGTCAGTGCCATTGACACATGACACACGTGCGCTGCTTACTCATGATTCACAAACAGGACACCTACTAAAAATTGACCACTTATTTTACACATCAAGCAATCAAACTTATCAGGACATTTTTTTTTTGCAATTGATGAATCCTCTAAATTTCCCTTCTGGCTACGACACAGTCCTGCCTTTGAATTTTGGTAAGCTCAGAACACTTCCCAATTATGTCACACCCTACATAAATTGTAAAGTTAGGGGAGTTTTTTAGATAGTTTTGTGAAGTCTTCAGTCATCGTTAGTGCTCAGCTAGTTTCTGGTGCCTAGTATTACCGTTTTAGGGAGATGATTCTGCACAGGCTGTATGTCTGTGCCAATTATGGATACATAGGTGCTCAGTTTGTTACAGTGAGGCTTACCAGTCTCTGTAATGTCTATCAATGTTCCCATAATTCGAGAACATGACCAGATTTCACATCCTCCACTGATGTTGGTAGATATATATATATATATATATTTATATATATATATATATATACAGTACAGACCACAAGTTTGGACACATTTATAAGGCAAGAAATCCCACTTATTAAACCTGACAGGGCACACCTGTGAAGTGAAAACCATTCCCGGTGACTACCTCTTGAAGCTTATCAAGAGAATGCCAAGAGTGTGCAAAGCAATCGTCAAAGCAAAAGGTGGCTACTTTGAAGAACCTAGAATATAAGACATATTTTCAGTTGTTTCACACTTTTTTTGTTAAGTATATAATTCCACATGTGTTAATTCATAATTTTGATGCCTTCACTGTGAATTTACAATTTTCATAGTCATGAAATTACAGAAAAATCTTTAAATGAGGTGTGTCCAAACTTTTGGTCTGTACTGTATATATATATATATATATATATATATATATATATATCTACTATATAATTGTCTAAGGGGTACTTCCATCTGTCTGTCTGTCTTTCGCTCTGTCTTTCTCTCTGTCCCAGAAATCCCGCGTCGCTGACTGGTCGCGGCCGCCAGGCACAGGAATGGTCCGACCGAGAATTAGTCGCTCCCTACTTCCGTCCAGTCAGTGCCCGGCGCATGCTCCATACTCCCCTCCAGTCATCGCTGACACAGGGTTAATGGCAGCATTAACGGACTGCGTTATGCCGTGGGTAACGCACTCCATTAACGCTGCTATTAACCCTGTGTGCCTATGCAGCAGCAACAATAGTAAAAAAAAAATTGTTAAAAATAATAAAAAAACAAAAATCCTGCTATTCTCACCTTCCGTTGTCCGCCGATGCGCGCGCGGCTGCCGCCAGCTTCCGTTCCCAGAGATGCATTGCGAAATTACCCAGAAGACTTAGCGGTCTCGCGAGACCGCTAAGTCATCTGGGTAATTTTGCAATGCATCTGTGGGAACGGAAGCTGGCAGCAGCAGCGTGTACATAGGGACAGCTTCGCTGGACATCAGCGGGTGAGTATATAAATATTTTTTATTTTAATTATTTTTTTAACAGGAATATGGTGCCCACACTGCTATATACTACGTGGGCTGTGTTATATACTGTGTGGCTGCTATATACTACGTGGGCAGTGTTATATACTACGCGGGCAGTGTTATATACTGCGTGGGCTGTGTTATATACTATGTGGCCTGTGTTATATACTGCATAGGCTGTACTATAAATTACTTGGGCTGTGTTATATATTACGTGGGCTGTGTTATATACTGCGTGGCTGCTATATAGTGCGTGGGCAGTGTTATATACTACGTGAGCTGTGTTATATACTGCATGGGCTGTGTTAAATACTGCGTGGGCTGTGTTATATACTGCGTGGGCTGTGTTATATATTATGTGGGCTGTGTTATATACTACGTGGCTGTGTTATAGACTGCGTGTCTGCTATATACTACATAGCTCCTATATACGTGGCCTGTGCTATATATAATATGTGGCTGCTATATACATACATACGCAAGAATATATATATATATGTCACACTGTAAACGGCGATAAAGGGGCAGGATGGCATACTGGGACCCGCACATGTCCCTACCACTTAAATGGGGCCCTGGCTTTCCCTTATCTCAGGGGTACCTATGATGGTTAGGAGGCCCGAGCCGCCAGCGTATCCCTGTCTCCTGTGCAGGCCCTATCAGGGGCCCACTCTCCCCCCAAAGGAGGTGGACTGCACCAGTGTAATAATACAACAAATAACAGGGTATACAGACAAGGTAACTAAAAGTCTCAAACTCACAAAATGCTCACACAACCACAGAGGAAACACAGAGAAGGGGAGAGAAGGAATAAACTTAGGAAGGAAAACAGGTTTAACATGCAACCAAAACTGCAGACACCAATCTCTGTAAATAAACCTCCAACACCAACACTACGTTCCTTCAACCTCCAAGCCAGGCAGTAGAACTGATCACTGACAATAGCTGAAGTCAGGACTGGGTCTATATAGAGGATCAGATTACAAAATCCACTTCAGCTGAGAGAGACCCAGCTCTCAGCAACTCAGCAATAAGGTTAACTCCTGCACTGCTGGCACAAAGCAGCCAGGTCAGAATACAGGTGAAGAGCTTCTGTTCACTGTGTGTGAACGAGACACAGAGCGCTGCGGTTCTCTGGAACCTGTCTGTCACGGTAGCCCCGTGACAGTACCCCCCTTCTACGAGGGACCTCCGGAACCTCAGGACCAGGTTTCTCAGGATGAGCTGTATGAAATGCCCGAACCAACCTAACCGCATGGACATCAGCAGCAGGTACCCACGTCCTTTCCTCAGGACCGTACCCTCTCCAGTGTACCAGATATTGTAGGGCTCGACAAACTAAACGAGAATCCATAACCCTGGAAATCTGGAACTCGAGATTTCCATCTACAAGGTCCGGAGATGGAGGTGAAGGTGACTGATTGGATGATGCCACAACCTTTTTGAGTAAGGAGCAATGAAAAACATTATGGATCTTAAATGACTGAGGCAAAGCCAGCCGAAAAGCAACGGAAGTCACGACGGCCACAATCCTATAAGGGCCAATGAACCTAGGGCCCAATTTCCACGAGGGAACTCTCAGCTTAATATTTTTCGAGGACAATCAAACCCAATCACCCACACACAGGTCCAGACCTTCCACACGTCTCCGATCAGCTGCATTCTTATACCTGGAACCCATCCTCTTTAATTTTTCAAGAACCACTTGCCATATGGACGTGATGGATGAAGAAAACCTCTCCTCTTTAGGAACACCTGAGGAATCCCTCCTATTAAATTAACTAGATTGAGGATGAAAACCATATGCCCCGAAAAACGGGGACTTACCAGTAGTCTCATGAGTATGATTGTTTATAGCAAATTCTGCTAACAGTAAGTATTTAACCCAGTCCTCCTGATTCTCTGAGATGAAACACCAGAGATAAGTCTCAAGATTTTGATTTACGCGTTCAGTCTGACCATTGGATTGAGGATGAAAAGCTGAAGAAAACGACAAATGAGTCCCCAGTCGGCTGCAGAAAGCCCTCCAAAACTTAGAAATAAACTGCAACCCCCGGTCTGAGACAATATCTGAAGGAATACCATGCAGTCTTACAACCTCCTTAATAAAGACCTGTGCCAGAGTCTTAGCATTTGGTAATGCGGGGAGCGCAATGAAATGAGACATCTTGCTAAATCTATCAACTACGACTAAAATAACTGTATTACCCTCCGAAACCGGTGAGTCAGTGATGAAGTCTATTGACAAATGAGTCCAAGGTCTATTGGGAATCTCCAAAGGTTGAAGAGACCCAGACGGGCGAGAATGAGAGGACTTGGAACGTGCACACACTCTGCAGGCAGCGACATATTCCTGTACATCATGTCTTACCCCAGACCACCAAAAACGCCGAGTGAGTAGGTCCGCGGTAACCTTACTTCCAGGGTGTCCGGCCAAAACCGAATCATAATGTTCATTTATGACCCTGAGATGGAGATTAGCTGGAACAAAAAGTTTACCTAACGGACAGGCTGCTGGGGCATCCCCCTGTGCCTCTACCACCTCTTTCTCAAGATCAGAATTCATTGCGGCGACTACTACACCCTTCTGCAGTATAGGACCTGGTTCACAATTATCCCTACCCCCGGGAAACAACGGGATAACGCATCAGCCTTGACATTCTTATTTCCTGGCCAGTACGTAATGTAGAAATTGAACCTGGCGAAGAACAGAGACCACCTTGCCTGCCTAGGTGTAAGACGCTTAGCAGATTCTAAATATAACAGATTTTTGTGATCTGTGATCACCATGACAGGGTGAAGTGCTGTTAGGGGTCGAGTTCCCGCTTCTGCACAGGGGGAATCTCGAGCCACCTCCGCTGCGGTCTCCCATTCTTGTCCAGCCGCAGTGGAGTCTGCTCAGCAAAGACGTCGGTCCCAGCGTCTTGCTCATTCTCACTCTGTTCTGAGAGTTACTGCTGCTTCTCCAGTCTCTGCCATTAAAGTCAGTGCTGGTCAGCAGCGAGCGGACTTCTCTGGGACTAAGTCCTTGTCTGCACGTACTGATCATGTCCAGGGTAAGATCTCCCATTGGAGATCGAGAGTCATGTGCTCAGGCTCTGCAGCACATTCCATTGGTCCTTTTGGCAGGTCTTGGAAGGGCAAAGGTACTGTAGCCACTTCCTGTGCTGCTGCTATATAAACTGCGCATGACCGCACGGCCATGCGCTAGTATTGTCTTACAATTGAATACGTGTGTTTGTTGTGAGTGCAAGTCGTTCATTAAATACCCCTACCCTATTGTATGACTGTTCGCGTATGGAGTATGGCTGCTATCTAGCGCCCGACTAATCACTCAACGTGTCACACACGTATCAGCGTCTATTGCTGTGACCGCCAGTGCGGCGCCACGCGCCAGTAGTGCGCTTCCTGACCCACGTCTGGGTGCTTAGTGGTGCCTGCCAGCACGGCACAGTTCGCACTTCGGTGCACTAATTATAAGAGTTGCCTAACACACCCTGTTGCGGTGTTGTGTCAGCAAGTGGTCTAATCGGACTTCAATCCTGTGTCTTGGGGTTGTGTTCGCTGACTCCTTGCTTGCACTCTTTAGTGCGGTATTGCGGACCTGTGGTTTTACCGGGTTCGCTTCCACCGCCATATTACGCTGCCATTTACTAGCAGCAGGTTTTTACCTGCACGGTGGACCCCGGACTGCGAACGCATCAATTACATCTTTCTTGGTGCGTTCCGCCAGTCCTAACAGAATACTAGCGCCAGGGTCTGGCTAGTAAATGGCAGACGATCAGCGTTTACAGCGGTACATCCAGCGCTCCAGTTATTGACAATCACTCAGGGTTCGTCCGTGGTCAGTCAGTTTGCCATCCAGTTCCGGACTCTAGCCTCGGAGTTAGAGTGGTCGGATAAAGTTCTAATTCCGGTGTTCTGGAGGGGACTGGCAGACCACGTGAAGGACGCCTTAGCCACCAGGGAGATACCCGCCACACTGGAGGAGCTTATTTCTCTATCTACCCGCATCGACCTCCGTTTTCACGAACGAAGGTTAGAGCAGACCCAGTGTAGGCAGAGGTTTAAACTGGCTCCCACCTTCGCCAGACCTCTTGAATCTTCCATTTTGGCGTCCGACACCCATGAGCCCATGGAGGTTTCTCGAGCGGGACCTAAGTCTCAGGCCGCTCGAGTACCCATGGTTTGTAAAAATTGTCACCAACGAGGACATTACACTAATAAATGTCCACGGCGGTCGGGAAAACGATCGCGTCTAGTAACCTTAGGGGGAGGTTCACTAGACACAGCGGCTTTTTCCTCCAAACTGTCCTTTAAAGGGACAATCCTGTTTGACTCATCCACTCTACCAGTCGAGCTTTGTGTGGATTCAGGAGCAGAGGGAAATTTCATGTCCTCTGCTTTTGCTCTGCACCACGCTGTACCACTTGTTATGTTCGCCAAACCTGTAACTGTTAGAGTTGTGAATGGGTCGACACTTCCACAACAAATCACACACCAGACTGTTCCATTCTCGTTGTCCATGTCCCCTTCCCACCAGGAGATTATTTCCCTTCTAGTCCTACCCGAGTGAATGGATGAGATTTTACTGGGAATACCCTGGCTCCGTTACCACTCCCCACATATTGAGTGGTCCTCTGGGAGAATATTGGGTTGGAGTAAGTCTTGTATGGGCAGGTGTGTGAGTGAGTGCGTACAGGTCTCTACTACCGAGGTACCCGCAGACCTTTCATCTCTTCCAAGGTACTATTGGTGCTATGCAGATGTATTCTCTAAAAAGGCAGCAGAGACTCTACCGCCTCATCGCCCCTATGACTGTCCTATTGACCTCTTGCCTGGAGCTGAACCTCCTCGGGGAAGGGTATATCCCCTCTCTCTCCCTGAGACGGAGGCTATGTCTCAATACATCCAGGAGAATTTGGCAAAAGGATTCATTAGGAAGTCAGTGTCTCCTGCAGGGGCGGGATTCTTCTTCGTACAGAAGAAGAACGGGGAATTACGTCCTTGCATTGATTACAGGGGTCTCAATGCTATCACCATTAAAAATAAGTACCCGTTGCCCCTGATATCAGAGCTCTTTGACAGGCTAAGGGGAGCAAAGATATTCACCAAACTAGATCTGCGGGGTGCCTACAACTTAATTCGCATCCGTGAGGGGGACGAATGGAAAACGGCTTTCAATACCAGGGATGGGCACTATGAGTACCTGGTGATGCCCTTCGGGCTCTGTAATGCCCCAGCCGTTTTTCAGGACTTTGTCAACGATATCTTCCGGGATATGCTTTCCACCTCGGTTGTAGTCTATCTGGATGATATTCTCATCTTCTCTCCAGATATTGACTCCCACCGGAGAGATGTTGGCAGAGTCTTCGAACTCTTACGGGCGAATTCCTTATATGCAAAGTTGGAGAAGTGTGTGTTTGAACAGGAGTCCTTGCCTTTCCTGGGCTATATCATCTCGGCCCAGGGATTGGCTATGGATCCTGCCAAACTACAAGCAGTGATGGACTGGCAGGAACCCCATTCTCTTAAAGCAGTGCAGCGCTTTATGGGGGCCATAAATTACTATCGCCAGTTCATTCCCCACTTCTCAACTTTGGTAGCTCCCTTGGTATCCCTCACCAAGAAGGGAGCGAATCCCAAATCGTGGTCCGAAGGGGTCTCCAAGGCCTTCTCTTCTATAAAGTCCCATTTTGCCAGTGCTCCTATCTTACATCATCCCGATGTGGGTAAGCCATTCCTTTTGGAAGTGGATGCCTCATCCGTTGGTGCTGGAGCAGTCCTCTATCAAAAGGATGCTCAGGGTCGGAAGCACCCATGCTTCTTTTTCTCAAAGACCTTCACACCAGCGGAGAGAAATTACTCCATCGGGGATAGAGAGTTGCTGGCAATGAAGTTGGCCTTTTTGGAGTGGAGACATCTCTTGGAGGGTGCTCGGTTCCCATTCCAAGTTTTCACGGATCACAAGAATTTGGTCTATTTACAAACAGCCCAGCGGCTGAATTCTCGTCAGGCCAGATGGTCCTTGTTTTTCTCCCGGTTCCACTTTACCCTACATTATCTCGCCGGGGAGAAGAACATTCGTGCTGACGCTCTCTCTCGCTCCTTCGTGTCAGCTGAGGAGGAGGAGGACGAGCCTCGGCTCATTGTCCCTTCGGAGAGTCTGAGAACTGTAGCTCCGGTTTCGCTGGAGTCTGTGCCCCCGGGCAAGACTTTTGTTCCCATCAATTTGCGTCCGGAGGTTCTCGCTTGGGCTCATTCATCCAGAGTGGGTGGACACTTTGGGGCAAAAAGGACATCTGAGCTACTGGCGAGGATGTACTGGTGGCCACATATGGTTCGTGACGTCGGAGACTACGTTCAGGCATGTGTCTCTTGTGCCAAGAATAAGTCTTCCCGACAACGGCCAGATGGTTTATTATACCCTCTGCCGGTGGCAGACAGGCCCTGGGAGATGGTCGGGATGGATTTTGTTGTGGGTCTGCCCAAGTCTCGTGGCTGTACCATTATTTGGGTAATCACCGACCATTTTTCTAAAATGGTGCATTTGGTGCCGCTTCCCCGGTTACCTTCTGCACGGGTCTTGGCAGCGTTGTTTGTCAAACACATCTTTCGTCTTCACGGTATGCCAGACAAAATTGTCAGTGACCGAGGTCCCCAGTTTGCGTCTCGGTTCTGGAGAGAGCTTTGTCGTCTTCTCAGTATCGAGTTGAATCTCTCTTTGGCTTATCATCCCGAGACGAATGGGTTGGTAGAGAGAGCCAACCAGACCTTGGTCACATATCTGCGACATTTTGTTTTGGCTAAGCAGGATGACTGGGCATCTTTGCTACCGTGGGCGGAGTTTGCTCTTAACAATGCCGTCGCTGATTCCACTGGACAGACTCCATTCCTCCTTAACTATGGTCAGCATCCGCGGGTACCTGTGCCCATGCCCGTGTCTTCCGCCGATTCCAGGGTGGCAGACTGGGCTGTGGAGGCACGGGACATTTGGGATCGCACTCAGGATGCCATTCAGGCTTCCAAGGAGAGAATGAGGTCCTCCGCCTATGCACATCGGCGCCCCGCTCCAACCTTTGCTCCTGGCGACTTAGTGTGGCTCTCCGCCCGTAACATCAGGCTGCGAGTTGAGTCTACCAAGTTTGCACCTCGCTACTTAGGTCCTTTTAAGGTCCTCGAACTGGTTAATCCTGTGGTTTACCGTCTGGCCCTTCCTCCACGCCTAGGTATCACCGACACCTTTCACGTGTCCCTCCTTAAGCCTGTCTACATGTCCCAGTTTTCTGAGTCATCTACTGGGACGTCGGGTTCGTCTACGGACGATTACGAGGTGAACGCTATCTTGGGGTACAAGGTGGTTCGTGGCAAAAAAATTTATTTGGTGGATTGGAGGGGTTACGGTCCTGAGGATAGATCCTGGGAGCCTGCTGAGCACATTCAGGCTCCGCAGCTCATTGCTGCCTTCGAACGTAGCGAGGCCCAAGGGGGGGGGCCCTAGGAGGGGGGGTAATGTTAGGGGTCGAGTTCCCGCTTCTGCACAGGGGGAATCTCGAGTCACCTCCGCTGCGGTCACCCATTCTTGTCCAGCTACAGTGGAGTCTGCTCAGCAAAGACGTCGGTCCCAGCGTCTTGCTCATTCTCACTCTGTTCTGAGAGTTACTGCTGCTTCTCCAGTCTCTGCCATTAAAGTCAGTGCTGGTCAGCAGCGAGTGGACTTCTCTGGGACTAAGTCCTTGTCTGCACGTACTGAGCATGTCCAGGGTAAGATCTCCCATTGGAGATCGAGGGTCATGTGCTCAGGCTCTGCAGCACATTCCATTGGTCCTTTTGGCAGGTCTTGGAAGGGCAAAGGTACTGTAGCCACTTCCTGTGCTGCTGCTATATAAACTGCGCATGACCGCACGGCCATGCGCTAGTATTGTCTTGCAATTGAATACGTGTGTTTGTTGTGAGTGCAAGTCGTTCATTAAATACCCCTACCCTATTGTATGACTGTTCGCGTATGGAGTATGGCTGCTATCTAGCGCCCGACTAATCACTCAACGTGTCACACACGTATCAGCGTCTATTGCTGTGACCGCCAGTGCGGCGCCACGCGCCAGTAGTGCGCTTCCTGACCCACATCTGGGTGCTTAGTGGTGCCTGCCAGCACGGCACAGTTCGCACTTCGGTGCTCTAATTATAAGAGTTGCCTAACACACCCTGTTGCAGTGTTGTGTCAGCAAGTGGTCTAATCGGACTTCAATCCTGTGTCTTGGGGTTGTGTTCGCTGACTCCTTGCTTGCACTCTTTAGTGCGGTATTGCGGACCTGTGGTTTTACCGGGTTCACTTCCACCGCCATATTACGCTGCCATTTACTAGCAGCAGGTTTTTACCTGCACGGTGGACCCCTGACTGCGAATGCATCTATTACATCTTTCTTGGTGCGTTCCGCCAGTCCTAACAAGTGCTTCCTCCAAAAAATGATGCCATTCCTCAAATGCCCATTTAATTGCCAACAGCTCCCTGTTACCAATGTCATAATTCTTCTCCGTAGGAGATAATTTTTTCGAGAAAAATGCACACGGACGCCACTTACTCGGAGAAATCCGCTGAGACAATACAGCTCCCACCCCTACCTCAGAGGCATCCACCTTTACCACAAATGGCTGAGTGATGTCAGGCTGTATTAGTATGGGTGCAGTGGAAAAGCACTTTTTCAAAGTTTCAAAAACTTTACTGGCCGCTTTGGACCATAAGGAGAAATCCGTGCCTCTCTTGGTCATGTCTGTCAATGGTTTGGCTACCACTGAAAAGTATTTAATAAATTTGCGATAGAAATTTGCAAAACCTAAAAGCCTCTGTAAAGCCTTATGATCCTCAGGATGATCCCACTCCAAGACTGCCCTGACCTTAGCCAGATCCATACGAAAACCTGTGGAGGATAAGAAATAACCCAGAAACGGAATCTCTTTAACCGCGACCATGCATTTCTCAAGTTTGGCAAACAGTTTATTGTCCCTGAGTACCTGAAGGACATGCCGTATATGATCCTGATGAGACTCGAGGTCAGGGGAATAAATTAAGATGTCATCGAGATATACCACCACAAACCTACCTATTAAGTGACTAAGTATATCATTGACAAAGTGTTGAAGCACAGCAAGAGCATTACTTAACCCAAAAGGCATAACCAAGTTCTCGTAATGTCCCTCTGGAGTATTTAACGCCGTCTTCCATTCATCCCCCTCCTTCATCCGAATGAGATTATATGCACCCCTGAGATCTAATTAGGAGAACCATTTAGCCCCCACAATTTGGTTAAAGAGGTCCGGAATAAGAGGGAGCGGGAAAGAATCCCGAACCGTAATTTGATTGAATTCATGGAAGTCTAAGCATGGGCGTAAACCCCCGTCCTTCTTCTTTACAAAGAAGAACCCAGCAGCAATGGGTGATGACGAGGGTCTGATATGACCCTTGGCCAGATTCTCCGTAATATAGTCCTTCATGGCCTGTCTCTCTGGGGCCGAGATGTTGTATAGCCTACTCTTAGGCAGTTTAGCACCAGGAATGAGACGTATGGCGCAATCATAAGGACGGTGTGGAGGTAGCTCTCGACTCCCCTCCTCAGAGAATACATCCTCAAAATCTGAGATGAACTCTGGCAAAACCTGAGAACTCAATCTGGCCAGCCGAGTACCCAGGCAATGTTCCTGACAAAACTCACTCCATCTAGTAATCTCCCGGGTCTGCCAGTCTAACACCGGGTTGTGTAACGTGAGCCATGGTAAACCGAGAACTACAGGCGATGGCAAACCCCCCAACACATAACAATCTAATGACTCAGAGTGCAACGCCCCTATTTGTAGGCTCAACCCACGGACGATCTGAGTGAAAGTCCCCTGGCTCAAGGGTGCAGAATCAATGGCAATTATAGGTATGGGTCTAGACAACTCTTGAGTCTTAAACCCATGTGCCTGAACAAACCCAGCATCAATTAAATTGAACCCTGCCCCAGAGTCCAGAAAGGCAAAGATATTGAACCTATTTTCACCAAGACGAATCTCGGCTGGTAGGAAAAATTGAGGTTTACCTAAGGAGCAAATTAGTACACCCGAGTTGCCAACCTCCCTGCAACCCGGGCTCAATAGTTTTCCGGCGGTTGTCTTCTAGAAGGACACACATTCACATAATGACCCTTTCTGCCACAAAAAAACATGCACCTTCCTTACGCTGTACTACTGCAGCCCCCTTAGAACGAGTAGCGCCACCCAACTGCATAGGTTCGCCTAGAGACTCAGATTCTGGTGAGTCCAAATCTGAATTACCCTTGAATAGCGGCGATTCATTAAGTCTCTGGCGCAGGCGGCGGTCCACACGGATCGCAAGAGATATAGCTACCTCCAGTGTGGTTGGTGTCTCCTGTAGGGCGAAGGCATCTTTTATTTTATCAGATAGGCCCTCATAAAATTCACTGCGGAGTGCAGGGTCATTCCACATTGTGTCAGTAGCCCATCTCCGAAACTCAGAGCAGTACTCCTCTACTGGCCGGTCTCTCTGTGTAAGATGGCGTATTGTGGACTCAGCGAGGGAGACGCGGTCAGGATCATCATACACTTGACCTAAGGCTTGAAAAAAACTCCTCCACAGTCCGTAACGGCAAACCTTCAGCGGGAAGTGAAAAAGCCCAGGTCTGAGGGTCACCTTGTAGGAGCGATACTACAATTCCAACCCTCTGCTCCTCTGAACCTGAAGTGTGAGGACGCAACCTAAAATACAATTTACAGGCCTCCCTGAAAGTAACAAATTTGTCACGCCCCCCCCCCCCCAGAGAACCTGTGAGGTAACGCAATTTTAGGCTCCAGCAAAGCTTGTGGAGGTGTAGCAACCTCTGCAGTGGCCACTGGAGTGCGCTGCACAACCGCTGAGCGGAGGTCAGCCATCCCCAACTGAGTTGCTGTATTTGTCCAGCTAAAGCAGCAATGGGGTCCATATTGGACCAAGAAAAATTTTTAAGGTCAGTGATACTGTCACGCCGTAAACGGCGATAAAGGGGCAGGACGGCGTACTGGGACCCGCACCTGTCCCTACCACTTAAATGGGGCCCTGGCTTTCCCTTATCTCAGGGGTACCTATGATGGTTAGGAGGCCCGAGCCGCCAGCTTGTCCCTGTCTCCAGTGCAGGCCCTATCAGGGGCCCCCTCTCCCCCAAAGGAGGTGGACTGCACCAGTGTAATAATACAACAAATAACAGGGTATTGTTGTGAATTCCGCTCTTGGGCTCCCTCCGGTGGTTGTAAGTGGCACTTTTGTGAGTTCTGCTCTTGGGCTCCCTCTTGTGGTTTCTAGTGGTATGGCTGCTCCTTGGAGTTAGCTGTCATCAGCTGCCTCCACTTATCGTCTGCTATTTAAGTCTGGCTCTTTCTTCAGCCTGTGCCACTTGTCAATGTTTCCTGGCTGGATTCACATCTCTGCTTGGATTCTCCTGGTTTCCTGACCAGTTCTGCAAAGATAAGTTCTGGCTTTGCTCATTTCAGTCCACATGTTGTGGACTTATTGTTCTGTGCATTCTATATTTGTCCAGCTTGTCAGTATGGATTTTTTCTGTTAGCTGGAAGCTCTGGGAAGCAGATTTACCCTCCACACCTTTAGTCAGGTGTGGAGATTTTGTAAACTCTGTGTGGATTGTTTTGTAGTTTTTATACTGACCGCACAGTATCCTTTCCTGTCCTATCTATCAAGCTAGGCTGGCCTCCTATGCTAAAATCTGATTTCATTTCTGCGTGTTATTTTCCCCTCCTCTCACCGTCAATATTTGTGGGGGGCTATCTTTCCTTTAGGGATTTTCTCTGAGGCAAGATAGGTTTCCTGTTTCCATCTTTAGGGGAAGTTAGATCTTAGGCTGTGCCGAGGGGTCTAGGGAGCATCAGGTACCCCCCACGGCTATTATTAGTTGCGCTGCTAGGTTCAGGGTTTGCGGTCAGTATAGACACCACCTCCTTCAGAGCTTGTCTCATGTTGTTCCTAAACCACCAGATCATAACAGGGTATACAGACAAGGTAATTAAAAGTCTCAAACTCACCAAATGCTCACACAACCACAGAGGAAACACAGAGAAGGGGAGAGAAGGAATAAACTTAGGAAGGAAAACAGGTTTAACATGCAACCAAAACTGCAGACACCAATCTCTGTAAATAAACCTCCAACACCAACACTACGCTCCTTCAACCTCCAAGCCAGGCAGTAGAACTGATCACTGACAATAGCTGAAGTCAGGACTGGGTCTATATAGAGGATCAGATTACAAAATCCACTTCAGCTGAGAGAGACCCAGCTCTCAGCAACTCAGCAATAAGGTTAACTCCTGCACTGCTGGCACAAAGCAGCCAGGTCAGAATAAAGGTGAAGAGCTTCTGTTCACTGTGTGTGAACGAGGCCCAGAGCGCTGCGGTTCTCTGGAACCTCTCTGTCGTGGTAGCCCCGTGACAATATATATATATATATATATATATATATATATATATATAAGCTGTAGATGGCATAATTCACTTGATTGAATGGCAGCATCTCAGTCATTTACCAAACTACCCAGTTTATTGTTATATAGAAGCATAGTATGTATTTGCAGTGGGCCAATGTAGCTGGTGGGTTCTTCTCATCCTAGTCCAAAACTGCACTTATATGTGCACGTTCTACCATGCTCAATTTGGAACTGGTCTCTTGGAATTCTTCCTGGAACCTATTTTGCTGCTGCTACCTCATGATTCCGTCCATGCATGGCCACACATACAGGTATGGCTGAAAGTGTTGGGACCTTTGAACTTGTTCAAGAAAATGAAATATTTTTGCCAGAAAATTGTTGCAATTACATATTTTTCATTATTCACATGTTTATTTCCTTTGTGTGTATTGGAACGCCACAAAACCCCCCAGAGAAACAAAAGCAAATTGGACATAATTTTACACTAAACCCCCAAAATGGACAGGATAACATTTTTGGCATCTTTACAATATCGTGGGTAAACAACTTTGTTTCAAGTATCTGATGCTCGTTCAAACTCACCAGTGGCAAGTAACAGGTGTGGGTAATATGAAAATCACATCTGAAACCAGATAAAAAGGGGAGTCGTTTACTCAATCTTTGCATTGTGTGTCTGTGTGTGCCACATTATGCATAGAGAATAGAAAGAGAAGAAGAGAACTGTCTGAGGACTTGGGAGCCAAAATTGGTGAAAAATATCAACAATGTCTAGATTACAGGTCCATCTCCTGAGATCTTGATGTTCCTTTTTCAATTGTGCACAACATAATCAAGATGTTTATAACTTTTTAACCCATGTCACTATATCTAATCTCCCTGAACATGGACAGCATAGAAAAACTGATGAAAGGTGGCAATACAGGATAGTCCAGATGGTGGATAAGCTGCCCCAAGAGTTTCGGCAATGACTGTAGATGAGCGGAATCTTTCTATATGCCAATGCACTAATGACTTTAACATTTCTCAAAGTTGTGCTGTTTTGTTGGTTATTCTGTGGTCTACAACTATAAACAATGAGTGGCAACAGACAGGTATCAATCTATCTATCATTGGAATTTGGAAAGGTATCTCATTTATTATATCATAACTTCAAATTGAAAATAATTCAGAATGCATAAAACCTGTTTTATTAAAAAATTATAATTTTGACAGTCAGATATCACCCTTCTTTTACAATTTTTTTTTATGCAATTTGCTTGTTCACTATTCCACACCTTTATATTAGTCATTTTTCATAAAGCCCAGTATCTCATTTTTTAATTCCCTGGCTTTTGGTAATAGATTAATAGGAACAAGTATATATAATTGTTGGATGCACATTTATCTGCTCTAACAGAGTTTTGTTTTTAAGATTTTCTATCTTCATTTTTTCATATGAAAAATTCACTGATAGTTCTCAAGAGAAAAAAGGGAAGAAAAACATTTTATTCCTTTATTTTTGGAATGTTTTTTGTTCTTTCTTTACTAACCCTTGCTATCTTTGGAGAAGAAAATATACAAGCAACATGTTATGAGTACAAAATTGGACCTCCTACAGCTTTCCAATTGGATCTCCTGTAGCTTTTTTAATTGGACTTCCTATAGCTTTCTAATTTGACCTCCTGTAGCAAGCTTTCTATTTGGACCTCCTGTAGCTTTCCTATTGGACCCCCAGCAGCTTTTCAATTGGACCACCTGTTGCTTTTCAATTAAACCTCATGTAGCTTTCTAATTGGACCTCCTGCAGATTTTTAATGGGATCTTCTGTAGCTGTCCAATTGGACTTCCTGCAGCTTTCTAATTGGACCTCCTGTAGCTTTCTATTTGGACCTCCTGCAGCTTTTTAATTGGACCTCTTGCAGTTTTCCAATTGAACCTCCTGCAGCTTTCTAATTGGACCTCCTGTTGCTTTCAAATTGGACCTCCTGCAGCTTTCCAATTGCACCTCATATAACTTTCCAATTGTACCTCCTATAGCTTTCCAAGTTTGATCTAGCAATTCAGGCTGTGACCTGCAGAAGGGGTTTATTTACCACTGCCATAATACCTCCACCATGACAAACTGACCTATAGCATTGTAAATTAATGCAATATAGACTCAAATTTAACATACAAAAAATGTACATATGCTTTATTTTAACTAACATCACTTGTAAATCACAACACAACCAGTAGTGGGACACAATTATCCCCAGATAATATAAACTAATGCAAAAAAGAAGAAAAAAGATACATTTGCAATGTAGAGTATAAAGACAAAGACGTTACAGAGATTTTATGAGTATTCCCACCTTGAATGTTTATGGCGTATAGGAAGGATATGCCATAGTATATAGTAGGTATGGATCCCATTAATAGAACCAGCACCGATCTCAAGAATCGGGCCCAATAGGTGCAATTGGTGGGATCCACACCTACTATATACATATTACATATCACAAGGATATGCCATAATTGTACAAGATGCAAATACCCAATTAATAGAAGAGGTGTAAACTGATATTTGGAGGTATGGGCTACAATGGGTTTTGCCAGCTGTGTTACACTAGGCCGCCATCTTCAATTGCAGCAGTTTAATCTCTTAACCACTAGAACTACCGCAGGTTTCATAATACCTATAACTACCATTAGGGGTCATTTTGACCCCCATTCAAAAGTACTGACTCCGGAGTAAAAATAACTTTTTTGTTGCCAACAAATTAAAGAACATTTATTTTAACTTAGTAGGAACAGTGTTAAGATCAAGTACAGCACGCATTATCCTTTTACATGGCCATAGCACGAAGCTGAAGAATGATCTCCTGTTTGCTAATTTTACTCCCAGTTGCTGTTTTATAGAGTATAGTTGCATTTATAGCTGCTAAATCAAGTACATTACAAAAACCGAACAGGCCATCGGCGGCTTCCAGATTTTGTGGTGTACTTTCGAGCCATCAGGTCTACTGTGTCCACTCCAACCTTTGTTTTATTGTAAAATTGTACCGTTTCCATTTTTTTTTCTTGTCGTTTCCAACTGCTACTTCTGGGTGAAGACTACTGAGCAAAATGACATTCTTATTTGGCTTACCTTGGTAAACTGTAAGAGTGATGTCACCATTCTTCATCAGAGTAGTCTCATACAGTATGTATTTGTTATTAGGAGACTTGCCTACTACTACTTTTATGTATGGGGTCAAATTGACCCCTTCAGTACTTATAGGTATGAATTGTAAAATCCGGGCCCCTGAAAAAGTTTCAATTCATTTTTGTGTCCTAAAATATACACTACCATGAATAAATAAAAGTCACAAAAACTCAGAACTCATTTGTTAAAATTTTAGAACTTATAGGAAAAAGAAATAGCAAAAGGGTCAAAATGACCCCTCCGGTAGTTCTAGTGTTAAATGATGTTATCAAGCGTGGCAGCAGCATTCAACCCTTTCACGATACGGACAATTTCCTTTTTTTCGTTTTTGTTTTTTCCTCACCTTCTTCCCAGAGCTATAGCTTTTTAATTTCGCTGTCCACATGGACATATGAGGGCTTGCTTTTTGCGGGACGAGTTATACTTTTGAATGACACTATTCATTTTACCACATAGTGTACTGGAAAACAGTAAAAAAAATCCAAGTGGGGAGAAATTATGAAAAATACCCAATTTTGACATGGTATTTTGGGAATTGCTTTTATGATGTACATTTGTCATATAAATAACTTTGCAATATGATTCTCCTCATCAGTATGATTATGGTAATACCAAACATGTCTAATTGTTTTATTAGTGGTGGGAAAAAAAAGAGAAGTTTGAAAAAAAATTTGGGGGGTTGTGTTCTCATATTCTGAGACTCGTAATGCTTTCATTTTTCGGTTAATGGAGCTGTGTGATGGCTTATTGTTTTGCAGTGTGAGGTTATTTTATTCATACAATTATGGGATAGATATGATGATTTAATCCCTTGTTACAACATTTTTTGTGATATTATAGCAACCAAAAAAAACATAATTTTGGCGTCCTTTAATTATTTTTTTTTGTTTGCAATGTTTTCCTATTAGGTCAATTATTTTTATTTTTGAGAGATTATACTTTTATGAATATGGCCATAACACATATTTGCAAAATTGCAATTTTCTTTATTTTTAATGGGGTGAAAAGGGGGATGATTTGAACTTTTATGTTGTTTTCATTTTTTCTCATATTTTTAAAACTTTTTTTTAACTTTTCATTGTTTTTTTTAGTACACTTTGGGGACTTCAATCTGTAATTGACTGCTATTTCCACTGCATATACAGCATTGCTGTAAATTATAAAAATCACAATCTCCTTTGAAACCCGGCCACAGGCTGGGTTTCAAGGGGCCTCTGTAATGAGAAGCATGGAGATCTTCAACAGTCCCGATGCTGTCATAGCAACTCATTGGCGATCCATGATCAAGTCACGGGGGCGCCAATGTGCGCTTAGAATGATGAACTTCTTGCCGGGCACTGTTAATGCCGCTATCAGTATTTAACAGCAGCATTTAACAGGTTAACAATTGATAAGCCAGCGATTGTTAACACACAGCCATTACCTGCTGATCATGGGGCAGGCTCACCCAGTGAGCCTGCTCTACACACCCGCTTTCAACTTGCACTGTACATGTAAGGCGGAGCTCTTGAATGGATAAAGAGGTTGAAAATGGTAGATTTCCCATCTGACACCTATAATCACCCCTGAAAAATGATTGCACATTGTCAATCGCATTGTCATGGAAGCTAAGGGGCTTACTGAAGACGTCCTTTTCTGTCCTGTTTTGACACTTCACAGGAGGTTTGTAGAGGATGTTGTAATTTTACAATACACTGCAATATCACAGTAGTGAAGTGTATTGTACATATTGTACTGGACGTATTGTACACCTGGATCCGGCCTTGGATAGCTGGTACTGTATCATTCCCAACAGAGGAGGTCGTATTTGTTAATGGCAAAAGATTTTGAATGAAAAAAAAACTTGCATAAAATTTATTGCAAGCAAATATTTAAAACTTACTATTTTTTCAGCCTGTGTATGGCAATCTAAACTTTGCAAATTGCCAACATGACAACTTAGCAAAAAGATAATTAATGTTACCAAAAACATTTGACATGATTTCCACTCATGTTCTCTGGCAGATACGCTGGAGCGCTTATTCAATAATGATATTTATATGAAGGAAGAAGGATTTATAAGGATAGAAACTTGGCAAGGTAATAAGCCAACCAGCCAAGCAGTATTTTTTGTAATTCTAAGGTCAGCTTTTGATGTACTGTGTAATTATATCCACCGTCAAGTGAACGCATTGCAGTCAGTCAGCAGTCAAATGACCAAATCTGAATTGGGCTCAATAATAACATGCTGCACCTACGCATTCAATAGGCCATACTGCACAAGAAAATTAATCTCTTTTACTAATCACTGAACAATTGCTGTTTTTAAATGTGAGAATTACTGCTGTGATTTACAAGCTGGATGTGAGTTCAGCTCCATTTACATACAAGATTTGTTATCTAAAGCAGGATAATTTTTAGTGGGCCTCACTAGTGGCCAATGTCCAAACCAAAATTAAAAATACTTTTTTTTTTTAATTTTTCCTCTTTGTAATTTTAGCATAGCACAAAAATCAGTGGGTATGTTGCTATATAGAATAAATGAGTAAAAACACCCTCCCATATCTACAGTTAGGTCCATATATATTTGGACAGAGACAACATTTTTCTAATTTTGGTTATAGACATTACCACAATGAATTTTAAACAAAACAATTCAGATGCAGTTGAAGTTCAGACTTTCATCTTTCATTTGAGAGTATCCACATTAAAATTGGATGAAGGGTTTAGGAGTTTCAGCTCCTTAACATGTGCCACCCTGTTTTTAAAGGGACCAAAAGTAATTGGACAATTGACTCCAAGGCTATTTCATGGACAGATGTGGGCAATCCCTTCGTTATGTCATTCTCAATTAAGCAGATAAAAGGTCTGGAGTTGATTTGAGGTGTGGTGCTTGCATTTGGAAGGTTTTGCTGTGAAGTAAACGTGCGGTCAAAGGAGCTCTCCATGCAGGTGAAACAAGCCATTTTTAAGCTGCGAAAACAGAAAAAACCCATCCGAGAAATTGCTACAATATTAGGAGAGGCAAAATCTACAGTTTGGTACATCCTGAGAAAGAAAGAAAGCACTGGTGAACTCATCAATGCAAAAAGACCTGGGCGTCCACGGAAGACAACAGTGGTGGATGATCACAGAATAATCTCCATGGTGAAGAGAAACCCCTTCACAACAGCCAACCAAGTGAACTACACTCTCCAGGAGGTAGGTGTATCAATATCCAAATCTACCATAAAGAGAAGACTGCATGAAAGTAAATACAGAGGGTTCACTGCACGGTGCAAGCCACTCATAAGCATCAAGAATAAAAATGCTAGACTGGACTATGCTAAAAAACATCTAAAAAAGCCAGCACAGTCCTGGAAGAACATTCTTTGGACAGATGAAACCAAGATCAACCTCTACCAAAATGATGGAAAGAGAAAAGTATGGCGAAGGCGTGGTGCAGCTCATGATCCAAAGCATACCACATCATCTGTAAAACACGGCGGAGGCAGTGTGATGGCTTGGGCATGCATGGCTGCCAGTGGCAATGGGTCACTAGTGTTTATTGATGATGTGACACAGGACAGAAGCAGCCGAATGAATTCTGAGGTATTCAGAGCCATACTGTATGCTCAGGTCCAGCCAAATGCAGCCAAACTGATTGGTTGTCGTTTCATACTACAGATGGACAATGACCCAAAACATAAAGCCAAAGCAACCCAGGAGTTTATTAAAGCAAAGAAGTGGAATATTCCCGAATGGCCAAGTCAGTCACCAGATCGCAACCCAATTGAGCATGCATTTCACTTGTTAAAGACTAATCTTCAGACAGAAAGGCCCACAAACAATCAGCAACTGAAAACCACCGCAGTGAAGGCCTGGCAGAGCATCAAAAAGGAGGAAACACATCGTCTGGTGATGTCCATGAGTTCAAGACTTCAGGCAGTCATTGCCAACAAAGGGTTTTCAACCCAGTACTAAAAATGAACATTGTATTTAAAATTATTGAATCTGTCTAATTACTTTTGGTCCCTTTAAAAACAGGGCGGCACATGTTAAGGAGCTGAAACTCCTAAACCCTTCATCCAATTTTAATGTGGATACCCTCAAATGAAAGCCAAAAGTCTGAACTTCAACTGCATCTGAATTGTTTTGTTTAAAATTAATTGTGGTAATGTCTATAACCAAAATTAGAAAAATGTTGTCTCTGTCCAAATATATATGGACCTAACTGTATATGCACATGTGGTGTATACCGCCAAATAATCTGATTATAAAGGGTAGAGGAGAGAAAAATGTAGACATGTGAATAAATAATATTAATGTTTAAGTTTTATTGTACTCATATGCTTGTAATTAAAATAGTCCCCTTTCCTGACCAATAATTTCCATTTGTATTGGGAGAGAGTAGCCCTAACTGATTACCAGTTTAATACAGGGATACAATTTTCCCTTATGAGAAATAGTGACAGTAATATAATTGTTGGGTAGCACTATGATTGAAAGGAATTCTGAGAATAAGTAAGCTCAGGCTGACTAAGTATATATTATCCAAGTCAAAATATGACTCTTTGAGGATTATTAATTTGTACCATCATACGATCATGGGGACACAAGCTAGAATTTTTAAGAAAAGTTTGAATTGCTGCCTTACTATGATCAAAGACCTACACATCTTTGGAGGTAGGTTGCTCTATAACAGTGTTTCTCAACTCCAGTCCTCAAGACCCACCAACAGGCCATGTTTTCAGGATTTCCATAGGTGATGGAGTCAATGCTGGAGCCGGTGATGAAATATCACCTGTGAAATACTAAGAGATCCTGAAAACTTGACCTGTTGGTGGGTCTTGAGGAACGGAGTTGAGAAACACTGCTCTATAAGAAAATATTTGACAATAAATCTAATCAAACTCAGGTCCTACAGTAAACACCTTTACCATCACAAAGCAAAACTTCAACATTAGGCATGTCAGATCAAGAACTTAGAGCCTTAGCAATATTGGAAGAATTAGAACTGAAAAGTATAGAGCCTGTGGGGAGAGGGGATGAGGGGGAAGTAGAGGGAAATCCAAGGAGAAAGATACCTCTTGTCAGGACTTGAACCCAGCAGCTCTTGTGCACCAGGTGGCAGCTCTTCCCTCTGAGCTATTCAGCTCGCTGGACAGTTCCTTGCTAAATCAGATACAAGCACCTGTATTGTACCTTATTGTCTCCACCTCAAGTTCCTGAATGGCTCAACCGTGTGATCTCATGATTGAACATCCTACTTAAACCTGGCACTGCACTTTCTTCCTTACAAGATTATTGAGCTCGACAGCCTTTAGTCTAGCTTCTCCCCACCTGCTGCTTATCGTCAAGATTCTACTGCTACTACCATGTACTGACCTCTGGCTATTTCCTGACTACAATACCTGCTTATTCTCCTGACTGTACTGCTGCCTCGTGTACAGACCTCTGGCTATTTTCTGACTATGATACCTGCTTATCCTCCGAACTGTACTGCTGCTCCATGTACCAACTTCTGGCTATTTCCTGATGACACTACCTGCTAGTACTGCCCCTAGTGGTTGCAATATCACTACTCCAACTCAGGTCAGTCCATAACACCTCTAAAACCAAAGTCTACAACTATGACCTCCTTAACTTTGTCTCGTGTTGTTAAAACCTTTATTGATATGGTCACAAAGAATATTATTATGAGTCTTCCTGACTAGGGAGGACATTTAAATAAAGTGGATGACAAAGTGTTCTGGACTCATTAAAGGAATGGGACGACGTAGTTTTGAATTAATCTGAAAAGGGTGGTAACATGGTAATATGACTCAAAGATGAATAAAAAACAATTTATGGACAGGAATTGCTACTAACCACTCTGTTGGTCAAGAATCCAAGTGTAGTTACTTTTTACATGCTCCCAAGGATAGATAAGAATTTGATATGCCACCTGGCAGTCTCAAGAACTGGCAACCTAACAGAAAAGGCAAATCACTGGTTGGACCTGGAACTTATAAATATTGTTTATGGACTCCCCTCCTACACCAGGAATACTATGCAGGTTTTTAATGAATTGCAGTGATACACCTTTGGATATCAAGAAATATTGGCTACATGTGATTTTGAGAGCTTCTACAGCAGCAATGATTATGATAGGGGTATTACAACAGTTGAAGTTTACCTATCATGGAATGAGGAATATGATCAAATGCATAGAAAGTTTGTACTCATTTTATTGAGTCTTATCCTCATACACAGTTACTATCTCTTTGAAAGGTGCATCTACTTGCAGATAAAGTACGAGGCACTGTAATGGAAGTGTCTCTATGTACTGGTCTGAAGTAAGAGGGGGCCACAAACTGTCCCTGGAGCTGGGACCCTATCTATCCTTGTCCCAGGGGTAATGTTGGAGGTAGAGGGGCCTAGATCTCCGACCTTACTATGCTCTTGAATGCACAGTGAACTATTTCCTCTCCCACCTAGGAAGGTATGGGACAGACATGAAACAGAAAGCACAAACCAGACAGACAGGGGAATGAAAGGAAACTGAAATCACACAAAAATGCCCATGAAACAACAAAGTGAAGGACAAGGGAACAATAGGAGCGACCAACCAATTGGGTAACTACCACAAAATATGGACAACTCCTTCACCACCAAACTGGGTAGCTGTAAGCTATCACCAGCAGGAAACATAGGGAGCAGTTAGGTTTAAATAAAGGCCCTGAAGAGTGATAGGATAGGTTAAATATCAAATGGAAAACACCGGCTATAAAAAAATGACCAAGAGTAATCAGCACCTGGATAGCAACAGGATCTCCAGTGACTCAGCGCATATAGACGTCGGCAAACAACCACAAGACTACTGGATCAAATCCTGAGGTATGATAGGAAGTGGACGCCACTCTAACCTTTGTAAAAATTATTATTATTATTATTATTAATAATATTTATTTATATAGCACCATTAATTCCATGGTGCTGTACATAAGAAGGGGTTACATCAAAATAAAAATATCACTTACAAATTAACACAGTCCAAGAGGAATAATAGGCAAAAAACGTCTATTATAAATACCTCCAAACACAACCTCATTGTAAGTATAGAGGCATAATGATAAATTGCAACAAATATCATATGATAAAAAATTGAATTTTTATTGTAAACATAAAATAAAATAAATATAAAATACAAAATACAATGAACTCAGGCTAAGGAACATACGAGTAGTGCGGGAGCAACGGGACATAAAAAATATATTTGTTTGTATATCGGAAATTGTACCGAGTACAGTGAAAGAAAAAGACCACCCAAGCAAAGAAAATTTGGCATAAAGTTAATTCTGATTCATTATTTACAAATAAAGTGCATAGTGCATAGTGTAATAATTTACCATGACTCATACATGGATTTTTAAATCAATCTTAGTGAACGTAATAAATGTCAATGAAGGGCTATTGTGCATCTCATGATATGTTATATAACACAAAGCACCAAAAGATATCCAATGAAATATATAATATATATATACACATAAATATTAATAAAACCCAAGTGGTGCCTTGTGCAAAAAGTAGTGATTGAACACTAGAAGTAGAGAACTTAGCCACAACCTAAACACGGATAGCCAAGAATGTGTACCCACACAGAGAATTATTTAAACATAAGCCTTTATTTATGTTGGCAATGGGCACAATATTAAAAATAATTCATAGTACGCGAATATAACCGGACAATAAAAATATATTAAGAAAAAAATGTAGGATATAAATAGGTGACCTCTGGAAAAATTATTAATGGATATATATATATTTCATTTGGTGACAGCCAAAAAGTAGTTGATATAAAAAAACATCGGATAAAAATATATAAAGAAAAAATTTTTTGTATAAAAACATATAAAGTGCACTACAATGTAAAAACACACGTAAAAAATCAATTAATTATTATTGCAGATGAGTACTAAAAAATATAAACCCAGAATGAATGTGTGCTTCTACAAAAATAATGACAACAAAGTGCAAAATCAATCAAATATAAAGGTACCTATAGGGTACAATATGTGCCACAATCAGGTAAATAAGCCACACCACAAAAGTGCGATGTGCAGTGTGCAAATAACGCTATCAACCAGCTCACAAGGAGCAATATATCTCCACCATGTACCTTGTTCCAGGGGTCACTGTGTCCCGTGATCGCGCACCCCGACGCGCGTTTCGGAACTTGTCCTTCGTCAGGGGGTGACGCAAAGTGTATTACTGGGGCTTTATATATTCGTCTGGCGTCCATTGTGATGACCCCGGCATGTACGGCGCATGCGCCGTCCGAGCGGCCCGGAAGTCCAAGCGCCGCTGTCATGTGACAGCACGCACGGGAACGGAGTACCCGGTGTTGCTAAGTCACCATGACGCGGACGCCGGGGCTCCAGGCATCGGACCACGCAGGCGCACTGCACAGGGTGACACAAGGGAGCAGAAAACAATATAATGTAGTATGTAAGAAAAAAAGAAGAAATCAATGTGTGGCGGAAAAACGAGGGGGAAAAAAAGAAAAAACAAAGTAGGGTGGGCAATTAATATATATAGGCTTGGTATACCATTGCTAGATGAAGCCCTGGGGCAGAAAAAAGGGGGAAGGGGAAAGATGAGGATAGATTATGGCGATCAAATATTATAATAACTTGGACCTCATATATATACATTAATATAAAACCCCAAGGCAACATATACATATATATATTTTATAATGTCTAGCAATATTAAGTGCAATATATTAAAGAGCATATAATCACCTATAGATCACACCATAAAAAATGAAAAAAATAATAAATTAAAAAATAGAATACAAAAGTGCAATGATGGATATAATAGTAATAATATCAAAAATACACAAAAATGTACAAAATAATATATCAGGTGAAAAAGGAAAAAAAGGAAGAAAAAGAAAATAAAAAATAAATAATATAAATAATAATTAATAAATAAAAAATAAATATAAATAATAAAAATAAAAGAAAAAATAAATAAAAATAAAAAATATATATAAAGAAAAATATAAAGTTATATAATTAAATTCGAATGTCCACACAATAATTGATTTTCTTCATAGGAATGCAGCAGTCCGGAATTTCGAAGACAGCACGACCAATCACACTCCATATCGTCCGGACCAGGATATCCAGCTGTTCACTCCAAGTGACCGATGGAACACCTCCACACAATCCGGTCATTTAAATGTAAGTATAATTGTACTAAAAGAGAAAATAAAATGTTAATAAAAAAGCCACAGTATATAAAAGTAATAAAAAAGTTACAAAAGCTAAAAAACGGTGATGTTATAAAAAAGGGGCAAAACTCAGATTTTCATTCAGCCCATCAGGAGACACAGTATTCAGTGTCCAGATCCACTTGGTCTCCATTTGTGCCAGTGTAATATTTATTTTTCCTCCTCTCTCATTTGGTCTAATGCCATCTATGCCTATTACTCGCAGAAGTGAGGCGTCACAATTGTGTTTGATTTTAAAGTGCTTGGGGATGGTTTTCAATAGGGATATATCATCAACTTCCTTTGCAGCTATAATCCCCAGCACATGTTCTCGAACCCTAACTTTTAATTGGCGGGTCGTCATACCCACGTAAACCAGTGAACATGGGCATGTTGCATAATAAATGACGGCTTTAGTTGTACAGGTTATGGCTTGTTTAATATCATACGTCATAGTCCCTTTAGAGTTGCAAAAGACCTGCGCTCTATCTATGTTGGGGCAAGCCACACATTTGCCACAAGGCTTACAACCCACTACTTGTTTGACATTCATTAGAAAAGAAGGCATGACAGAATTATGGGTATAATGGCTCTTTACCAAATGGTCTTTTAAATTTTGGGATCTTCTATATGTAATGGTTGGTTTGTCACTAATATACCGTGCCAGAACTGGGTCCGCTTTAAGGATTCCCCAGGATTTAGCCAGACATGATCTCATGAGTTCATTCTGTCCGTGATATTTAGTAATATATCTGACTACCTGGTTGGATTTCCGGATTTGCTGACCATACAGAGCTTGATGTCTAGGGATGTTTTTGGCACGGTTATATCCCTTTTTAATCGAACGTTTACTGTATCCCCGTTCGAGAAATCTCTCTTTGAGATCTTTAGCTTGTGTCTCGAAGTCGATGTCAGCAGAACAAATCCTTCTGAGATGTAAAAACTGTCCGATAGGAATCGACTGTACCATTGCAGGGGGATGTGCTGAGGTAGCGTGCAAGAGGGAATTTACTGCTGTAGATTTCCTGAAGATGTTAGTACATAGGCAATTATCCTCTCCTCTATAAACATTCACATCCAAAAAATCAAGTGAGTTGGAATCAAATCTATACGTCAGATGTATATTCAGGGAATTACAGTTAAGGGACGTCATAAAAGATAGTAAGGATTCCTCTGACCCCTGCCAGATGAAAAATATGTCATCTATGAATCTTACCCATATAGGTATACAATCCACCCATGTGTCAGACATCAAAAGGTCCCTCTCCCACAGCCCCAGGAATAAATTTGCGTAAGCCGGTGCAAAAGAAGCACCCATGGCGGTGCCCTGGAGCTGTAGGTAGAGGGACCCCTTGAACAGAAAGAAATTATGTGACAATGAAAATTCAAGGAGACATATAATGAACTGTCTCATATGACTGGGCATGATTGAAGACCCCAAAAAATGTGTCGCTGCCTGAACCCCATCACTGTGCCGAATATTAGTGTATAGACACTCTACATCACATGTTACTAAATAGGTGTCCTTACCAATGTATAGTCCATCAATTTTTTTAAGAAACTCATTAGTATCTTTGATATAAGAAGGAAGTTCTTCAACCAGTGGTTTTAATCTGGAATCCACAAACTTGTTGACATTTTCTAAAAAGTTTCCACACCCAGAGATGATTGGTCTACCTGGTGGGGTAGTTTGAAGCTAGTAAGAGACCAGAGGGATCTTGCAAGTGGTAGGATATACAGATGGCGCAAATATAATCCTACTGAAGATTCTAGGGATAGAACTGATTCTACCTCATCCAATATCGGTATGGGAGATGTGTCTGGTCCCTCCTCCTCCGCCTCTATTTCAACTTCCATCGTATCCACACCTAAGCGGAAACGCGAACCACGTTATGCACCTGTCAAACGCAATTTTGGGAATTTTTCTGGAGAATCCAGTAACAATTTAAAGGTGATTAATTTGAGTACACATGTTTTATCAGATACTGAAATTGACGTTTTGAGAAGGGGTTTTATGTTTTGTCCGACGGCCCAATTTGACAAATTTGAGGCTATAAAGGACTTACACATTTTTGCAAGGAAATTATTATTTAAACGTCACTTTCATAATGAAGCTGTGTTACAATTGTTTCCCACAGAGGCGGAGCAGGAGGCACTAGGTGTATTGGATGAATTGGCCCAGGAGCATAATGAACCGGAGGGAGGTAAGATCCCTGCCTGTATTCGACCTAAATCTCGTAAATTTCCCCCTTTGTCAGCCTGTGCGACTATTGACGTCTTTGTGAAAACTGTGAGTAAGGAATTTGATAGTATCCCCCGTTTTCCAGATAATGAGAATTTAAATGCACATGAAAAGTTGGCTCTAAAGGGACTTAAAAATATGACTGACGTGGTATTTAAGCCGGCTGACAAGGGGAGAAATGTGGTCGTCTGGCCCAAACATCTTTATGAGAACGAGGCGTTTCGCCAACTCAAGAATGAGGTCTATTATAAAAAAATGACGTTCAATCCCCTAGATAAATATAGAGTGGAATTGCGGAGTATCATTAGGGAAAATTTAGATGCAGGTACCATCAATAAAGAAATGTTTACGGCTCTTCAGGTGTCTGAACCGACAGTCTCTTCACTATATCTATTGCCTAAAGTCCACAAAAACCAAACTACCCCACCAGGTAGACCAATCATCTCTGAGTGTGGAAACTTTTTAGAAAATGTCAACAAGTTTGTGGATTCCAGATTAAAACCACTGGTTGAAGAACTTCCTTCTTATATCAAAGATACTAATGAGTTTCTTAAAAAAATTGATGGACTATACATTGGTAAGGACACCTATTTAGTAACATGTGATGTAGAGTGTTATGAAAGGCAATTCAGTATCACAATGGACATGGAGGTCAGAGCACATACAGTGATCTGACAATAACCCAAAATAATAGAACGAGCTCTGAGACGTGGGAACTCTGCAGACCGCAATCCCTGATCCTCTCCAAACACAAGTCCAACACTGGAACATTGACAGGAAGCATAAATCAAAGCATTAGGTGGGGTTAAGTAGAGAAGCACCTAATGACCTCACCAGATCACCTGAGGGAGGAAACTCAGAAGCAGCAGTACCAGTTTCCTCCACAAACGGAAGCTCCCAGAGAGAATCAGCCGAAGTACCACTTGTGACCACAGGAGGGAGCTCTGCCACAGAATTCACAACAGTACCCCCCCCTTGAGGAGGGGTCACCGAACCCTCACCAGAGCCCCCAGGCCGACCAGGATGAGCCACATGAAAGGCACATACAAGATCGGGAGCATGGACATCAGAGGCAAAAACCCAGGAATTATCCTCCTGAGCATAACCCTTCCATTTAACCAGATACTGGAGTTTCCGTCTTGAAACACGAGAATCCAAAATCTTGTCCACAATATACTCCAATTCCCCCTCCACCAAAATCGGGGCAGGAGGGTCAACAGATGGAACCATAGGTGCCCCGTATCTCCGCAACAATGACCTATGGAAGACGTTATGTATGAAAAAAGAATCTGGGAGGGTCAGACGAAAAGACACAGGATTAATAACCTCAGAAATCCTATGAGGACCAATGAAACGAGGTTTAAACTTCGGAGAGGAAACCTTCATAGGAATATGACGAGAAGATAACCAAACCAGATCCCCAACACGAAGTCGGGGACCCACACGGCGTCTGCGATTAGCGAAACGTTGAGCCTTCTCCTGGGACAAGGTCAAATTGTCCACTACATGAGTCCAAATCTGCTGCAACCTGTCCACCACAGTATCCACACCAGGACAGTCCGAAGACTCAACCTGTCCTGAAGAGAAACGAGGATGGAACCCAGAATTGCAGAAAAATGGCGAAACCAAGGTAGCCGAGCTGGCCCGATTATTAAGGGCGAACTCAGCCAAAGGCAAAAAGGACACCCAGTCATCCTGATCGGCAGACACAAAGCATCTCAGATAGGTTTCCAAGGTCTGATTGGTTCGTTCGGTCTGGCCATTAGTCTGAGGATGAAAAGCCGAGGAAAAAGACAAGTCAATGCCCATCCTACCACAAAAGGCTCGCCAAAACCTCGAAACAAACTGGGAACCTCTGTCAGAAACGATATTCTCTGGAATGCCATGCAAACGAACCACATGCTGGAAGAACAATGGCACCAAATCAGAGGAGGAAGGCAACTTGGACAAGGGTACCAGATGGACTATTTTAGAAAAGCGATCACAGACCACCCAAATGACTGACATCTTTTGAGAGACGGGAAGATCTGAAATAAAATCCATAGAGATATGTGTCCAAGGTCTTTTCGGGACCGGCAAGGGCAAAAGCAACCCACTGGCACGAGAACAGCAGGGCTTAGCCCGAGCACAAATCCCACAGGACTGCACAAAAGAACGCACATCCCGCGACAGAGACGGCCACCAAAAGGATCTAGCCACTAACTCTCTGGTACCAAAGATTCCAGGATGACCAGCCAACACCGAACGATGAACCTCAGAGATCACTTTATTTGTCCACCTATCCGGGACAAACAGTTTCTCCGCTGGACAACGATCAGGTTTATTAGCCTGAAATTTTTGCAGCACCCGCCGCAAATCAGGGGACATGGCAGACACAATTACTCCTTCCTTGAGGATACCCGCCGGCTCAGATAAACCCGGAGAGTCGGGCACAAAACTCCTAGACAGAGCATCCGCCTTCACATTTTTAGAGCCCGGAAGGTACGAAATCACAAAGTCAAAACGGGCGAAAAACAGCGACCAACGAGCCTGTCTAGGATTCAAACGCTTAGCAGACTCGAGATAAGTCAGGTTCTTATGATCAGACAATACCACCACGCGATGCTTAGCTCCTTCAAGCCAATGACGCCACTCCTCGAATGCCCACTTCATGGCCAGCAACTCTCGGTTGCCCACATCATAATTCCGCTCAGCAGATGAAAACTTCCTGGAAAAAAAAGCGCACAGTTTCATCACTGAACAATCAGAACCTCTCTGCAACAAAACAGCCCCTGCTCCAATCTCAGAAGCATCAACCTCGACCTGGAACGGAAGAGAAACATCAGGTTGACACAACACAGGGGCAGAAGAAAAACGACGCTTCAACTCTTGAAAAGCTTCCACAGCAGCAGAAGACCAATTGACCAAATCAGCACCCTTCTTGGTCAAATCAGTCAATGGTTTGGCAATACTAGAAAAATTGCAGATGAAGCGATGATAAAAATTAGCAAAGCCCAGGAACTTTTGCAGACTTTTCAGAGATGTCGGCTGAGTCCAATCATGGATGGCTTGGACCTTAACAGGATCCATCTCGATAGTAGAAGGGGAAAAGATGAACCCCAAAAATGAAACCTTCTGCACACCAAAGAGACACTTTGATCCCTTCACAAACAAAGAGTTAGCACGCAGGACCTGAAAAACCGTTCTGACCTGTTTCACATGAGACTCCCAATCATCCAAGAAGATCAAAATGTCATCCAAGTACACAATCAGGAATTTATCCAGGTACTCTCGGAAGATGTCATGCATAAAGGACTGAAACACTGATGGAGCATTGGCAAGTCCGAATGGCATCACTAAATACTCAAAATGACCCTCGGGCGTATTAAATGCAGTTTTCCATTCATCGCCTCGCCTGATTCGCACCAGATTATACGCACCACGAAGATCAATCTTGGTGAACCAACTAGCCCCCTTAATCCGAGCAAACAAATCAGATAACAAAGGCAAGGGGTACTGAAATTTAACAGTGATCTTATTAAGAAGGCGATAATCTATACAAGGTCTCAGCGAACCATCCTTTTTGGCTACAAAAAAGAACCCTGCTCCTAATGGCGACGATGACGGGCGAATATGCCCCTTCTCCAGGGATTCCTTCACATAACTGCGCATAGCGGTGTACTCAGGCACGGATAAATTAAACAGTCGACCTTTTGGGAATTTACCACCAGGAATCAAATTGATAGCACAATCACAATCCCTATGCGGAGGTAGGGCATCGGACTTGGGCTCATCAAATACATCCCGGTAATCAGACAAGAACTCTGGAACCTCAGAAGGGGTGGATGACGAAATTGACAAAAATGGAACATCACCATGTACCCCCTGACAACCCCAGCTGGACACCGACATGGATTTCCAATCCAATACTGGATTATGGGCTTGTAGCCATGGCAACCCCAACACGACCACATCATGCAGATTATGCAACACCAGAAAGCGAATAACCTCCTGATGTGCAGGAGCCATGCACATGGTCAGCTGGGTCCAGTATTGAGGCTTATTCTTGGCCAAAGGCGTAGCATCAATACCTCTCAATGGAATAGGACACTGCAAGGGCTCCAAGAAAAACCCACAACGCTTAGCATATTCCAAGTCCATCAAATTCAGAGCAGCGCCTGAATCCACAAACGCCATGACAGAATATGATGACAAAGAGCAGATCAAGGTAACGGACAGAAGAAATTTTGACTGTACCGTACCAATGGTGGCAGACCTAGCGAACCGCTTAGTGCGCTTAGGACAATCAGAGATAGCATGAGTGGAATCACCACAGTAGAAACACAGCCCATTCAGACGTCTGTGTTCTTGCCGTTCAACTCTGGTCAAAGTCCTATCGCACTGCATAGGCTCAGGTTTAAGCTCAGGTAATACCGCCAAATGGTGCACAGATTTACGCTCACGCAAGCGTCGACCGATCTGAATAGCCAAAGACATAGACTCATTCAAACCAGCAGGCATAGGAAATCCCACCACGACATCCTTAAGGGCTTCAGAGAGACCCTTTCTGAACATAGCTGCCAGCGCAGATTCATTCCATTGAGTGAGCACTGACCATTTTCTAAATTTCTGGCAATATACCTCTATCTCTTCCTGACCCTGACAAAGAGCCAGCAAATTCTTTTCTGCCTGATCCACTGAATTAGGCTCATCGTACAGCAATCCGAGCGCCAGGAAAAACGCATTGATATTACTCAATGCAGGATCTCCTGGCGCAAGAGAAAATGCCCAGTCCTGAGGGTCGCCGCGCAAAAAAGAAATAATAATCAAAACCTGTTGAACTGGATCACCAGAGGAACGAGGTTTCAAGGCCAGAGATAACTTACAATTATTTTTGAAACTCAGAAACTTAGTTCTATCTCCAAAAAACAAATCAGGAATAGGAATTCTTGGTTCTAACATAGATTTCTGATCAATAGTGTCTTGAATCTTATGTACTCTTGCCGAGAGCTGATCCACAAGTGAAGACAGACTTCTAATGTCCATCGCTACACCTGTATACTGAACCACCCAAATGTCTAGGGGAAAAAAAAGACAAAACACAAAGCCAAGAAAAAAAAATGGTCTCAGAACTTCTTTTTTCCCTCTATTGAGAATCATTAGTACTTTTGGCTTCCTGTACTGTTATGAAAGGCAATTCAGTATCACAATGGACATGCAGGTCAGAGCACATACAGTGATCTGACAATAACCCAAAATAATAGAACGAGCTCTGAGACGTGGGAACTCTGCAGACCGCAATCCCTGATCCTCTCCAAACACAAGTCCAACACTGGAACATTGACAGGAAGCATAAATCAAAGCATTAGGTGGGGTTAAGTAGAGAAGCACCTAACGACCTCACCAGATCACCTGAGGGAGGAAACTCAGAAGCAGCAGTACCAGTTTCCTCCACAAACGGAAGCTCCCAGAGAGAATCAGCCGAAGTACCACTTGTGACCACAGGAGGGAGCTCTGCCACAGAATTCACAACAGTAGAGTGTCTATACACTAATATTCGGCACAGTGATGGGGTTCAGGCAGCGACACATTTTTTGGGGTCTTCAATCATGCCCAGTCATAAGAGACAGTTCATTATACGTCTCCTTGAATTTTCATTGTCACATAATTCCTTTCTGTTCAAGGGGTCCCTCTACCTACAGCTCCAGGGCACCGCCATGGGTGCTTCTTTTGCGCCGGCTTACGCAAATTTATTCCTGGGGCTGTGGGAGAGGGACCTTTTGATGTCTGACACATGGGTGGATTGTATACCTATATGGGTACGATTCATAGATGACATATTTTTCATCTGGCAGGGGTCAGAGGAATCCTTACTATCTTTTATGACGTCCCTTAACTGTAATTCCCTGAATATACATCTGACGTATAGATTTGATTCCAACTCACTTGATTTTTTGGATGTGAATGTTTATAGAGGAGAGGATAATTGCCTATGTACTAACATCTTCAGGAAATCTACAGCAGTAAATTCCCTCTTGCACGCTACCTCAGCACATCCCCCTGCAATGGTACAGTCGATTCCTATCGGGCAGTTTTTACGCCTCAGAAGGATTTGTTCTGCTGACATCGACTTCGAGACACAAGCTAAAGATCTCAAAGAGAGATTTCTCGAACGGGGATACAGTAAACGTTCGATTAAAAAGGGATATAACCGTGCCAAAAACATCCCTAGACATCAAGCTCTGTATGGTCAGCAAATCCGGAAATCCAACCAGGTAGTCAGATATATTACTAAATATCACGGACAGAATGAACTCATGAGATCATGTCTGGCTAAATCCTGGGGAATCCTTAAAGCGGACCCAGTTCTGGCACGGTATATTAGTGACAAACCAACCATTACATATAGAAGATCCCAAAATTTAAAAGACCATTTGGTAAAGAGCCATTATACCCATAATTCTGTCATGCCTTCTTTTCTAATGAATGTCAAACAAGTAGTGGGTTGTAAGCCTTGTGGCAAATGTGTGGCTTGCCCCAACATAGATAGAGCGCAGGTCTTTTGCAACTCTAAAGGGACTATGACGTATGATATTAAACAAGCCATAACCTGTACAACTAAAGCCGTCATTTATTATGCAACATGCCCATGTTCACTGGTTTACGTGGGTATGACGACCCGCCAATTAAAAGTTAGGGTTCGAGAACATGTGCTGGGGATTATAGCTGCAAAGGAAGTTGATGATATATCCCTATTGAAAACCATCCCCAAGCACTTTAAAATCAAACACAATTGTGACGCCTCACTTCTGCGAGTAATAGGCATAGATGGCATTAGACCAAATGAGAGAGGAGGAAAAATAAATATTACACTGGCACAAATGGAGACCAAGTGGATCTGGACACTGAATACTGTGTCTCCTGATGGGCTGAATGAAAATCTGAGTTTTGCCCCTTTTTTATAACATCACCGTTTTTTAGCTTTTGTAACTTTTTTATTACTTTTATATACTGTGGCTTTTTTATTAACATTTTATTTTCTCTTTTAGTACAATTATACTTACATTTAAATGACCGGATTGTGTGGAGGTGTTCCATCGGTCACTTGGAGTGAACAGCTGGATATCCTGGTCCGGACGATATGAAGTGTGATTGGTCGTGCTGTCTTCGAAATTCCGGACTGCTGCATTCCTAAGAAGAAAATCAATTATTGTGTGGACATTCGAATTTAATTATATAACTTTATATTTTTCTTTATATATATTTTTTATTTTTATTTATTTTTTCTTTTATTTTTATTATTTATATTTATTTTTTATTTATTAATTATTATTTATATTATTTATTTTTTATTTTCTTTTTCTTCCTTTTTTTCCTTTTTCACCTGATATATTATTTTGTACATTTCTGTGTATTTTTGATATTATTACTATTATATCCATCATTGCACTTTTGTATTCTATTTTTTAATTTATTATTTTTTTCATTTTTTATGGTGTGATCTATAGGTGATTATATGCTCTTTAATATATTGCACTTAATATTGCTAGACATTATAAAATATATATATATATGTATATGTTGCCTTGGGGTTTTATATTAATGTATATATATATGATGAGGTCCAAGTTATTATAATATTTGATCGCCATAATCTATCCTCATCTTTCCCCTTCCCCCTTTTTTCTGCCCCAGGGCTTCATCTAGCAATGGTATACCAAGCCTATATATATTAATTGCCAACCCTACTTTGTTTTTTCTTTTTTTCCCCCTCGTTTTTCCGCCACACATTGATTTCTTCTTTTTTTCTTACATACTACATTATATTGTTTTCTGCTCCCTTGTGTCACCCTGTGCAGTGTGCCTGCGTGGTCCGATGCCTGGAGCCCCGGCGTCCGCGTCATGGTGACTTAGCAACGCCGGGTACTCCGTTCCCGTGCGTGCTGTCACATGACAGCGGCGCTTGGACTTCCGGGCCGCTCGGACGGCGCATGCGCCGTACATGCCAGGGTCATCACAATGGACGCCAGACGAATGTATAAAGCCCCAGTAATACACTTTGCGTCACCCCCTGACGAAGGACAAGTTCCGAAACGCGCGTCGGGGTGCGCGATCACGGGACACAGTGACCCCTGGAACAAGGTACATGGTGGAGATATATTGCCCCTTGTGAGCTGGTTGATAGCGTAATTTGCACACTGCACATTGCACTTCAGTGGCGTGGCTTACCCACCTGAGTGTGGCACATATTGTGCCCTGTAGGTACCTTGTGAGCTGGTTGACAGCGTTATTTGCACACTGCACATCGCAC
Source organism: Ranitomeya imitator (assembly GCF_032444005.1). Taxonomy (NCBI): domain Eukaryota; kingdom Metazoa; phylum Chordata; class Amphibia; order Anura; family Dendrobatidae; genus Ranitomeya; species Ranitomeya imitator. The sequence goes on from NC_091282.1 coordinate 995,522,792, forward strand.
TTTTGTGGTGTGGCTTATTTACCTGATTGTGGCACATATTGTACCCTATGGGTACCTTTATATTTGATTGATTTTGCACTTTGTTGTCATTATTTTTGTAGAAGCACACATTCATTTTGGGTTTATATTTTTTAGTACTCATCTGCAATAATAATTAATTGATTTTTTACGTGTGTTATTACATTGTAGTGCACTTTATATGTTTTTGTACAAAAATTTTTTTCTTTATATATTTTTATCCGATGTTTTTTTACATGAACTATTTTTTGGCTGTCACCAAATGAAATATATATATATCCATTAATAATTTTTCCAGAGGTCACCTATTTATATCCTACATTTTTTTCTTAATATATTTTTATTGTCCGGTTATATTCGCGTACTATGAATTATTTTTAACATTGTGCCCATTGCCAACATAAATAAAGGCTTATGTTTAAATAATTCTCTGTGTGGGTACACATTCTTGGCTATCCGTGTTTAGGTTGTGGCTAAGTTCTCTACTTCTAGTGTTCAATCACTACTTTTTGCACAAGGCACCACTTGGGTTTTATTAATATTTATGTGTATATATATATTATATATTTCATTGGATATCTTTTGGTGCTTTGTGTTATATAACATGATTATTACTGTGTTCTGCACAGGCGTCCGTTTCCACAACTGAACATGGATTTTAAGTCCAGAGAGGTGTCCTGGCAGGGACAAATTAATGCCGTATTTTCTAATGGTGATGTGGCAACTACTATTAACGGTGGTGTTCAATTTGAAGATATGTAAAAAACCATAAAGAACCTTACTTACAAAAGAACCCGTTCCTGGTGGAACAGAGCCTTCCTGGAGAACTATATTCAGCGACAATTGATTCCCAGGGGTTTAAGAATACAGTTGGCTCCGTCATTTCCCATTAATGATGATGAATTTATTAGGGACTGTGAAAGAGTTTGTAACATAGCTTCAGGACAACTCATGGAACTTTTGGTTAAATATAACTCCAAAACACTAATAGAAATTGACAAGTCCCTAGATGAACTATTTGTGAAAGCTAAAGCTTGTCTAACCCCTGAACAACTTGGATCTATTGATAGCCAATTGGAGAAACAAATTGAACAATGGATTAAAGACATTAGGGCTAACCAAACAAAGAAGCTAGTAAGAGACCAGAGGGATCTTGCAAGTGGTAGGATATACAGATGGCGCAAATATAATCCTACTGAAGATACTAGGGATAGAACTGATTCTACCTCATCCAATATCGGTATGGGAGATGTGTCTGGTGCCTCCTCCTCCGCCTCTATTTCAACTTCCATCGTATCCACACCTAAGCGGAAACGCGAACCACGTTATGCCCCTGTCAAACGCAATTTTGGGAATTTTTCTGGAGAATCCAGTAACAATTTAAAGGTGATTAATTTGAGTACACATGTTTTATCAGATACTGAAATTGACGTTTTGAGAAGGGGTTTTATGTTTTGTCCGACGGCCCAATTTGACAAATTTGAGGCTATAAAGGACTTACACCTTTTTGCAAGGAAATTATTATTTAAACGTCACTTTCATAATGAAGCTGTGTTACAATTGTTTCCCACAGAGGCGGAGCAGGAGGCACTAGGTATATTGGATGAATTGGCCCAGGAGCATAATGAACCGGAGGGAGGTAAGATCCCTGCCTGTATTCGACCTAAATCTCGTAAATTTCCCCCTTTGTCAGCCTGTGCGACTATTGACGTCTTTGTGAAAACTGTGAGTAAGGAATTTGATAGTATCCCCCGTTTTCCAGATAATGAGAATTTAAATGCACATGAAAAGTTGGCTCTAAAGGGACTTAAAAATATGACTGACGTGGTATTTAAGCCGGCTGACAAGGGGGGAAATGTGGTCGTCTGGCCCAAACATCTTTATGAGAACGAGGCGTTTCGCCAACTCAAGAATGAGGTCTATTATAAAAAAATGACGTTCAATCCCCTAGATAAATATAGAGTGGAATTGCTGAGTATCCTTAGGGAAAATTTAGATGCAGGTACCATCAATAAAGAAATGTTTACGGCTCTTCAGGTGTCTGAACCGACAGTCTCTACACTATATCTATTGCCTAAGGTCCACAAAAACCAAACTACCCCACCAGGTAGACCAATCATCTCTGGGTGTGGAAACTTTTTAGAAAATGTCAACAAGTTTGTGGATTCCAGATTAAAACCACTGGTTGAAGAACTTCCTTCTTATATCAAAGATACTAATGAGTTTCTTAAAAAAAATTGATGGACTATACATTGGTAAGGACACCTATTTAGTAACATGTGATGTAGAGTGTCTATACACTAATATTCGGCACAGTGATGGGGTTCAGGCAGCGACACATTTTTTGGGGTCTTCAATCATGCCCAGTCATATGAGACAGTTCATTATACGTCTCCTTGAATTTTCATTGTCACATAATTTCTTTCTGTTCAAGGGGTCCCTCTACCTACAGCTCCAGGGCACCGCCATGGGTGCTTCTTTTGCGCCGGCTTACGCAAATTTATTCCTGGGGCTGTGGGAGAGGGACCTTTTGATGTCTGACACATGGGTGGATTGTATACCTATATGGGTAAGATTCATAGATGACATATTTTTCATCTGGCAGGGGTCAGAGGAATCCTTACTATCTTTTATGACGTCCCTTAACTGTAATTCCCTGAATATACATCTGACGTATAGATTTGATTCCAACTCACTTGATTTTTTGGATGTGAATGTTTATAGAGGAGAGGATAATTGCCTATGTACTAACATCTTCAGGAAATCTACAGCAGTAAATTCCCTCTTGCACGCTACCTCAGCACATCCCCCTGCAATGGTACAGTCGATTCCTATCGGACAGTTTTTACGCCTCAGAAGGATTTGTTCTGCTGACATCGACTTCGAGACACAAGCTAAAGATCTCAAAGAGAGATTTCTCGAACGAGGATACAGTAAACGTTCGATTAAAAAGGGATATAACCGTGCCAAAAACATCCCTAGACATCAAGCTCTGTATGGTCAGCAAATCCCAAAATCCAACCAGGTAGTCAGATATATTACTAAATATCACGGACAGAATGAACTCATGAGATCATGTCTGACTAAATCCTGGGGAATCCTTAAAGCGGACCCAGTTCTGGCACGGTATATTAGTGACAAACCAACCATTACATATAGAAGATCCCAAAATTTAAAAGACCATTTGGTAAAGAGCCATTATACCCATAATTCTGTCATGCCTTCTTTTCTAATGAATGTCAAACAAGTAGTGGGTTGTAAGCCTTGTGGCAAATGTGTGGCTTGCCCCAACATAGATAGAGCGCAGGTCTTTTGCAACTCTAAAGGGACTATGACGTATGATATTAAACAAGCCATAACCTGTACAACTAAAGCCGTCATTTATTATGCAACATGCCCATGTTCACTGGTTTACGTGGGTATGACGACCCGCCAATTAAAAGTTAGGGTTCGAGAACATGTGCTGGGGATTATAGCTGCAAAGGAAGTTGATGATATATCCCTATTGAAAACCATCCCCAAGCACTTTAAAATCAAACACAATTGTGACGCCTCACTTCTGCGAGTAATAGGCATAGATGGCATTAGACCAAATGAGAGAGGAGGAAAAATAAATATTACACTGGCACAAATGGAGACCAAGTGGATCTGGACACTGAATACTGTGTCTCCTGATGGGCTGAATGAAAATCTGAGTTTTGCCTCTTTTCTATAACATCACCGTTTTTTAGCTTTTGTAACTTTTTTATTACTTTTATATACTGTGGCTTTTTTATTAACATTTTATTTTCTCTTTTAGTACAATTATACTTACATTTAAATGACCGGATTGTGTGGAGGTGTTCCATCGGTCACTTGGAGTGAACAGCTGGATATCCTGGTCCGGACGATATGAAGTGTGATTGGTCGTGCTGTCTTCGAAATTCCGGACTGCTGCATTCCTATGAAGAAAATCAATTATTGTGTGGACATTCGAATTTAATTATATAACTTTATATTTTTCTTTATATATATTTTTTATTTTTATTTATTTTTTCTTTTATTTTTATTATTTATATTTATTTTTTATTTATTAATTATTTATATTATTTATTTTTTATTTTCTTTTTCTTCCTTTTTTTCCTTTTTCACCTGATATATTATTTTGTACATTTTTGTGTATTTTTGATATTATTACTATTATATCCATCATTGCACTTTTGTATTCTATTTTTTAATTTATTATTTTTTTCATTTTTTATGGTGTGATCTATAGGTGATTATATGCTCTTTAATATATTGCACTTAATATTGCTAGACATTATAAAATATATATATATGTATATGTTGCCTTGGGGTTTTATATTAATGTATATATATATGATGAGGTCCAAGTTATTATAATATTTGATCGCCATAATCTATCCTCATCTTTCCCCTTCCCCCTTTTTTCTGCCCCAGGGCTTCATCTAGCAATGGTATACCAAGCCTATCTAATATATAATTGCCTAGAATACTACTTCCTGCAATTTGTGCCAACTTCCGTGGCTTTGTCCGGAGCTAATGTGCGGAGATAATGTCCGGAGCTAATGTCCGGAGCTAATGTCCGGAGATAAGTGACGTCAACAGTGTCCAGTGTCTGATTGGTTGCCGCCTGCTGCGAGCGACCAATCAGAAACGTGCCGTACTGTGACACACTCCGCCCGCCATTTTGGTGTGATTTTTGAATTTTTACCTCACAGCAAGTTTCTACTGCGTGGAGGCGGGCCCAGTGACGTTGCTCTTCAAGCTCCTGCCGAATTTCGTCAAAAAAATCATAATACCATTTACCAAAACTATATATATTTAGTTGTGAAGTGGTTCAGTGACATTTTCACACCAATTTTGAACTTTTGTTTGGTGTTTTCTCCATATACTGCCTATTATTTTTGTTCTTTCTTACTATTATTTATTAATTGTATTATTCTTACATTTGAATAAATAAAGTATATATGGATTCTAGACTCCCGATTCTTTAGAATCGGGCTGCCATCTAGTATATATTAATTGCCCACCCTACTTTGTTTTTTCTGCTCCCTTGTGTCACCCTGTGCAGTGCGCCTGCGTGGTCCGATGCCTGGAGCCCCGGCGTCCGCGTCATGGTGACTTAGCAACGCCGGGTACTCCGTTCCCGTGCATGCTGTCACATGACAGCGGCGCTTGGACTTCCGGGCCGCTCGGACGGCGCATGCGCCGTACATGCCGGGGTCATCACAATGGACGCCAGACGAATATATCAAGCCCCAGTAATACACTTTGCGTCACCCCCTGACGAAGGACAAGTTCCGAAACGCACATCGGGGTGCGTGATCACGGGACACAGTGACCCCTGGAACAAGGTACATGGTGGAGATATATTGCACCTTGTGAGCTGGTTGATAGCGTTATTTGCACACTGCACATCGCACTTTTGTGGTGTGGCTTATTTACCTGATTGTGGCACATATTGTACCCTATAGGTACCTTTATATTTGATTGATTTTGCACTTTGTTGTCATTATTTTTGTAGAAGCACACATTCATTTTGGGTTTATATTTTTTAGTACTCATCTGCAATAATAATTAATTGATTTTTTACGTGTGTTTTTACATTGTAGTGCACTTTATATGTTTTTATACAAAAAATTTTTTCTTTATATATTTTTATCCGATGTTTTTTTATATCAACTATTTTTTGGCTGTCACCAAATGAAATATATATATATCCATTAATAATTTTTCCAGAGGTCACCTATTTATATCCTACATTTTTTTCTTAATATATTTTTATTGTCCGGTTATATTCGCATACTATGAATTGTTTTTAATATTGTGCCCATTGCCAACATAAATAAAGGCTTATGTTTAAATAATTCTCTGTGTGGGTACACATTCTTGGCTATCCGTGTTTAGGTTGTGGCTAAGATCTCATGATATGGTAAGCCGTACAATACCTGTAAAGTGCTATGTGCAAAGAGTCCCTGCTACCTCGCACTCTCACCCCGGCAGTGCCATTTCGCGTTATGCTTCTTCCATGGGGGCACCATTAATTCCATGGTGCTGTACATGAGGAGGGGTTACATCAAAATACAAATATCACTTACAGTAAACAAACTAACAATGACAGACTGGTACAGAGGGTAGAGGACCCTGCCCTTGTGGGCTTACATTTTACAGGATTATGGGGAAGGAGACAGTAGGACGGGGGTTGCAGTAGCTCCGATGATACTGCATGATCGCCTCCATGCCACACCACATTGATGCAAAAGGTGTACCGATCAAGTACTGAGTGCATTTACTGAACATACATTTCAGTAGGCCAACATTTCGGATTTTAAAATCATTTTTCAAGCTGGTGTTATAAAGTATTCTAATTTACTGAGATAATAACTTTTTGTTTTTCATTGGCTGTAAGCCATAATCATCAATATTAACAGAAATAAACACTTGAAATAGATCACTCTGTTTGTAATGACTCTATATAATATATGAGTTTCACTTTTTGTATCGAAGAACTGAAATAAATTAACTTTTTGATGATATTCTAATTTTGTGAGAAGCACCTGTATATCAGGGTTGGTGGGAAGAAAAGGTGTTTTTTTAAATACCATATATATGTCCAAATGTGTTGAAAAAAATCAACACTTGGCGATGCTATATTGACAACATTTTCATAATCTGGGGAGGAATCTGGTTCATTATGTGAGTTTGTAGAAGTACTTCACATCAATTATCTCAATCTCAAACTGACCCTGCTTTTTGACTGTCACGCTGTCCCATTTGTGGATATATTGTTATCAAAAGAGATACTGGTAACAAGATACAGAGAGATTTATATAGGAAATAGACAGTGACAAATAGTGTCTTGGATGCCAATACTGCTCACTAAGTGAATACTATTAGACAGATCCCAAAAAAGTGAATTTCTGTGATTATGGAGAAATTGTTCCACCTTTGAAGACTTTAAAAAGAGATCTGAAGAATTGAAGGGTAGAGCAATTATACTAATAAGCCAATAAAAAGGTCTACAACAATGCCCTCAGAACTAATAGAGAGGACATTCTGGCACCTAAATCAAGAAGTGGAAATCAGTCAGACCCCCATGGACTGGAAAGACATCCCCTATCCGTTGAACGGAAGGTAACTTTCAAACTTGAGAAGACCCCTTTAACTGGCATGGATTAAGGACAATGATTGTGAGCTACAGTTTTGAGTATGTGCAAACAGGCAAGGATATGAATCATGATTCATCATGTCAGAAAAAGAAGACATTCTCATTTTAAGTCATTGGACTGTTTTTAGCGATCAGCAAATCATTTCATGGGACGCTGGTCAGTATGCCCTGGAAAACCTTTTCCTACCTTCTGGAATCCTTGGTGTCTCTTCTGATTAGTAGGACATCATTCTGCAATGATGACATCTCACTTGGCCGCCAAGTCACAAGAGGCGCATGGATTCCAATAGGTAGTAGGCAGTTTGCAGGGCTCCCATCTAGCTGCCACAAAATACAGACTTGGTTGCTGGACGATGGACAACTGGTTTACTTGATGACTGGGGAAGTCATTATTAGTGTTGAGCCACCTCCCTAGTGTTCGGGTTTGGTTCGGTTCGTCGAACAGGGACGTGTTCGACGAAATGTTCGTCGAACGTTCGACGAACACCGTCGAACCCCATTGAAACCAATGGCAGGCAAACACATACAAACACATGGAAAACACATAGAAAACACCTTAAAAGGTGTCTAAAAGCTGACAAACAAAACACATGACACAACAAACACATGGAAAAGTCACAACTACATATAGTCATGCAAAAAGAAAAGAGGTGGTGGAGTAAAAGGAGGAGGAGACACAGATATAGGCATGTCATGCCCTTCTAAAATCAAGAAAGGCTGGAGTAAAAACGTAAACTCACTCTACCAACACCCAGACGTCTTGACAAAAAAAATAAAAAAAGAAATATCTTTAGGTAGAATGGTGGAGGGTCCATTCAGAACACTTTCCTTAGAAGACGTAGTGGTACCCCCATTGGGAGTTGTGCCAAAAAATGAACCCAATACATTCAGACTAATCCACCATTTGTCATATCCAAGGGGCAGGTCAGTAAACGACAACATCGACGCGGAACCAAGTACAGTACTATAGACTGTACCTCCTTTGACGAGGCAATCAAGCGGGTCAAGAAGTTGGTAAGGGGCACCCTAATAGCCAAAACAGACATTGAGGGGGCGCTCCGGTTACTACCTGTGCCTCCGAATAGTGTCCTCCCATTGGGCTACTTCTGTGAAGGAGCATACTACATAGATCGCTGTTTGCCCATGGGGTGCTCCATATCCTGCTCACTATTTGAGGCGCTTAGTTGCTTCCTCGAATGTTTCGTCATGGACGTTTGTAAGGCGGCACAAATTATCCATTACCTCAATGACTTCTTATGCCTGGGCCCAAAAGATTCGCTACAGTGTGAAAACACGCGGTAGTCCCCCTGTGAGAAGGAGAGAGCTGGAGGGAGAGTGGACACCCCAGAGCTGAGGGGTTAGATTGAGAAAGAAAGAAGGCGGTGTAGCTTGCTTCATGGGTGGGGTACTCTGCTGAGTAGCAGAAATTGCTACTAGGCCCAAAAGGATTTCCTGGGCCAAATGCCGTTAAAAAATAGTAGTTAGGTAAACAGGCGGTGTAGCTTGCTTCATGGGTGGGGTACGCTGCTGAGTTGCACCAAATTCTACTAGGCCCCAAATGATTTCCTGGGCTAGATGCCGTTAAAAAATAGTACTTAGGTAAACAGGCGGTGTAGCTTGCTTCATGGGTGAAGTACACTGCTGAGTAGCACCAAATTCTATTAGGCCCAAAAAGATTTCCTGGGCTAGATGCCGTTACAAAATAGTAGTTAGGTGTTAGGGGTCAAGTTCCTGCCTCTGCACAGGGGGAATCTCGGGCCATCTCTGCTGCGGTCTCCCATTCTTCTCCAGCCACGGTGGAACCTGCTCAGCGGAGACATCGATCCCAGCGTCTCGCTCAGTCTGACTCTGTGCTAAGAGTTACTGCTGCATTTCCTGCTTCTGCCATTGAAGTCAGTGCTGGGCAGCGGCGAGCAGACGCTTCTGGGACTAAATCCTGCTTTTCACGTTCTGAGCATGCCCAGGGTAAGATCTCTCAGTGGAGATCGAGGGTCACATGATCAGATACTGCAGCTAGGTCATTGGTTCTTCTTGGAAGGTCCATGTAGGTGCTAGGACTAGTCCTGCTTTGCACTCTGAGCATGCCAAGGGCAAGATCTCTCAGTGGAGATCTGGGGTCACATGCTCAGGTGCTGCAGCAACTCCATTGGTCCTTCTCTGAAGGTCCTAAACGTGCTGCAACTATTTAAGGCTCGCATGGCCGCACGGCCATGCGCTAGTATTGACTTTTGTAAACGTGTGTGTGTTGTCAGAGAAAGTCGTTCTTTAAAATCCCCTCCCTATTGAATGACTGCTCGCGGAAGGTGGATGATTGCTATCTAGCGCCCGACTTAGCCATCAGCACGTTACACACATTACAGCGTCTAATTGCTGTGGCCGCCAGTGCGGCGCCGTGCGCTTTCTCTGCGCTTTCCTGACCCAAGCCTGGGTGGTTAGTGGCGTCCGCCAGTGCGGCACCACACGCACTCTCGTGCCTCCTAAATATTATTATTTCTGTCTCTCTGACACCCCAGTAGTGGTGTCAAGCGCATGAGGTCTTTATGAACTCAAATCCTGAGTTTTGGGATTGAGTTCTGAGACTCCTTGCTTGCTCTCTTGGTGCGGTACCGTGGCCCTGTGACGCAACAGGGTTCACTTCCTTCACCCTGGGTGAAGTTAACCCATGTGTGTATTCACATTGTACCGCCATATCGTCCGTCTCTACTAGCAGCAGGGTTTTCACCTGCACGGTGGACCTCGGACTGCGAACGCACCTAATACCATTACATCTTAAACTTGGTGCGTTCCACCAGTCCTAACATAATACTAGCGTCAAGGTCTGGCTAGTAAATGGCGGATGATCAGCGTTTACAGCGGTACATCCAGCAGCTGGAGGGAAGGTTGGCAGCTCTAGAGCGTTCAACCTCAGCAGTGGATGTCACTGCTGTCGCTGTTCAGGCTGCTAGCGTGGCTGCAGCTACCTTGTCCACTGCCACCGCTGTACCGACTATCTCGCCTCCCGCTACCAGAAAAATTTTCTGGTGATAGTAAGTCTTGTAGGCGTTTCGTGAGTCAGTGCTCTATACATCTCGAGCTTCTGGCCTCTCGTTGCCCTACAGAGCGGGCAAAGGTGGGGTTTATCGTGTCTCTCCTGTCGGACAGGGCGTTAGAGTGGGCTACGCCGCTGTGGGAGCGTGGCGATCATGTGGTGCAGAGTGCTCCGTTATTCCTGAGCACTCTGAAACAGGTCTTTTTAGGACCTCGTGTTACCCATGATATGGCGCTCCAACTGTTGGCATTGACTCAGGGCTCGTCCTTGGTCAGCCATTTGCGACATTTTGTCTCTGCTAGGCAAGATGACTGGGCATCTTTGCTATCATGGGCGGAGTTTGCTCTGAACAACGCTGTAGGCGACTCCACTGGACAGACTCCATTCCTCCTTAACTATGGTCAGCATCCGCGGGTACCTGTGCCCATGCCCGTGTCTTCCACCGATTCCAGGGTGGCAGACTAGGCTGTGGAGGCATGGGACATTTGGGATCGCACTCAGGATGCCATTCGGGCTTCGAAGGAGAAAATGAGGTCCTCCGCCGATGCACATCGGCGCCCCGCTCCGACTTTTGCTCCTGGCGACTTGGTGTGGCTCTCCGCCCGTAACATCAGGCTGCGAGTTGAGTCCACTAAATTTGCACCTCGCTACTTAGGTCCTTTCAAGGTCCTCGAACAGGTTAACCCTGTGGTCTACCATCTGGCCCTTCCTCCACGCTTGGATATCACCGACACCTTTCATGTGTCCCTCTTGAAACCCATATATATGTCCCGGTTTTCTGAGTCATCTGCCGGGACATCGGGTTCGTCTACGGATGATTACGAGGTGAACGCTATTTTGGGGTACAAGGTGGTACGTGGTAAAAAATTCTATTTGGTGGATTGGAAGGGTTATGGCGCTGAGGACAGGTCCTGGGAGCCTGTTGAGCATATTCGGGCTCCGCAGCTCATTGCTGCCTTTGAACGTAGCGCGGCCCAAGGAGGGGGGCATATGAGGGGGGGTAATGTTAGGGGTCGAGTTCTTGCCTCTGCACAGGGGGAATCTCGGGCCATCTCCGCTGCGGTCTCCCATTCTTCTCCAGCCGCAGTGGAACCTGCTCAGCAGAGACGTCGATCCCAGCATCTCGCTCAGTCTGACTCTGTGCTAAGAGTTACTGCTGCATTTCCTGCTTCTGCCATTGAAGTCAGTGCTGGGCAGCGGCGAGCAGACACTTCTGGGACTAAGTCCTGCTTTTCACGTTCTGAGCATGCCCAGGGTAAGATCTCTCAGTGGAGATCGAGGGTCACATGATCAGATACTGCAGCTAGGTCATTGGTCCTTCTTGGAAGGTCCATGTAGGTGCTAGGACTAGTCCTGCCTTGCACTCTGAGCATGCCCAGGGCAAGATCTCTCAGTGGAGATCTGGGGTCACATGCTCAGGTGCTGCAGCGACTCCATTGGTCCTTCTCTGAAGGTCCTAAACGTGCTGCAACTATTTAAGGCTCGCATGGCCGCACGGCCATGCGCTAGTATTGACTTTTGTAAACATGTGTGTGTTGTGAGAGAAAGTCGTTCTTTAAAATCCCCTCCCTATTGTATGACTGCTCACGGAAGGTGGATGATTGCTATCTAGCGCCCGACTTAGCCATCAGCACGTTACACACATTACAGCGTCTAATTGCTGTGACCGCCAGTGCGGCGCCGTGCGCTTTCTCTGCGCTTTCCTGACCCATGCCTGGGTGGTTAGTGGCGTCCGCCAGTGCGGCACCACACGCACTCTCGTGCCTCCTAAATATTATTATTTCTGTCTCTCTGACACCCCAGTAGCAGTGTCGAGCGCATGAGGTCTTTATGAACTCAAATCCTGAGTTTTGGGATTGAGTTCTGAGACTCCTTGCTTGCGCTCTTGGTGCGGTACCGCGGCCCTGTGACACAACAGGGTTCGCTTCCTATACACTGGGTGAAGCTAACCCATGTGTGTATTCACATTGTATCACCATATCGTCCGTCTCTACTACCAGCAGGGTTTTCACCTGCACGGTGGACCTCGGACTGCGAACGCACCTAATACCATTACATCTTAAACTTGGTGCGTTCTGCCAGTCCTAACAGTTAGGTAAACAGGCAGTGTAGCTTGCTTCATGGGTGAAGTACGCTGCTGAGTAGCACCAAATTCTTCTAGGCCCAAAAGGATTTCCTGGGCTAGCTGCCGTTACAAAATAGTAGTTAGGTAAACAGGCAGTGTAGCTTGCTTCATGGGTGAGGTACGCTGCTGAGTAGCACCAAATTCTATTAGGCCCAAAAGGATTTCCTGGGCTAGATGCCGTTACAATATAGTAGTTAGGTAAACAGGTGGTGTAGCTTGCTTCATAGGTGGGGTACTGTGCTGAGTAGCACAAAATGCTATTAGGTACAAAACGATTTCCTGGGTTAAATGCAGCTAAAAATTAGTAATTAGATCAACAGGTGGTGTAGCTTGCTTCATGGGTGAAGTACGCTGCTGAGTTGCAACAAATTCTACTAGGCTCAAAAGGATTTCCTGGGCTAGATGCCGTTAAAAAATAGTAATTAGATCAACAGGTGGTGTAGCTTGCTTCATGGGTGGGGTACGCTGCTGAGTTGCAACAAATTCTATTAGGCCCAAAAGGATTTCCTGGGCTAGATGCCGTTAAAAAATAGTACTTAGGTAAACAGGCGGTGTAGCTTGCTTCATGGGTGAAGTACGCTGCTGAGTAGCACCAAATTCTACTAGGCCCAAAAGGATTTCCTGGGCCAGATGCCATTAAAAATAGTACTTAGGTAAACAGTCGGTGGGTGGCTGGGCTACTCTGCTGACTAGCAGACACTGAAGCTTTGGAGCAGACCTCTGAATCCCAGGCCATAGTATGAGGAAACAACTCTGCAGATGACCCCACCCAGTTGAAATTGATGATGGCAATGTCATGTAAAACTCAGCAAGGGGATTTTTTCCAAAAATTCGGCCACAGACACCACTTAAGTGGCATCAATTTCGCCAGAGTTTTTAAAACGGTTGTTGAGGTGATTTTCAAAAATCATCAAGCTTTTAGTCTCCCCAAGATGACACAAGGGTAGAAAAGTCCTTGCGGATCCAGGATTTGTTCATCTTGATGAAAGTTAGTTTGTCTACATTGTCACTGGACAGCCGCGTGCGCTTATCTGTCAGCACACCACCAGCAGCGCTGAACACACGTTCAGAGAGAACGCTGGCTGCGGGGCACGACAAGATCTCCAAGGCGTGAGTGGCGAGCTCAGGTCATTTTTCAAGATTGGAAGCCCAAAATGAGAAAGGGTCCAGTTCCACAGTTATGGCATTGATGTCAACTTGGAGATACTCTTGTACCATCTTCTCTATGCGTTGGCTGTGCATCAGACTTCTTGTCTCCTGTGGCCTTGCAAAGGATGGTCTAAAAAAATCTTGAAACGATTGGAAAAAATTGCTGTTACCACCAGACACGATGTTACTGTTACGGTTTGAGTGATGACTCGATAGTCCCATGGTTGGCAAGTTAGAACTCAGAGATTCACTACGTGCACCACTGGTGTTTTGAGGAAAAGCAGATGTTAGATTCTGTAACAGTCTCAGCTGAATACTCCTGCATGCGTGAATCCCTTTCTATGGCAGGAATTATTTCACCAAATTTGCTTTTGTACTAGGGATCTAAGAGTGTGGCAACCCAGAAGTCGGCATTACTTCGGATTCTGACAATCCGAGGGTCATGTTGCAGGTAGTGCAGCAAGAAGGCACTCATGTGTCTTGCGCATCCAGGAGGACCAAGTCCTTGTCTTGGTGGTGGCGAAGTGAGAATCATGCTTCCTTCGTCATCCCTCTCCCCCCAACCTCGCACAACAGAATTTTGATCAAGGCCTCCCTCATCTGATGAGTCTTCCATACCCAGTGCCAGTTTGTCCTCCGCTTCTTCCTCGCCTCCTGCACCTTCTTCAACAATTTGGCAGCTACCATGCGCCCTCGGTAATCCCTCTCCCCCAGCCTCCAATGCCAGCCGCCTTGGTGCTGCCAACCTTCTTGACCTTGGAGATATGATTCCTTCCACATACGACTCCTCCTGTTCCTCCTCCTCCTCTTGTTCCACCACCTGACTCCGAACACTGTGTAAGGTGTGCTCCAGCATGTAAATCACCGGAATGGTCATGCTGATAATGGCATCATCAGCACTAAACATCTTCGTCGCTATTTCAAAACTGTGCAGAAGGGTGCATAGGTCCCTGATCTGAGACCACTCCGGCAGCGTGATTTGCCCCACCTCTTGATCTCGTTGGCCCAGGCTATACGTCATAACTTATTGCACCAGGGCTCATCGGTGCTGCTACAGTCGCTGCAACATGTGCAGAGTTGAATTCCTCCGTGTGGGCACATCGCATTTCAGCCGGTGAACTGGCAGGCCCAACGACTTCTGTAGAGATGCACGTCGTCGAGCTGCGGGATGCGAACGGCCGAAGTGAGCACACAGCGACCGTGCCCTCTGTAGAAGCCCATCTAGTCCGGGATAGTGGAATAAAAATTGCTGGACAACCAGGTTCAAAATGCGAGCCATACAAGGCACGTGTGTGACATTGCCCCGGCAAAGGGCTGCACCCAGGTTTGCAGCATTGCCACGCACAACCTTCCCTGGCTGCAGGTTGAGTGGAGACAACCATTGATGGAACTCGGTCTCCAGAGCTGACCACAACTCCTCAGCTGTGTGACTCACATTTCCCAGACATTTCAATGTAAACACTGCCTGATGCCGTTGAGCCCTGGTGACAGCATAGTGAGGAGGTGTGCAGGATTCCTTCTGCACAGTTACAACACGGGTGGCATTACCAGACAGGCTTTGGGTGCAGATGGAGGACCGAGAGGAGGTTGAGGAGGCAGAAGCAGTGGAGGAACTTCTAGATACAGAGGATCGACGAGCAACTCGTGGCGACGGCAAGACTTGGACAGCAGCCCCTTCTCCTGTCGCCGTAGTTACCCAGTGCCCAGTCACCGACATGTAACGCCCCTGTCCATGTCTACTCGTCCAAGTGTCTGTGATAAAATGCACCCTGTCACACACAGAGTTTCTCAAGGAAGCGGTGCTGTTGTGTGCGACATGCTGGTGTAGCGCAGGCACAGCTTTCTTTGAGAAGTAGTGGCAACTGGGCATCTGGTACTGGGGCACTGCGACGAACATAAGGTCTCGAAAATCCTCTGTGTCCACCAGGCGGAAAGGCAGCATTTCTGTAGCCAACAGCTTGCAGATGGAGAAATTCAACCTCTTAGCTTTGTCATGGCTAGGAGGAAATTGTCTTTTACTTGTCCACATCTGAGGGCCTGAGGGCTGGCTGCCGTGCTTAGACGGAGTTGAGTAGGGTGTCCCTGGCAAACTGCTGGTCTGTGAGGAAGGTGCAGGCGAAGATGTTATGTTGCCTTGATCAAAATGTGGCGTCGATGTCGGAGAGCGCTCAACACCAGCAGGTGTTTCCACTTGCAAATGTCCTGACAACCTGCCAATCACACTGGCTGTTGCAGGAAAAGAGGTGGAAGGTCTGCATCCAAAACCATGTGCAACTGCTTTCCCCACAGTCAGAGAGGATGAAGAGGACGCAGATGCACTTGATGGGGCAGACGGTGGTTGACCCAGCCCACTAGGCTGCATTGTAGCACAGTGAGCTTCCCACTGCAACTTATGCCTCATATCCATGTGACAGTTCATGCATGAAGTACTCAAGCTAGTGATTTTTTGGCCTCTACTGAGATTTTGTTGACAAATCTTACAGACAACATGAGTTGGGTCATCCTTTGCGATGTCAAAAAATGCCCAGGCTATGCAAGGCTTAGAGCCAGTGCAACCTGAAGAGCCACCACGACTTCTGGTCTGAGGCACAGTTGGGGTTGAGGATGCAGTTGTTGACGCGCTTCCAGTACTCTGTCTCTGTCCAGGAAGGCGCACCGTTACCTCGTCGTCAGACCCGTCTCTAGCATCCTCCTCCACCTCCTCTGCTGACCTCATGGACTGCGGACTGGAGGTTGACAGTCAGTGGGGTCTACAACCTCGTCATCATCATCCTGTGTGTTCTCACACCCATTGTCTTCAGAGCCAGCTTCTTCCTGCCCCAACCAAAAAGTCAAGTTTTCGTTCCAATCAGGTATCTCAGTCTTATCATCATCTTCCTCATTGTCTCCACCAACAGGAGTTACAATTTGGGAACAAGGGTCTACATTATGCTCAGAACCTTCTTCATCTGGGCCTGGATCCGACTCACAAAGATTCTGGGCATCAGTGCAGATCATTTCCTTGTCTGGATTCACAGAAGCTCTGGAGCAGACCTCTGATTCCCAGGCTATAGTATGTGTAAACAGCTCTACAGACTCAACAATATGTGTTACCCCATGCTCAGATGGGCAGCTGGAGACTTGAGAGCTGTGAGAAAGCAAGTGCGATTGGGGTGACAACTCTGAGGACTGGAGTAGTTGTGATGTTGAAGTTGACATGGAGGAGAGCCCACTTGAACGAGCACTTGATATCCGTTCAAGCACCTTCTGTTTTTGTGCCTCATCTGGAATTTTTGGCGATGCTTGTAGCGATGGTCGTAAGAAAGGGATTATATCAAATTGTCCGTGAAAAGAAGTAGACATCTTACTTTGGCTGGAAGATGGTCTTTCTTCTGCAGATGTTACTGTTGCTTTACCACCTACCCCACGGACACAACCTTTTTTTCCCTTTCTAACACACCTATTCCCCTTTCCACCAGCAGCAGGTCTTTTGCCACTCATTTTAGTGCTTACCTAATTGGCAACTCTGTATCTGTAGTTGTTGGCACAACAACCGATGCATGAAAACCGAGCAGAACTGAGTGGCCAAACTGTGGTACTAGGCCCAAAACTATTAACTGCAGTAAAAGTAGAGATACACAGGCAGTTTAGTTAGTTTTACAGGCGGGCTACTCTGCTGACGTGCAGACACTGCTCCTAGGCCCTAAACTATTAACTGGATTAGATGCAGTGAAAATAGAGATACACAGGCGGTGTAGTTAGTTTCACAGGCGGGCTACTCTGCTGACGTGCAGACACTGCTCCTAGGCCCTAAACTATTAACTGGATTAGATGCAGTGAAAACAGAGATACACAGGCGGTGTAGTTAGTTTCACAGGCGGGCTACTCTGCTGACGTGCAGACACTGCTCCTAGGCCCTAAACTATTAACTGGATTAGATGCAGAGAAAATAGAGATACACAGGCGGTGTAGTTAGTTTCACAGGTGGGCTACTCTGCTGACGTGCAGACACTGCTCCTAGGCCCAAAAGTATTAACTTGGTTAGATGCAGTAAAAATTGAGATACACAGGCGGTGTAGCTAGCTTCACAGGCGGGCTACAAAGATGACTATCAGACAATGCTACTAGCCCAAAAGGATTGGCTGAGCTAGATTACACCAAATGCTGTGACAAACACTTGCACAGCACTGGCACAGACCTGCCTGGCAAACAGTGCTATGAACTGCTGTAACCTACCCTGAAAAGAACTGATATTACAACTAGTCCCGACTCCCTAAACCTATCTCTCTGACAATTCGCTCCAAAAAAAACATTCTTAGTCTGTATAGCGCCCACAGCAGCAGCGGTGCCGTCTAACACTAAGCTGCAGCAGTGAGGAAATGGTGGCGACGGGGCAAATGGCTGGTTCTTATAAGGCAAGGAGGACATGTGACATGCACAGCCAATGACACATGCCCTTGCTTGTGTGCATCACATGCACATTGCTGTGTGTGTGCGCACTGCTGATAGGCTGAGAGACTGCACCGCCCCACTGTAAATGTGGGAAAGAAAAAAAAATGGAGATCGGCGTTATTTCAGCACAGATCTATCCCCCGCCCCACCCGCCCACTATACACTGAAACAGTCTATTAACATTGATAGACAGTTTTAATGTGCAAATCAAGCTAGGCTTTTGGTGAAAGAACAGTTATCAAACAGAAGCTCAAACAGCCGAATTTTAAGCAAATTGTTCGGGTTCGTCGAACGACTCGAACACCGCCCAAAACAGCTCGAGTTTGAAATTGGCAAACAGTTCGACTGGAACACTGCTCATCTCTAGTCATTATATGTATTTGTGTAGCTTATTCATAGTAAAGTACCATATTATAACATTTCTCTTTTGTATTTAAATGGAAACTTAAAGAAATAGCTACTCTTCCAGTAGGAATTATTTGCTGATTCTGTAAAACTTTTACTAATCATTATTACTAGACTTAGCAGAGATAGCCACAAGTTATTTGTTTCCAGAAACTTATCTGCCAGAAATGCCATCAGACATGTACGTTATACCTTCAGGTGATTACACGCTGCAATTTGGATTCCTGGGACTCACCAATATAAGAAGAAAAATATCTGTCCTGTGCTGCCATTAACCTTGCCAAAGGGAAGAAAAATGCTATTTAAAGAATTAGTCTAAAAGCATGGCAGCATACTATAAATTACACCTAATTAATTCTTGGCGAGAGACACATATATTCATCCTTTAAGGTATACATTTTTATAATTGAAATTCTATTCCATCATTGCAATAAATGCTTTTAAAAAAACTGTCATTGGAAACTATGAAAAAATGTGATGAGAACATGACCAGGGACATTTTTTGTAAGGATAGAAAGCAAAAATGGTTGACTCTCTAGATTATTCTTCTGCTTTAAATAATCCTAAATATTCTGGATAAATTAAAAACACAGCTATACAGTAACTCCACGGTAAGCTGAACATGTATATGTTTAGGAGACTGTGATAATAGTTACATCACCCAAAAGATTACTTGGCCAACAGTTATCTCATAACATTGGCTTTCATTAAGTCGGGGCAGACTGTGCATTATAACATATAGATTACATAAATTCAATATCACCTACAACTCTCCCCACATAGCTATGGTTAGCACATGGTTAGGTTAACTATTCTTGGCAATGCAAAACTGGAGAAAAAATGACTATTGTTTACAGGGGAATTGTCTACAGACAATGCTTTACGGCCAGCACTCACAGTCAGTGCGGGAAGCTGACGGCGAGGGACGTGACAGACACCGGAATGTGAGTATGTAGTGTTTTTTTTTTTTACATTTACAATGGTAACCAAGGTAACTATCGGGTTACTAAGCGCGGTCCTGCGCTTAGTAACCCGATATTTACCCTGGTTACCAGTGAACACATCGCTGGATCGGCATCACACACGCCGATTCAGCGATGACAGCGGGTGATCAGCGACCAAAAAAAAGGTCCTGATCATTCCCAGCGACCAACGATCTCCCAGCAGGGGCCTGATCGTTGGTCGCTGTCACACATAACGATTTCGTTAACGATATCGTTGCTACGTCACAAAGAGCAACGATATCATTAAAGAAATCGTTATGTGTGACGGTACCTTTACACTCATTACCACTCTGTGATTCTCATCTCTACAAACAGTGCTCACAAACAAAACTATATTACACAAAAGTCAAATCAAGGTCACACAATAGAAACTGAGGATATTGTCTCGGTTCCAGAGGCAGACATATCACCTGTGCACCGGGGCCCAAAAATGGAGGGGGGCCCAGCTGCTATCAGCAACTACTTAAATTGGATGTGCAGATAAAAGCATTCAGCTAAAATGTATGGAAGCGCTGCAATACACGCCTCAGGCCAATCAGAGGCCAACAGCTGACATCAGGTTGTCCATGATTGGGGGCGCATGGCAGTGACGTTATGCCCCATGATGGGGACGCTGAAGTCAGCTGTCGGTTCTCACGCAGGCTTTAGAAGAGGACCCCATGCAGCATGGAAGCATGGGGGAAGGCGAGTAGTATCGTTTGTTTTTAATATTTATGAAACAGGGCTTATTAAACCAGGATATGGGACATGTATATGAGGATGGCGGACATATACTGTATACCAGGATGGAGGACATATATAGCTGGAGAGGGCACATTATACAGGGATTGGGGCACATTATACCAGGATGGGGCACATTATCCCAAGATGGGGGACATATAAATGAGGATAGGGCACATATGTACCTGGATGGGGCACATTATACCAGGATAGGAGACATATATACGAGGATGGGAGACATGTATACAAGGATGGGGACATGTATACTGGGATGAGGCACATTATATCTGGATGGAGGGACATATATACATGGATAGGGGACTTATATACCTGGATGGGGCACATTATACCAGGATGGGGGACATTATACCAGGATGGAGAACATTATACCAGGGGAGGCATATATACTTGGATGGGTCACATTATACCATGATGTGGGTCATTATACCAAAATGGGGACATTATACCTGGATGGGGCACATTATACCAGGATAGGAGACATATATACGAGGATGGGAGACATGTATACGAGGATGGGGACTTGTATACTGGGATGAGGCACATTATATCTCGATGGAGGGACATATATACCTTGATAGGGGACATATATACATGGATGGGGCACATTATACCAGGATGGGGTACATTATACCAGGGGAGGCATATATACTTGGATGGGTCACATTATACCATGATGGGGGTCATTATACCAAGATGGGGACATTATATCTGGATGGGGCAAATTATACTAAGCTGGGAGACATGTTAGAAAAGAGGGAGCAACAGTTTCTATGCCTTGCTCCAGAGACCGGCAGGACAGCTAATTCCAAGTTACTGATCCGCCTTATACCCAGGAGACATGGTGGCTACTTGTGGGGGCCGGGCATGCTAGAGTCCCTGTAAAAAGCCTCAGGCCATCAGTCATACGGGTTTGTTCCTATCCATCTGGGAGACAGAGAGAGACATAACATCTAGAACATCTACAACAGTTGTGAGGACCTAATGAGAGGCTCAGCAGTAAGGTACTACAACACCCAGGCACTAGAGGAAGGCTACTGATTTCCACCTGGATAAGGGTACTCTGGATGTGCCTCCAAACCAGCCGGACTCTGCCTGCCCTGTGATCTGGTGCTCTGGACTGTGGATGCTGAAGCCTTCAGTAAAAGGTAAAGAGACTGCAACCTTCTGTCCTCGTTCTTCACTGCGCCTTACACCATCCACTATCTACCATCCACCATCTACACTCTGGGAAGCCCTGGGGACACACTTCACCTGTGGGAAGGTATACCACCTAGCTGCCAACATCACCCCAGCGGACCCCTAAGCAGCGTCGGTCACCCTGACCGAATACCACAGGTGGCGTCATGAACATTTCCCCTTTAAAGACCTTTCCCCTTTCACAACAGACCTCCCGAGGGCCACGGACCGGGTCAGCCACCGTGACCTCCCCCTTTGAGAACCGAAGGGCCCGGTACCGAGTACCCCACTGGCCTATGGGGAGGATCCAACGTTTGGCGTCACGAACAGGATCTACTTAAGCCTGAAAATCGGGTCATGTGCGCCTAAGAACTGTGCCAGAATTGTGCTTGAACCGTGATTTACTAAAAGACAGTGCATTGCAAAAGACCGCCAAAATTCCCGCCAAAACCACCGCCATTACAGCGCCACGAGGAGCGCAGGAGAAGAAGAAGGGCGTGCCATTGTGGGTGGGTCCAGCAGAGCGGCGCAAAAAGTATGCCCGCCCCCTGCCAAGACTGGATGTGAGGAAGTAGGAGGTTCCAAAAAGCAACATGGTGGAGGGACATGAGCGGACCCTGGAGCATGGGATGGACCACGAGGACTCTCCCAGCCAGGGCCTGCCAGAACTGCACCCATCACCGACGATGAATCCAGACCTCCTGCGGAAAAAAGAGGAAGAACGCACCTGTCAGCTCGTGTGCCAGGAGCTGGAAGCTGTGGCCGGGTGGAAGAAGACCTCCATCGGGAGACTCGCCAGATGTCCGCCGGCAGCCTCGTCTGGTCCGGAGCAAGAAAGAAGTTCCGGTGTTCCAAAGCCAGAAAGCAAGGCCATGCCGGAAAACGAGATGCTGCAAACAGAGATGACAACACCGTAGCGCAAGGCCCTGCAACCAGCGTTCCAGACCGGCGCCGGAGGGACCGCATCTGAAGCAGGTATGATGAACGACCCTGCCCTGATGACCGACCCCACTCCAGCGACTGCTCGTGCCACAGCTACTGACCTGTTGTGAATTCCGCTCTGGGGCTCCCTCCGGTAGTTGTAAGTGGCACTTTTGTGAGTTCTGCTCTTGGGCTCCCTCCGGTGGTTTTAAGTGGAATGGCTGCTTCTTGGATTTAGCAGTCAGCAGCTGCTTCCACTGATTGTCTATTCTGCTCGGCTATTTAGCCTGGCTCTTTCCTTCAGCTTGTGCCACTTGTCAATGGTTCCTGGTTGGATTCACATCTCTTTGGATTTCCCTGTTATCCTGACCAGTTCAGCAAAGCTAAGTCCTTGCTTGCTCTTTTCTGTCCACAGGTTGTGGACTTTTCCGTTCTGTGCTTTCTATGTTTGTCCAGCTTGTCAGTATGAATTAATTCTGTGTAGCTGGAAGCTCTGGGAAGCAGATTTACCCTCCACACCTTTAGTCAGGTGTGGAGATTTTTGTAAACTCTGTGTGGATTTTTTGTAGTGTTTTATACTGACCGCACAGTATTCCATCCTCTCCTATCTATCTAGCTAGACTGGCCTCCTGTGCTCATCCTGGTTTCATTCTGTGTATGTCTTTTCCCTCTCCACTCACAGTCATTACTTGTGGGGGGCTATCTATCCTTTGGGGATTTTCTCTGAGGCAAGATAGTTTTCCTGTTTCTATCTTTAGGGGTAGTTAGTTCTCAGGCTGTGACGAGGTGCCTAGGGAGTGTCAGGAGCATCCCACGGCTACATCTAGTGTTGTGTTGAGCTTAGGGACTGCGGTCAGTACAGGTACCACTTCCTTCAGAGCTCGTCCCATGTTGCTCCTTAACCACCAGATCATAACACTGACCTCGCTCCAGTGACTGATCTCACCACGGCCCCTGACTATGCCAGGCTGCAGGCCTACAAGTCACTGGTAGGCCTGCTCTCAGCACCATCAGCCCTCCGATCTGATTGGGCCATTGCTACATTCCCTGGGACCATGGCTCTGATATGAAGAGACAGTGGCCCCTGGCCCACCAAGCATGAGGGAAACGGATGGTGGGCTCGAGATCTCCAGAGATGCGTAGCCCTTATAGTGTCACCTATGGCCCAAGAAAATGAACTCGCCACTGAGACAGCAGCTGCAGCCCCTGTTGTAGCAGATGTCCACACCCAAGCTACGCAGAATTCCATCGCTGCTCATGACATGACAATCCACGAAAGACAGACCAATGGTGTTTATCTGTCACCTGGTGTTACCTTGGATCCTACCCTTCCCAGGCCAGGAAGGATTCTGTGCCAAGTGAAGCCCTGGAAGCCATCCAAGTAAACGTTGGACACTGACTGTAAATAGCTCTTAAAAACTTTAAAACCCGTTTAAGGTTCCTTAAAGTGGTCCTCAGTTAAAAGAGGATTCCAAGTTCTGCACCCGTCCAGGGTTATTTCTACAAAAAGTCCCCTGTTAAAGGGATCCTATGTTTTGCATCAAGATTTCAAAAGTTCATAGTTGCCTTAAAGACTGTAGGATCATGGACGGTGAATGATTCCTGAACTGCTTGTGGATGGTTTGCCCTTTCTTGGGGGTGCTCCCTGTTATGATAAGGTAATTCAGTACCACAATGGACATAGAGGTCAGAGCACATACAGTGACCTGACAATAACCCAAAAACAAAGAACGAGCTCTGAGACGTGGGAACTCTGCTGACCGCAATCCCTAATCCTCTCCAACCACACTAGAGGCAGCCGTGGATTGCGCCTAATGCTCCCTATGCAACTCGGCACAGCCTGAGAAACTAGCTAGCCTGAAGATAGAAAATAAGCCTACCTTGCCTCAGAGAAATCCCCCAAAGGAAAAGGCAGCCCCCACATGTAATGACTGTGAGTTAAGAAGAAAAGACAAACGTAGAGATGAAATAGATTTAGCAAAGTGAGGCCCGACTTTCTGAACAGAGCGAGAATAGGAAAGGTAACTTTGCGGTCAACACAAAACCCTACAAAAACCACGCAAAGGGGGCAAAAAGACCCTCCGTACCGAACTAACGGCACGGAGGTACACCCTCTGCGTCCCAGAGCTTCCAGCAAGCAGAAAAAAACAAATAGACAAGCTGGACAGAAAAAAGCAGCAAACAAAATAGCAAAGCGGAACTTAGCTATGCAGAGCAGCAGGCCACAGGAACGATCCAGGAGGAAACAGGTCCAGTACTAGAACATTGACTGGAGGCCAGGATCAAGGCACTAGGTGGAGTTAAATAGAGCAGCACCTAACGACTTCACCACATCACCTGAGGAAGGAAACTCAGAAGCCGCAGTACCACTTTCCTCCACCAACGGAAGCTCACAGAGAGAATCAGCCGAAGTACCACTTGTGACCACAGGAGGGAGCTCTGCCACAGAATTCACAACAGTACCCCCCCCTTGAGGAGGGGTCACCGAACCCTCACCAGAGCCCCCAGGACGACCAGGATGAGCCACATGAAAGGCACGAACAAGATCGGGAGCATGGACATCAGAGGCAAACACCCAGGAATTATCTTCCTGAGCATAACCCTTCCACTTAACCAGATACTGGAGTTTCCGTCTTGAAACACGAGAATCCAAAATCTTCTCCACAATATACTCCAACTCCCCCTCCACCAAAACCGGGGCAGGAGGATCAACAGATGGAACCATAGGTGCCACGTATCTCCGCAACAATGACCTATGGAATACGTTATGTATGGAAAAAGAATCTGGAAGGGTCAGACGAAAAGACACAGGATTAAGAACCACAGAAATCCTATACGGACCAATGAAACGAGGTTTAAACTTAGGAGAGGAAACCTTCATAGGAATATGACGAGAAGATAACCAAACCAAATCCCCAACACGAAGTCGGGGACCCACACAGCGTCTGCGATTAGCGAAACGTTGAGCCTTCTCCTGGGACAAGGTCAAATTGTCCACTACATGAGTCCAAATCTGCTGCAACCTGTCCACCACAGTATCCACACCAGGACAGTCCGAAGACTCAACCTGCCCTGAAGAGAAACGAGGATGGAACCCAGAGTTGCAGAAAAACGGCGAAACCAAGGTAGCCGAGCTGGCCCGATTATTAAGGGCGAACTCAGCCAAAGGCAAAAAGGACACCCAGTCATCCTGATCAGCAGAAACAAAGCATCTCAGATATGTTTCCAAGGTCTGATTGGTTCGTTCGGTCTGGCCATTAGTCTGAGGATGAAAAGCCGAGGAAAAAGACAAGTCAATTCCCATCCTACCACAAAAGGCTCGCCAAAACCTCGAAACAAACTGGGAACCTCTGTCAGAAACGATATTCTCTGGAATGCCATGTAAACGAACCACATGCTGGAAGAACAATGGCACCAAATCAGAGGAGGAAGGTAATTTAGACAAAGGTACCAAATGGACCATCTTAGAGAAGCGATCACAGACCACCCAAATGACTGACATCTTTTGAGAGACGGGAAGATCTGAAATAAAATCCATAGAGATATGTGTCCAAGGCCTCTTCGGGACCGGCAAGGGCAAAAGCAACCCACTGGCACGAGAACAGCAGGGCTTAGCCCGAGCACAAATCCCACAGGACTGCACAAAAGAACGCACATCCCGCGACAGAGATGGCCACCAAAAGGATCTAGCCACTAACTCTCTGGTACCAAAGATTCCAGGATGACCGGCCAACACCGAACAATGAACCTCAGAGATAACTTTATTCGTCCATCTATCAGGGACAAACAGCTTCTCCGCTGGGCAACGATCAGGTTTATTAGCCTGAAATTTTTGCAGCACCCGCCGCAAATCAGGGGAGATGGCAGACACAATTACTCCCTCTTTGAGGATACCCGCCGGCTCAGATAAGTCGGGCACAAAACTCCTAGACAGAGCATCCGCCTTCACATTTTTAGAGCCCGGAAGGTACGAAATCACAAAGTCAAAACGGGCAAAAAACAGCGACCAACGAGCCTGTCTAGGATTTAACCGCTTGGCAGACTCGAGATAAGTCAAGTTCTTATGATCAGTCAAGACCACCACGCGATGCTTAGCTCCTTCAAGCCAATGACGCCACTCCTCGAATGCCCACTTCATGGCCAGCAACTCTCGATTGCCCACATCATAATTTCGCTCAGCAGGTGAAAACTTCCTGGAAAAGAAGGCGCATGGTTTCATCACCGAGCAATCAGAACTTCTCTGCGACAAAACAGCCCCTGCTCCAATCTCAGAAGCATCAACCTCGACCTGGAATGGAAGCGAAACATCTGGTTGACACAACACAGGGGCAGAAGAAAAACGACGATTCAACTCTTGAAAAGCTTCCACAGCAGCAGAAGACCAATTGACCACATCAGCACCCTTCTTGGTCAAATCGGTCAATGGTTTAGCAATACTAGAAAAATTGCAGATGAAGCGACGATAAAAATTAGCAAAGCCCAGGAACTTTTGCAGACTTTTCAGAGATGTCGGCTGAGTCCAATCATGGATGGCTTGGACCTTAACAGGGTCCATCTCGATAGTAGAAGGGGAAAAGATGAACCCCAGAAATGAAACCTTCTGAACACCAAAGAGACACTTTGATCCCTTCACAAACAAAGAATTAGCACGCAGGACCTGAAACACCGTTCTGACCTGCTTCACATGAGACTCCCAATCATCTGAGAAGATCAAAATGTCATCCAAGTACACAATCAGGAATTTATCCAGGTACTCTCGGAAGATGTCATGCATAAAGGACTGAAACACTGATGGAGCATTGGCAAGTCCGAATGGCATTACTAGATACTCAAAATGGCCCTCGGGCGTATTAAATGCAGTTTTCCATTCATCGCCTCGCTTAATACGCACAAGATTATATGCACCATGAAGATCTATCTTGGTGAACCAACTAGCCCCCTTAATCCGAGCAAACAAATCAGATAACAACGGCAAGGGGTACTGAAATTTAACCGTGATCTTATTTAGAAGGCGGTAATCTATACAAGGTCTCAGCGAACCATCCTTCTTGGCTACAAAAAAGAACCCTGCTCTCAATGGCGACGATGACGGGTGAATATGCCCCTTCTCCAAGGACTCCTTCACATAACTCCGCATAGCGGCGTGCTCAGGCACAGACAAATTAAACAGTCGACCTTTTGGGAATTTACTACCAGGAATCAAATCGATAGCACAATCACAATCCCTATGCGGAGGTAGGGTATCGGACTTGGGCTCATCAAATATATCCCGGTAATCAGACAAGAACTCTGGAACCTCAGAAGGGGTGGATGACGAAATAGTCAGAAATGGGACATCACCATGTACCCCCTGACAACCCCAGCTGGACACAGACATGGATTTCCAATCTAATACTGGATTATGGACTTGTAGCCATGGCAACCCCAACACGACCACATCATGCAGATTATGCAACACCAGAAAGCGAATAACCTCCTGATGTGCAGGAGCCATGCACATGGTCAGCTGGGTCCAGTACTGAAGCTTATTCTTGGCCAAAGGCGTAGCATCAATTCCTCTCAATGGAATAGGACACTGCAAGGGCTCCAAGAAAAACCCACAGCGCCTAGCATGCTCCAAGTCCATCAAATTCAGGGCAGCGCCTGAATCCACAAATGCCATGACAGAATACGATGACAAAGAGCAGATCAAGGTAACGGACAGAAGAAATTTTGACTGTATCGTACCAATGGTGGCAGACCTAGCGAACCGCTTAGTGCGCTTAGGACAATCAGAGATAGCATGAGTGGAATCACCACAGTAGAAACACAGCCCATTCAGACGTCTGTGTTCTTGCCGTTCAACTCTGGTCAAAGTCCTATTGCACTGCATAGGCTCAGGTTTAAGCTCAGGTAATACCGCCAAATGGTGCACAGATTTACGCTCACGCAAGCGTCGACCGATCTGAATGGCCAAAGACATAGACTCATTCAGACCAGCAGGCATAGGAAATCCCACCATGACATCCTTAAGGGCTTCAGAGAGACCCTTTCTGAAAATAGCTGCGAGCGCACCTTCATTCCATTGAGTGAGTACGGACCACTTTCTAAATTTCTGACAATATACCTCTATCTCATCCTGACCCTGACACAGAGCCAGCAAATTTTTCTCTGCCTGATCCACTGAATTAGGTTCATCGTACAGCAATCCGAGAGCCAGGAAAAACGCATCGATA
The DNA here is from genome assembly GCF_032444005.1 of Ranitomeya imitator. Taxonomy (NCBI): domain Eukaryota; kingdom Metazoa; phylum Chordata; class Amphibia; order Anura; family Dendrobatidae; genus Ranitomeya; species Ranitomeya imitator. The sequence continues at coordinate 995,551,176 of NC_091282.1, forward strand.
TTACTTAATGCAGGATCTCCTGACACAAGAGAAAATGCCCAGTCCTGAGGGTCGCCACGTAAAAAAGAAATAATGATCCTAACTTGTTGAACTGGGTCACCAGAGGAGCGAGGTTTCAAAGCTAGAAATAGTTTACAATTATTTTTGAAACTCAGAAATTTAGTTCTATCTCCAAAAAACAAATCAGGAATAGGAATTCTCGGTTCTAACATAGAATTCTGAACCACAAAGTCTTGAATATTTTGTACTCTTGTCGTGAGCTGATCCACACATGAAGACAGACCTTTAATGTCCATCGCTACACCTGTGTCCTGAACCACCCAAATGTCTAGGGGGAAAAAAAGGCAAAACACAGTGCAGAGAAAAAAAATGGTCTCAGAACTTCTTTTTTCCCTCTATTGAGAATCATTAGTACTTCTGGCCTCCAGTACTGTTATGATAAGGTAATTCAGTACCACAATGGACATAGAGGTCAGAGCACATACAGTGACCTGACAATAACCCAAAAACAAAGAACGAGCTCTGAGACGTGGGAACTCTGCTGACCGCAATCCCTAATCCTCTCCAACCACACTAGAGGCAGCCGTGGATTGCGCCTAACGCTCCCTATGCAACTCGGCACAGCCTGAGAAACTAGCTAGCCTGAAGATAGAAAATAAGCCTACCTTGCCTCAGAGAAATCCCCCAAAGGAAAAGGCAGCCCCCACATGTAATGACTGTGAGTTAAGAAGAAAAGACAAACGTAGAGATGAAATAGATTTAGCAAAGTGAGGCCCGACTTTCTGAACAGAGCGAGGATAGGAAAGGTAACTTTGCGGTCAACACAAAACCCTACAAAAACCACGCAAAGGGGGCAAAAAGACCCTCCGTACCGAACTAACGGCACGGAGGTACACCCTCTGCGTCCCAGAGCTTCCAGCAAGCAGAAAAAAGCAAATAGACAAGCTGGACAGAAAAAAGCAGCAAACAAAATAGCAAAGCAGAACTTAGCTATGCAGAGCAGCAGGCCACAGGAACAATCCAGGAGGAAACAGGTCCAATACTAGAACATTGACTGGAGGCCAGGATCAAGGCACTAGGTGGAGTTAAATAGAGCAGCACCTAACGACTTCACCACATCACCTGAGGAAGGAAACTCAGAAGCCGCAGTACCACTTTCCTCCACCAACGGAAGCTCACAGAGAGAATCAGCCGAAGTACCACTTGTGACCACAGGAGGGAGCTCTGCCACAGAATTCACAACAGCTCCCTACTGGTTTTGCGGGAGGAGCTTTTTGAAGAGACTGTTCCTGATAACCTCGTGAAAGTTCTTGTTATTTGAGAGTTGATAATTGACTTGCATATTGGTACCTTGCACTACCTCATTGAAAGACTTAAATGTTATTTGAACCCTTAACGGGAATGTTGAATCATTGCACTCTGCTAGGAAGTTGGTATATTATGATAGCTAAAGTTAGAAATTTAAATCCTAATAGTAATGATGTTTACATAGCAAATAGAATGTAATTGAGAGTGTAGAGAGTAATAATGGAATTGAGATTAAGTCAGATAATGGGAAATGTTTAATGATGTACTTTGAATAAAATTGAAGAGAAATGCGGAGAGACCGTGGGGGTTGATGGATAGTCCTGCATGTGAAGAATAACAATGAAGGAAACGTTGATTTGCATTTTCAAGTTTCAAGAGATAGTATACCTGTATGGGTAACTGCATTTCATAGTTAGTTAATACTGTTATTAAAATGGTCAGCTATAGAAGTAGGCCGGCACTGTAAAAAAAAAATGTTTTTGTTTGCAACGCTCAAGTGTCCTCACCTCCCATAAAGGGAAGCTTAGTATATTCACTTGTTTTATAGCAGAGGTCCCCAACGTTTCTGACCTTGAGAGCCATATTCAGCTCTGACAGAGGGTCGCGAGCCACATCCAGGCTTGAGAGAGGGTCGCGAGCCACATTCAACTCCCGCCCCATCACAATAGTGTCAACCAAAGCCCCCATTACTGTCATAATGGTAACTAAAGCTTTTCCACAAAAATCACCCCAAAGCAGTATACAAAGATCCAGGGGATCCCACAATATCCCCCATTCAGTGTTCTCCTATAAAGCACTCCCAAGACACTGTTACATCCAGCGTCAAACACCTCCTCTGACAGGTGGTGTCATCTTGTCTCCAGTGTACCATACTTAAATCATCTCAAAATCCCTAAGACCAGTACATGTTCATCCAGATCTGCTCTTCTGTGCAGTGCTGCTCACAAAATTCACCATTTTCAGATGTGCTCTTCATACCTGTTTGCTAGAACTGGAACTAATGTACCAAGCTGACAGCCGCGAGCCACAATTCATGGGACCGCGAGCCACATGTGGCTCCCGAGCTACAGGTTGGGGACCCCTGTTTTATAGCATTCAAAAATTGGATGTCTTTTTTCTAATGTATTGTTGTTTTCATTTCCCAGTCCCAGAGTACTGGAATTAACGGGGGAAAGGCGGGGGGGGGGGGGGGGGGGGAGGGAGGAGGGGGGGTGCATCTGGGGGACAGAGAAAGACATAACATCTTTAACATCTACAACAGTTGTGAGGACCTTATGAGAGGCTCAGCAGTAAGGTACTACAACACCCAGGCGCTAGAGAAAGGTTACTGATTTCCATCTGGATAAGGGGACTCTGGATTTGCCTCCAAACCGGCCGGACTCTGCCTGCCGTGTGATCTGGTGCTCTGGACGAAGCCTTCAGTAAAAGGTAAAGAGACTGCAACCTTCTGTCCTCGTTCTTCACTGCTCCTTACACCATCCACTATCTACCATCCACCATCTACACTCTGGGAAGCCCTGGGGACACACTTCACCTGTGGGAAGGTATACCATCTAGCTGCCATAACATCACCCCAGCAGACCCCTAAGCAGCGTCGGTCACCCTGACTGAATACCACAGTTGGCGTCACGAACATTTCCCTTTAAAGACCTATCCCCTTTCACAACGGACCTCCCGAGGGCCATGGACCGGGTCAGCCATCGTGACTAGGGTTGAGCAAAACGGAACAGACAAATTCAAAAATCGCCGACTTTTGGCAAAGTCGGGTTTCATGAAACCCGACTCGATCCTAGTGTGGGATCGGCCATGAGGTCGGCGATCTTTGCGTCAAAGTCGCGTTTCGTATGACGCTTTCAGCGCCATTTTCAGCCAATGAAGGAGGACGCAGAGTGTGGGCAGCGTGATGACATAGGTCTCGGTCCCCACCATCTTAGAGAAGGGCATGACAGTGATTGGCTTGCTTTCTGTGGCATCACAGGGACTATAAAAGGGCGTGCACGCCGACCGCCATCTTACTTCTGCCGATCGTAGAAATAGGGAGAGGTTGCCGCAGCTTCATCAGAAGAAGGGATATAGTTAGGGAGGGAAGATTAAGCCCCGAAACTGCTTGTGCTGTAGGGATTTCCAGTGTCCAACACCTCCATTTGTTTGCAGGGACAGTGGAGTCTATGTTTTTGTGCATCAGCTCAGTAGCTTATTAGGCTGCCTTATAAGGCTCCCTGATAGCTGCATTGCTGTTTGCACGCTGCTGTGCAAACCAACTGCTTTTTTAAAAACAAAAATCCTGTTGCTCCTTTCTGCACAGATATCTTGTTTATTTGTCCACACTTTTCTGTGCAGCAGTCCTTTTTATTGCTGCCATACTTGTCCTGAGATCATTGTAGGGAGATTGAAATTGTACTACAGTCCTTGTATTTATTCATATATCTTCCAGCCACTTTCTGCCACTTACATTGTGTTGTTTTATGCACAGGGCCTGAGGTTTGCTTTAGTCTCCACCCAAAAAAAGTGAGATTCAAATTGTCACAAAGTGGATATATTTCAGTCCTGTTAGTTTGTGGTATATCAGCCAGCCACTTACATTGTGTTGTTTTATGCACAGGGCCTGTGGTTTGGTTTAGTCTCCCCCCCCCAAAAAAAAAAAGTGAGATTCAAATTCTCACAAAGTGGATATATTTCAGTCCTGTTAGTTTGTGGTATATCAGCCAGCCACTTTCTGCCACTTACATTGTGTTGTTTTATGCACAGGGCCTGAGGTTTGGTTTAGTCTCCTCCAAAAAAAAAGGGAGATTCAAATTCTCACAAAGTGGATATACTTCTGTCCTGTTAGTTTGTCGTATATCAGCCAGCCACTTTCTGCCACTTAGATTGCATTGTTATATATACTGGGCCTAAGTTGTGGTTCAGTCTCCCCAAAAAAAGAGGGAGATTCAAATTCTCACAAAGTGGATATATTTCTGTCCTGTTAGTTTGTCGTAGATCAGCCAGCCACTTTCTGCCACTTAGATTGCGTTGTTATATACACTGGGCCTAAGTTGTGGTTCAGTCTCCCCCCAAAAAAGAGGGAGATTCAAATTCTCACAAAGTGGATATACTTCTGTCCTGTTAGTTTGTCGTATATGATTTTGCAATGAATGCTGACACGACAGGTAGTGCTGCATCGATTCAAAGTGGCAGGAGACAGCATTTGTCCAGTATGGTTACGAACTACTTTTCCTCCCTTATCGATGTTCTCCCTCACAGGTCATTCCCCTTTGATTACTGGGCATCTAAAATAGACACCTGACCTGAATTGGCAAAATATGCATTACAGGAGCTTATTTGCCTTGCTTCTAGTGTGCTATCAGAAAGAGTCTTCAGTGCTGCTGGTTCAATACTGACCGAAAAAAGGACACGTCTGGCTACCCAGAATGTTAATGATCTAACCTTCATTAAAATGAACCAATCATGGATTTCAAATTATTTTGCCCCACCTTATCCTGCTGACACGTAGCTTGCCTGAAAAATGTCTTGCTTTTGGCCTCCTCTTACTGACTGCTCCAATTCCGCCATTTGCAGCTGCTGAATGTCCACCATAGGCCATTTTTATACCTCCCTAAATGGGCTGACTCCCCCCACAGGGCCGTAGTCACCACCTGGCGCAAGCACCCGTGCCAGTGCCGTTTGGCTGGACAGGTCGGTGCGCCCTCTCTTGGGCGACGGCACTGGCACAGGGTCCCTCATAGTACAATGAAGTGTCTCTGACGGTGGTGGTGCACAACCAACGTAAGACACACCGTCGTAATATGAGGGGCCCTGTGCCAGTATTGCCGTCCACGAGAGTGTTCCCCCCAGCTCGAACAGTGCTCTACAACTTGCAATACTTACCTCTCCCTGTTCCACCACTGTGTAGTCTGTGCTGTTAAATCCTTCAATGGCACTGCCAATACAAATTTGTTGAAATGATAGATGATAGTTAAAATATACAGGCGCCCTGGCCTCCATTTTGACCAGTTAATACTTTCCGCCTACTTCTGGAGCACCCCCAGACACAGGGCCACGCGTTTTGGTACCGGGCCTCTCTGGTTCGGTTCTGAGGCTGTCACGGTGGCTAGACCCGGTCCGCGACCCTGCTAAGGGGCGTCCAATGAAAGTAGTGGAACAGTCTGTCAGGGGTTCGTGACGCCACCTGTGGTGTTTGGTCAGGGTGACCGACGCTGCTATGGGGTCCGCTGGGGTGATGGAATGGCAGCTGGATGGTGTAGCTTCCCACAGGTGAAGTATGTCCCCAGGGCTTCCCAGTAAGGTGGATGGTGATGGTGTGAGGTACAGTCAATAACGAGGACACAAGGTTGCAGTCTCTTTACCTCTTTACTGAAGGCTTCAGGATCCTCAATCCAGAGTACGTTTAACAGGGCTCTCAGAGACCGGCCGGTCCGATGGGCACATCCAGAGTTTCCCTCGCAGATGGAAATCGTCGCCTACCAATAGCGCCTGTGTGTTGTAGTCCTATCCTGCTGAGCATTCGGAATAGTCCTCACAACTGCTGTTCTCTTTCGTTCGTTCTCTACAGCTCTCTCTCTCGTTCTTTGGTTCCAGATGTTACTAGTTTCTAACGTCCCCCAGTATGTTTTGGCTAGGACGCCACCCGTATGACGGGAAGGCTTGGAGGTCTTCCGGGACCCTAGAGACGCCCCTCTCCCAATGTTGCTCCCTATGTCTTCGTAGGTGTAGTTAGGTAGACAGCCAGCCTATGACTAACTGTCCAGCGGAGTTTGAAGTAAGGCCTGAAGTCAGTTACTCCTACGGTGTTCCGGCCACCGACTACACGCCTCAGTAAGATGTTGGCTCTCTCTCTCACGGCACGACTCTTACTGGCTCTCCTTTGTGCTTGATCTCGTTTACACGTTTACACAATATCCTTCCCTTCGTGTCTCTTTCTTAGGATACCGCCGCAAGGTAGTGCAGGCGCGGTTCCGTTACGTTCTGTTCTGTTCGCTAGGCACCTGCCAGGTTCCCACGCCCGACAGGGACCCCCCTGTGCCTTCTCCCTGCAACACCTCCTGCCACGGGATGTTGCCTGGTTCCAACCCAGTCAGCTTCTGGCTAACTTCCTCCCCAGCCCCTAGTTTTACCAGTGTGAGGAGTGGCCCAATAAATAAAGCCTTTTTCTCCCCCTAGTGGCCGGAGTGTGAAGTGTAATGTGTTCTAGTGATACCTGGTCAGGAGAACTCCTTAGTGCCATCAGACGTACCGCTGCTCCCCTTAGCGGCAGAGTGCTATACTGCAACGACCAGGTCTCTGGGGCGCTGCACTACCACTGTCTGCTACTCAGCAGAGGAGCCCAACCCAGTACCTAGCTATGCCACCTGTGTAGTCATGTTACCAATTTTGAACTGCTTTTAGCCTACTTTTTTATTGTGGGCCTACAAACTGTGTCTGCGCCACTCATTACAGTTGTCCACCACTGAACAAAGCAATGCCGCCTGTTTAGTCCTGTTACCAGTTTTGAACTGCTTTTAGCCTACTTTTGTATTTGGGCCTACTAACCGTGTCTGCGCCACTCATTACAGTTTTCCTCCACTGAACAAAGCAATGCCGCCTGTTTAGTCCTGTTACCAATTTTGAACTGTATTTAGCCTTTAATATTTGGGCCTATACCTGTGTTTGCTCCTCATCCTGCCAATTGACCAGCCACTGCTAGATGAGTCTGCTGGTACATTGACCCAGACCACTACATTCCCCTTGCACTCTACACAGCCTGAATCTGACCCTTCTGAAAGTCAGGTTCCCCTTCCCGCATGCTATACCACCTTCCACGGGGCCATGTGCCAGTGCCAAGTGCCATCGAGTGAGTCCCCCCTGCTTGCTCAGGATCACAGCACTTGCAAAGTTGAAATAACTCTCCCTGCTCCACCGCCGTGACATATTCCGCGTTTCCTGGGCCCACAAAAATCCTGAGCCAGCCCTACCCCCCCACAACTTTAGCCAAATGACCCCGTTTTCAATGCCTAACTATTATTATAAAGTAAATTAAGATTGACAAGCTTAAGAAATAAGAATTGATGTTTTTGGCATTAAAATGGGCACTGTAGGTGTTTTCCTGTCCTCCACTCACTTCCGACTTTGATTCCCCATTGACTTGGATTGGGTTTTGTGTTTCGGTCGGCCCCCGACTTTTCGAAATAATCGGCCGATTTCACCCGACCCGACTTTTGACAAAGTCGGGTTTCACAAAACCCGACTCGATCCTAAAAAAGTAAAAGTCGCTCAACTCTAACCATGACATCCCCCTTTGAGAACCGAAGGGCCCGATACCAAGTACCCCACTGCCCAATGGGGGCGATCCATAGACACTGCTCAAAAAAATAAAGGGAACACTAAAATCTCACATCCTTAATATCACTGAATGAAATATTCCAGTTGTAAATCTTTATTCATTGCATAGTGGAATGTGTTGAGAACAATAAAACCTAAAAATTATGAACGAAAATCACAATAAATATCCCACGGAGGTCTGGAGATGCTCAAAATCAAAATGGAAAATGAAGTTACAGCTGATCCAACTCCAGTGGAAATGCCTCAAGACAAGGAAATGATGCTTAGTAGTGTGTGTGGCCTCCACGTGCCTGTATGATTTCCCTACAATGCCTGGGCATGCTCCTGACGAGGTGGCAGATGGTCTCCTCAGGAATCTCCTCCCAGACCTGGACTAAAGCATCCGCCAACTCCTGGACAGTCTGTGGTGCAACATGACATTGGTGGATGGTGCGAGACATGATGTGCCAGATGTGTTCATTTGGATTCAGGTCTGGGGAATGGCCAGGCCAGTCCATAGCTTCAATGCCTTCATCTTGCAGGAACTGCTGACACACTCCAGCCACATGAAGTCTGGCAGTGTCCTGCATTAAGAGGAACCCAGGGCCAACCGCACCAGCATATGGTCTCACAAGGGGTCGGAGGATCTCATCTTGGTACCTAATGGCAGTCAGGTTACCTCTGGCCAGCACATGGAGGCCCTACAAAGAAATGCCACCCCACACCATTACTGACCTACTGCCAAACCGGTCATGCTGAAGGATGTTGTAGGCAGCAGATGGCTCTCCACGGTGTCTCCAGACCATGTCACGTCTGTCACATGTGCTCAGTGTGAACCTGCTTTCATCTGCAAAGACCACATGGCGCCAGTGGTGAATTTGCCAATCCTGGTGTTTTGTGGCAAATGCCAAGCATCCTGCATGGTGTTGGGCTGTGAGGGCAACCCCATCTGTGGACATCAGGCACTCAGACCATCCTCATGGAGTCGGTTTCTAACCGTTTGTGCAGACATATGCACATTTGTGATCTGCTGGAGGTCATTTTACAGGGCTCTGGCAGTGCTCTTCCTGTTCCTCCTTGCTCAAAGAGTGAGGTAGCGGTCCTGCTGCTGGGTTGTTGCCCTCCTATGGCCCCCTCCACGTCTCCTGGTGTACTGGCCTATCTCCTGGTGGTGCCTCCTCCAGCCTCTGGACACTACACTGACAGACACATCAAACCTTCTTGCCACAGCTCGCATTCATGTGCCATCCTGGAAGAGCTGCACTACCTGAGCCACTTGTGTGGGTTGTAGAGTCCGTCTCATGCTGCCACAAGTGTGGAAGCTCAACCAACATTCAAAAGTGACCAAAACATCAGCCAGAAAGCATTGGTACTGAGATGCGGTCTGTGGTCCCAACCTGCAGAAGCACTCCTTTATTGAGTTTGTCTTGATAATTGCCAATAATTTCCATCTGTTTTCTATTCCATTTGCACAACAGCATGTGAAATTGATTCTCAAACAGTGTTGCTTCCTAAGTGGACAGTTTGAGTTCACAGAAGTTTGATTTACTTGGAGTTATATTTTGTTGTTTAAGTGTTCCCTTTATTTTTTGAGCAGTGTATATATATACAGTATATATATATATACAGTATATATATATATACTAGATGGTGGCCCGATTCTAACGCATCGGGTATTCTGGAAAATGCATGTCCACGTAGTATATTGCACAGCCCACGTAGTATATTGCTCAGCCACGTAGTATATTGCCCAGCCACATAGTATATTGCCCAGCCATGTAGTATATTGCCCAGCCACGTAGTATATTGCCCAGTGACGTAGTATATTGCCCAGTGACGTAATATATTGGCCAGCCACGTAGTATATTGCCCAGTCATGTAGTATATTGCCCAGCCACGTAGTATATTGCCCAGTTACGTAGTATATTGCCGAGCTACGTATTATATTGCACAGCCCACGTAGTATATTGCCTAGTGACGTAGTATATTGCCCAGTTACGTAGTATATTGCCGAGCTACGTAGTATATTGCCCAGCCACGTAGTATATTGCCTAGTGATGCAGTATATTGCCCAGTTACATAGTATATTGCCGAGCTACGTAGAATATTGCCCAGCCGCGTAGTATATTGCTCAGTTACGTAGTATATTGCCTAGTGACGTAGTATATTGCGCAGCCACGTAGTATATTGTTCAGCCACATAGTATATTGCCCAGTTACGTAGTATATTGCGCAGCCACGTAGTATATTGCCCAGTGACGTAGTATATTGCCCAGTGACGTAGTATACAGCACAGAGCCACGTAGTATATTGCCCAGTGATGTAGTATATTGCCCAGCCACGTAGTATATTGCACAGCCAGGTTTGTCACAGGTGAAAAAATAAAAAATAAACATATACTCACCTTTCCGAGGGAGCCCTTGTAGTCCACGGCAGGTTCCGGTCCCAGGGTTGGTATTAGAACAGGACCTGTGATGACGTCGCGGTCACATGACTGTGACGTCATGGCAGGTCTTTGTAGCGCAGGCGCGCAGGGCCTGTGATGACATCGCGGTCACATGACCGTGACGTCATGGCAGGTCCTTCTGCCACCGGAACCTGCAACGGAAGATGGCGGCCGGCGCGAGCTGCAACGGAGGGCGAGTATAATGAAGACACAAAAGAGAATAGTAAAACCAAAAACACTCAGTTTGAAAAAATGTTGCAGTAATCCGCAAGTGCTAGTAAAAGATGTAAAAAACAGGGTATTTGGTTGATACGTTTTTTGCAAAAAATGTATACTAAGCTGCTCTACCAATCTTCACGGTATACCCTTATCAGAGCAGTCCTAACTAATGTATGCAATCCCTATCTGATGTATTTAAAAACCTGATCATCTGTATATAACCTGTGTGAACAGGGTTCAGAGAGGAAAAATCCATGTGTGCATACAGGGTAGAACAGCTTTTGTGCAGATAGCCCAAGAGGAGTGGTGGAACTCCCCAGTCTTGTAGACACAAGAGAACAATTATGGAAACAGGAACACATGGGCTACTTGCACAGTGAACAAGTCTGTATGATCATGTTCACACACCACCAAGAAACCTGAAGACACAAAAGAGAATAGTAAAACCAAAAACACTCAGTTTGAAAAAATGTTGCAGTAATCCGCAAGTGCTAGTAAAAGATGTAAAAAACAGGGTATTTGGTTGATACGTTTTTTGCAAAAAATGTATACTAAGCTGCTCTACCAATCTTCACGGTATACCCTTATCAGAGCAGTCCTAACTAATGTATGCAATCCCTATCTGATGTATTTAAAAACCTGATCATCTGTATATAACCTGTGTGAACAGGGTTCAGAGAGGAAAAATCCATGTGTGCATACAGGGTAGAACAGGGCGAGTATAGCAGTTTTTTTTTTTATTATTATTATTTTTAACATTACATTTTTTACTATTGATGCCGCATAGGCAGCGTCAATAGTAAAAAGTTGGGGACACACAGGGTTAATAGCGGCGGTAACGGAGTGCGTTACCCGTGGCATAACGTGGTCCGTTACCGCAGGCATTAACCCTGTGTTAGCGGTGACCGGAGGGGAGTATGCGGGCGACAGGCACTGACTGCGGGGAGTAAGGAGCGGCCATTTTCTTCCGGACTGTGCCCGTCGCTGATTGGTCGCGGCAGCCATGACAGGCAGCTGGCGAGACCAATCAGCGAATGAATAACCGAGACAGAAGGACAGACAGACAGAAGGACAGACGGAAGTGATCCTTAGACAATTATATAGTAGATGTGTGCATGTGTATATAGCTTCTGCCGTGCCACGAATAGCCTCTGTGAGCAATTCAATCTGCTGTTGCTGTTGTTGTTGCTGGAGCTGCTGCTGCATAAGCAGCTTAGGCTTCTTTCACACTTCCGTCTTCTGCTGTGTGTCGTTGTGCAGTAAAATGACGTATCGACGGACGTTATGAAAATAGTGAAAAACGTGAGTGACGCATCCAGTGTAATGACAGATGCGTCGTTTGTGTTGTTGCAACAATTTCAAATGTCCAGGGATGAGAGAGAGAGAGAGAGGGAGAGAGAGAGAAAGACTTTTTCCCAGATTTGAAAATCCTTCGGGCATGCTCAGAGGGGAAAAACATGATATGTCGCTGAATTCCTGTGTGTGACGGATCCTGCATCCATAGGCTTCCATTATAGCCGATGATGGGCAGCGCAGGATGCGTCACTGACTGATTTTCCGACATGCAGAAAAAACGTTCCTCTGAACGTTTTCTCAGCACGACGGACTGCTATTTTACGACTGATCCAGTGCACGACGGATGAAACGGATGGCCATCCATCACAATCCGTCGCTACTGAAAGTCTATGGGAAAATGCAGGATCCTGCATTCTCAAAAATCGACGGATTGTGATGGGAGTTGAAAGACGGAAGTGTGAAAGAGGCCTTAGGCCTTAGGCCTCTTTCACACTTCCGTCTTTCTGCTTAGATCGCAATCCGTCGATTTTTGAAAATGCAGGATCCTGCAAAACAATTTGCAGGATCCTGCATTTTCCCATAGACTTGTATTGCCGACGGATCGCGACCTATGGCCACATATCGCGTCCGTCGTGCCCTGGATGCGTCGGGTTTTGGCGGCCCGTCGTCACAGTAAAACATTCAAGGGAACGTTTTTCTGTACGTCGCATCCAGTGTTTCAGACTGCGCATGCCCAGCAGGAAATATCACTCTCACGATCTTTCCTGCTCAGCAACACAGACGGAAGTGTGAAAGCAAACACTTCCGTCGGTACATCGCGCCGTCGCTTTGTGACGGCCCCGGACCAATGGAAGTGTGAAAGAAGCCTTATTTGACTGCGGATAAGTCAGCTATTCCTGCTGTAGCTGTTGCTGATGCTGCAGTTACTGCTGCTTCTGGTGGTATTGCACCAGGTGTTTAACTATGACCTCCATGCTGTCTGATGTTTTTTGATGGCTTATTGCTGTCTTCACCCAGGACATGCAGTTCCTCTATAGCTGTCAGACATGTTCCCTGAGACATCTAACACCAATTGTGAGAATACTCACTTGGGTGCGAGGTGAGGTAATACAGGAAATGTTTCCATTTAAATGTAAATGCTGGTTTATTGGGGCTTCAGAATCCACGCCAGAAGCAAAGGAAAATAAACGGCATTTCAGTGCAGGCAAAACAAACAGTTCTTAACAAAGCAACTTGACACACAGGCTGGACAGTATCCAGTACACTGACTCAGTCTGGAGACATCACAGAGGAGGTCTTCTCACCTCCAGATACAGACCATGTGTCAAACAAACAGACTCCATTTTACCTTGTGAACCACAGCCAGAGGTCGGTATGTGGGCAGCCAGACCCGCCCATCTTTCAGGCTGCCTGTAACACCTGTCCCAGATGTACAACTCATGCACTCTTAGTACTATGTGCACTAAAGCAATACTCGAGGTTTACAACACAAACGACAAGCATCTCTGTGATATATACCTCCCATCAACTATGTGTCCGGTAGCCACCTTACAATATTTATATTTATAGCTTGGTTGCTGTCAGGTGGCACACTTGGTTCGTGCTACAGGGCCGAGCTTACCTAGGAAGGAGCGTAGCTAAGCAGCTGCCTGGTGTTCACTGGAGCTCCTGATGATAGAGTCAGGCTTGAGCTGCAGGTAGCTGCCAGGTACCACTACTAGGCAGTATCCAGTACTGCAGCTGCTGACCCCCAAGTGTCAGGTTCGCTGACACACATATAGACTCGGGCTCCTTTCAGACTATTAGGTTCAAAATCCTCTGCAGAACAGTTACTGACATGGATACAGACTAGAGTTTTGTTCATACTACTAGGTTCAGAATCCTCTGCAGAATGGTTACTACCACATACACGACTGGATGCAAGAATAATTCGGGTAGGCATACGTTCAGGCACACGGGTCTCAAATACAGATTCAGGAAATGCCGCAGCAGTTTCAAGGTTCAGGCACTGGCCACGCAAGGACCAGGGACTATGGGTTCAGGACTGGCCACACAAGGACCAGGGACTATGAGTTCAGGACTGACCACACAAGAATTAGAGACCACGGGTTCAGGACTGGCCACACAAGGACCAGGGACATTGGGTTCAGGACACTGGCTACACCAGAACCAGGGGACCTCACAACTCACTAGTTCTACTATACACTAATAATACTATGCTTTGACACCCTCTTATTGGAGAAGGTTCCTTTTATACAAGATGCTTTCCAGTTATTGGCTGGGAGCCATCTTGCAGGATGCATGCTGGCCCTCTAAGAACAGGGCAGCGTGCTAACTAGGCGCATCGCAGAGACCACAGGCAACCAGGAAGCAGGGAGAGACAAGTCATGCGGCTGGGGCTATAAGTATGTCGACATCTCTGAATGGAGGGAGAAGTTGAACCATATACGGGTGCAGGGGTGGATTAAGGGTAGCCAGGGCCCCGGGCTGTTCAGACTCTGTGGGCCCCCTGGTCATGTGACATGGTCATGCGACGGGTCATCATATTCTTGAACCAGATTATTAAGGAAAAATAGTTGCTGAGCGAAACTCCACTTCTAACCTATCACACATTAACAGTTCCCATCACCAGATTACACATATAACCAGCAGCTTTTGTTTTGGCCAAAAGATTTTTCAAGCCGCCACCATAACACGGTAGACACTTTTGGCCAGGCCCTACTCTATTGTAACCTATTAAATATTTGTTAAAATATGCAATATAATTTAGGTATATTTTTATTTATTTTTCCATTTTTAAAATGACCAATAATATCACATGCAAGGAACAAATACAACACCATGACAAGACCACATATTACCACCAGTGACTGAATAATATCACATACAAAGAACAAATACCACCGCACCATGACCAGACCACATATTACCACCACAAAGTGACCAAATAGCACATACAAGGAACAAATCCCACAACACCATGTCCAGACCACATATTACCACCACATAATGACCTAATACTGCAATACTGGTCAGTAATAAAAATAAAACACAATACTATCACCATAAGTGCCATTGTACACAGGAGATCTGTATTTAGTATGCAGTGTATGTGTAGAGGTTATACAGTGATCACTGGTGACATTATACACAGGAGCTCTGTATATAGTATACAGTGTATAGTGTCAGTGTATAGGTAACACACTGACTCACCAGTGACATCTCTAGGTTAAGTCCTTCATCTTTCATCCAGCACAGACCGCCATCACTTCTTCCAGCCAGGGCTCATCTCTGCAGGAAATAACACAGTTATCTTGAGCTCCGCTTGCAGAACACATTACTTAATTTTTTCCAACTTCTACATTACACCACATGAAGAAAAAGAGGCAACATAGCGTCACTCTACACAGTAACAGGCCTGCCCCCACATTTAAAACAGTATACTCAAAAAATAAAATAAATACATCATTGCAGTAATAATATCCCTAAATTAGTCCCTATAGAAATAATATTCCCCATCCTGGCCCCTGTGTGTCTCATTCCTAGCGTCAGCCATATGTTAAACCCATCCTGCCCTCATGAGTATCCATTCTGCCCCATATGATCTCCCCATCCTACCCCATGTCTCCCCATCGTATCCATCCTGCCCCATCATCCAATCCTGCCCCATGATCATTGCACAATCTATCTCCAATCCTGCCCCCAGTGTCTCCAATCCTGCCCCGTATCTCCATTTTGCCCCGTATCTCCATTCTGCCCCCTATGTCTCCAGCATTCTGCCCCATGTCTCCAGCATTTCTGCCTCCAGTGACTCCAGCATTTCTGCCCCCAGTGTCTCCAGCATTTCTGCCCCCAGTGTCTCCAGCATTTCTGCCCCCAGTGTCTCCAGCATTTCTGCACCCAGAGTTTCCAGCATTTCTGCCATCAGTGTGTCCAGCATTCAGCCCCTAGTGTGTCCAGCATTCAGCCCCCAGTGTGTCCAGCATTCAGCCCCCAGTGTGTCCAGCATCCTGCCCCCAGTGTGTCCAGCATTCAGCCCCCCAGTGTGTCCAGCATTCAGCCCCCAGTGTGTCCAGCATCCTGCCCCCAGTGTGTCCAGCATTCAGCCCCCCAGTGTGTCCAGCATTCAGCCCCCAGTGTGTCCAGCATTCAGCCTCCAGTGTGTCCAGCATTCAGCCCCCAGTGTGTCCAGCATCCAGCCCCCAGTGTGTCCAGCATTCTGCCCCCAATGTGTCCAGCATTCAGCCCCCAGTGTGTCCAGCATTCAGCCCCCAGTGTGTCCAGCATTCAGCCCCCAGTGTGTCCAGCATTCAGCCCCCAGTGTGTCCAGCATTCAGCCCCCAGTGTGTCCAGCATCCTGCCCCCAGTGTGTCCAGCATTCAGCCCCCACTGTGTCCAGCATTCAGCCTCCAGTGTGTCCAGCATTCAGCCCCCAGTGTGTCCAGCATCCAGCCCCCAGTGTGTCCAGCATTCTGCCCCCAGAGTCTCCAGCATCTCTGCCCCATCTGTGTCCAGCATCTCTGCCCCATCTGTGTCCAGCATCTCGGCTCCCATCTGTGTCCAGCATCTCTGCCCCATCCGTGTCCAGCATCTCTGCCCTCATCTGTGTCCAGCATCTCTGCCCTCATCTGTGTCCAGCATCTCTGCCCTCATCTGTGTCCAACATCTCAGCCTCATCTGTGTCCAGCATCTCTGCCCTCATCTGTGTACAGCATCTCTGTCCCCAGTGTCTCCAGCATCTCTGCCCCATCTGTGTCCAGCATCTCTGCCCCATCTGTGTCCAGCATCTCTGCCCTCATCTGTGTCCAGAATCTCAGCCCCATCTGTGTCCAGCATCTCAGCCCCCATCTGTGTCCAGCATCTCTGCCCCCATCTGTGTCCAGCATCTCTGCCCTCATCTGTGTCCAGCATCTCTGCCCTCATCTGTGTCCAGCATCTCTGTCCCCAGTGTCTCCAGCGTCTCTGCCCCATCTGTGTCCAGCATCTCTGCCCCATCTGTGTCCAGCATCTCTGCCCTCATCTGTGTCCAGAATCTCTGTCCCATCTGTGTCCAGCATCTCGGCCCCATCTGTGTCCAGCATCTCTGCCCCATCTGCCTCCAGCATCTCTGCCCCATCTGTGTCCAGCATCTCTGCCCTCATTTGTGTCCAGAATCTCTGACCCATCTGTGTCCAGCATCTCTGCCCCATCTGTGTCCAGCATCTCTGCCCTCATGTGTGTCCAGCATTCTGCCCCATCTGTGTCCAGCATCCCTGCCCCCATCTGTGTCTAGCATCTCTGCCCTCATCTGTGTCCAGCATCTCTGCCCTCATCTGTGTCCAGCATCTCTGTCCCTGGTGTCTCCAGCATCTCTGCCCCATCTGTGTCCAGCATCTCTGCCCCATCTGTGTCCAGCATCTCTGCCCCCATCTGTGTCCAGCATTTCACACAATCCTGCAATGCAGCAAGATCACAGAGGATCACAGATATAGACATAGTCAGGGTCACCAGGTGGGTCAATAAAAGAATGAGCACAACAGAAGACTAGCATTAGAATACAAGGAATAAACCAAGCTCAGTAACTAACTACAACCACCAATATGTTGGGAGTTTAACCCCTTAATCCCATCTGACGTACTGTCCCGTGGAGGTGACCTGGGACTTAATTCCCAGGGATGGGATAGTACGTCATAGGCAATCGGCCGCGCTCACGGGGGAGTGCGGCTGATCACCGCCGGGTGTCAGTTGATTATTACAGCTGACATCTGGCACATTAACCCCCGGAATACTGCGATCATAAAATATGATAGCAGCATTCCAGCGGCATAGGGAAGCATTGCGCAGGGATGGGGCTCCCTGCATGCTTCCCTGAGACCCTCGGAACAATGCAAGGTGATCACGTTGTTCAGAGAGTCTCCTATCTCCTGCTCCCTGCAGGCCCCAGATCAAAATGGCCGCGGGGCTCCTTTCGGGTCCTGCAGGGAGGTGAGTTGCAAGCCTCCTGCACTGCCTTGTCAGATCGCTGATCTGACACAGTGCTTTGCAAAGTGTCAGATCAGTGATCTGACACTATAGCATGATGTCCCACCCTGGGACAAAGTAAAAAAGTAAATAGAAAAATTTACATGTGTAAAAAAAAAAAAATTCCTAAATAAATAATAAAAAAAAATTGTTCCAATAAAAACATTTCTTTATCTAAATAAAAAAAACACAAAACAATAAAAGTACACATATTTAGTATCGCCGCGTCCATAACGACCTAACCTATAAAACTGTCCCACTAGTTAACCTCTACAGTGAACACCGTAAAAAAAAAACAAGGAAAAAACAACGCTTTATTATCATACCGCCGAACAAAAAATGGAATAAGACGCGATCAAAAAGACGGATATAAATAAACATGGTACCGCTGAAAACATCATCTTGTCCCGCAAAAAATGAGCCCCCATACAGCATCATCAGCGAAAAAATAAAAAGGTTATAGTGATCAGAATAAAGCGATGCAAAAATAATTATTTTTTATATAAAATAGTTTTTCTCGTATAAAAGCGCCAAAACATTAAAAAATGATATAATTGAGGTATCGCTGTAATCGTACTAACCCAAAGAATAAAACTGCTTTATCAATTTACCAAATGCAGAACGGTATAAATACAAAGAAATTCATGAATTGCTGGTTTTTGGTCATTCTGCCTCACACAAATCTGAATAAAAAGCGATCAAAAAATGTCACATGCTCGGAAATGGTACCAATACAAACGACAACTCATCCTGCAAAAAACAAGACCTCACATGACTCTGTGGACAAAAATATAGAAAAATTTTAGCTCTCTAAGTGTGGAGACGCAAAAACTATTTTTTGCAATAAAAAGCGTCTTTTAGTGTGTGACAGACGCCAATCATATAAAAATCCACTAAAAAACACGCTATAAAAAGTAAATCAAACCCCCCTTCATCACCCCCTTAGTTAGGGAAAAATAATAAAATAAAATAAAAATGTATTTATTTCCATTTTCCCATTAAGGTTAGGGTTAGGGTTGGGGCTAAAGATAGGGTTAGGGCTACAGTTAGGGTTGGGGCTAAAGTTAGGGTTATAGTTGGGGCTAAAGTTAGGGTTATGGTTGGGGCTAAAGTTAGGGTTAGGGTTGGGGCTAAAGTTAGGGTTAGGGCTACAGTTAGGCTTGGGGCTAAAGTTAGGGTTAGGGTTGGGGCTAAAGTTAAGTTTAGGGTTGGGGCTAAAGTTAGGGTTGGGGCTAAAGTTAGGGTTATAGTTGGGGCTAAAGTTAAGATTAGGGTTGGGGCTAAAGTTAGGGTTAGGATTGGGGCTAAAGTTAAGGTTAGGGCTACAGTTAGGTTTAGGGTTGGGGCTAAAGTTAGGGTTAGGGTTGGGGCTAAAGTTATGGTTAGGATTGGGGCTAAAGTTAGGGTTTGGATTACATTTACGGTTGGATTAGGGTTAGGGGTGTGTCAGGGTTAGAGGTATGGTTAGGGTTATGGTTGGGATTAGGGTTAGGGGTTTGTTCAGGTTAAGGATGGAGTTAGAATTGAGGGGTTTCCACTGTTTAGGCACATCAGGGGCTCTCCAAACGCGACATGGCGTATGATCTCAATTCCAGCCAATTCTGCGTTGAAAATGTAAAACAGGGCTCCTTCCCTTCCGAACTCTCTCCGAAACAGGGGTTTACCTCAACATATCGGGTATCAGTGTACTCAGGACAATTTGGACAACAACTTTTGGGGTCCAATTTCTCTTGGTACCCTTCGGAAAATAAAAAATTGGGGCTAAAAAAAATCATTTTTGCAGGAAAAAAAAGTTTTTTTATTTTGACGGCACTGCATTATAAACTGTAGTGAAGCACTTGGGGGTTCAAAGCTCTCACAACATATCTAGATAAGTTCCTTGGAGGGTCTAGTTTCCAATATGGGGTCACTTGTGGGGGGTTTCTACAATTTAGGTATATGAGGGGCTCTGCAATTGCAACGTGATACCTGCATCCCAATCCATTTAAATCTGCATTCCAAACGGCGCTCCTTCCCTTCCGAGCTCTGCCATGCGCCCAAACGGTGTTTTCCCCCCCACATATGGGGCATCAGCGTACTCAGAACAAATTGGACAACTTTTATGGTTCCATTTCTCCTGTTACCCTTGGGAAAATACAAAACTGGGGGCTAAAAAATAATTTTTGAGGAAAAAAAAAGAATTTTCATTTTCACGGATCTGCGTTATAAACTGTAGTGAAACACTTGGGGGTTCAAAGTTCTGAAAACACATTGAGATTAGTTCCTTAGGGGGTCTACTTTGTGTCACTTGTGGGGGGTTTCCACTTTTTAGGCACATCAGGGGCTCTCAAAACGCGACATGGTGTCCTATCTCAATTCCAGTCAATTTTGCATTGAAAGGTCAAATGGCGCTCTTTCCCTTCTGAGTTCTGCCATGTGCCCAAATAGTGGTTTATCCCCAAATATGGGATATCAGTGTACTCAGGACAAATTGCACAACAAATTTTGGGGTCCAATTTCTTCTGTTACCCTTGGGAAAATTGGGGGCCAAAAGTTCATTTTTGTGAAAAAATATGATTTTTTATTTTTACGGCTCTACATTATTAATTAATGATCTTGTAGGGGGCATACAGAGTGGAATTTCAATATTTGCAGATGACACTAAAGGTACCGTCACACTGAACGATATCGTTAACGATATCGTTGCTTTTTGTGACGTAGCAACGATATCGTTAACTAAATCGTTATGTGTGACAGCGACCAACGATCAGGCCCCTGCTGGGAGATCGTTGGTCGCTGGGGAAAGTCCAGCAATTTATTTTGTCGCTGGATCTCCCGCTGACATCACTGAATCGGCGTGTATGACGCCGATCCAGCGATGTCGTCACTGGTAACCAGGGTAAATATTGGGTTACTAAGCGCAGGGCCGCGCTTAGTATCCCGATGTTTACCCTGGTTACCGTTGTAAATGTAAAAAAACAAACACTACATACTTACATTCCCGGTGTCTGGTCATGTCCCTCGCCTTCAGCTTCCGGCACTGACTGGTGAGCGCCGGCCAGCTGTAAAGCAATGCACAGCGGTGACGTCACCGCTGTACTTTACGGCCGGCGCTCAGTCAGTGCTGGAAGCTGAAGGCGCTGGACCTAACCAGACACCGGGAATGTAAGTATGTAGTGTTTGTTTTTTTACATTTACAACGGTAACCAGGGTAAACATCGGGTTACTAAGCGCGGCCCTGCGCTTAGTAACCCGATGTTTACCCTGGTTACCTGGGGACTTCGGGATCGTTGGTCGCTGGAGAGCTGTCTGTGTGACAGCTCTCCAGCGACCAAACAGCGACGCTGCAGCGATCGACATCGTTGTCGGTATCGCTGCAGCATCGCTTAGTATTACGGTACCTTAAACTCTGCAGCGTAATCAATACTGAGGAGGACAATTTTATATTACAGCATGATTTATGTAAACTAGAAGCTTGGGCTGATAAATGGCAAATGACCTTTAATGGGGATAAATGTAAGGTCATGCACTTGGGTAGAAGTAATAAGATGTGTAACTATGTGCTTAATTCTAAAACTCTGGGCAAAACTGTCAAAGAAAAAGACCTGGGTGTATGGGTGGACGACAAACTCACATTTAGTGGCCAGTGTCAGGCAACTGCTACGAAAGAAGCATCTTTGCGAAACGGCGCTTGTCGGGCGTCGCGAGAGCGCAGCCACAGGTCCTTCCATGTTTGCATGACCCCAGGGCACCTGCCTTTATCTCCTCTACAGAACCGTTCAGGAAAATAATATCTATCCTATATCTTTTATGCTTGTTTCCATAACTACCTTGGCAGTGTGTATACTGGGATCTCCACTACCAGCTTCTGAGTAGCTGTAAATAATATAGCACCAGCTGGTTTAGATACAAGGATACCCCTTCAGTATACATATATACTGTCCCCCAAAAAACTATTTTTTTACTTTCTATCAAATATTCCATGTAATAGATATTAGGTTTAAGAAAAAATATATGCCTGTCTTTTTCTATAGACATATTTTGGCAGCCACACTTGTGCTTTCTAGGTCTTTTACGTCCTGTATTGGAGGGGATTTGACTCATGCAACAAATATATAATATTATAATACTGATTATTTTTGTTGGCTTCTCTCTCCCTTTACCACTTTGAGGTCCCCTTTTTGTGTCATTTTTTAGCATTATATCTTTTTGTCCCCCCCCCTGTTTTTAACAATTGTATTAATAAACAGTTATTTTAATCTTAATATATTGTTCATTTCACTTCTTATCCTCTTTTTGGTATACTCTGCAGAGGATTATGTCTTTCCAACTGCTACAAAGGCAAATAAAATAATGGGATGCATTAAAAGAGGCATAGATGCTCATGAGGAGAACATAATTTTACCTCTATACAAGTCACTAGTTCGACCACACTTAGAATACTGTGAAAAGTTCTGGTCTCCAGTGTATAAGAAAGACATAGCTGAACTGGAGCGGGTGCAGAGAAGAGCGACCAAGGTTATTAGAGGACTGGGGGGTCTGCAATACCAAGATAGGTTATTACACTTGGGCTATTTAGTTTGGAAAAACAAAGGCTAAGGGGTGATCTTATGTTAATGAATAAATATATGAGGGGACAGTACAAAGACCTTTCTGATGATCTTTTTAATCATAGACCTGAGACAGAGACCAGGGGGCATCCTCTAGGTCTGGAGGAAAGAAGGTTTAAGCATAATAACAGATGCAGATTCTTTACAGTAAGAGCAGTGAGACTATGGAACTCTCTGCCGTATGATGTTGTAATGATTGATTCATTACTTAAATTTAAGAGGGGACTGGATGCCTTTCTTGAAAAGTATAATGTTGCAGCGTATATATAATAGATTCCTTGTTAGGGTGTTGATCCAGGAAACTAGTCTGATTGCCGTATGTGGAGTCGGGAAGGAATTTCTTTCCCCAGTGTGGAGCTTACTCTTTGCAACATGGGTTTTTTTTGCCTTCCTCTGGATCAACATGTCAGGGCATGTTAGGTTAGGCTATGGGTTGAACTAGATGGACTTAAAGTCTTCCTTCAACCTTAATGACTATGTTACACTATAAACTTCTTTGAAGCACTTGGTGGGTCAAAGTGCTCACCACACATCTATATAAGTTCCTTAGGGGTCTACTTTCCAAAATGGTGTCACTTGTGGGGGTTTTCAATGTTTAGGCACATCAGGGGCTCTCCAAACGCGACATGGCGTCTTATCTCAATTTCAGTCAATTTTGCATTGAAAAGTCAAACGGCGCTCCTTCCCTTCCGAGCTCTGCCATGCACCCAAACAGTGGTTGACCCCCACATATAGGGTATCAGCGTACTCAGGACAAATTGTGCAACAACTTTTGCAGTCCAATTTCTCTTATTACCCTTGGTAAAATAAAACAAATTGGAGCTGAATTAATTTTTTGGTGAAAAAAAGTTAAATGTTCATTTTTTTAATATTCCAAAAATTCCTGTGAAACACCTGAAGGGTTAATACACTTCTTGAATGTGGTTTTAAGCAACTTGATGGGTGAAGTTTTTAGAATAGAGTCACACTTGGGTATTTTCTATCATATAGACCCCTCAAAGTTACTTCAAATGTGATGTAGTCCCTAAAAAAATGGTGTTGTAAAAATGAGAAATTGCTGGTCAACTTTTAACCCTTATAACTCCCTAACGAAAAAAATTTTGGTTCTAAAATTGTGCTGATGTAAAGTAGACATGAGGGAAATGTTACTTATTAAGTATTTTGTGTGACATATCTTTGTGATTTAAGGGTATAAAAATTCAAATTTGGAAAATTGTGAAATTTTCAAAATTTTCACCAAATTTCCGTTTTTCTTCACAAATAAACGCAAGTAATATCAAATAAATTTTACTACTATCATGAAGTACCATATGAAGTACCATGAGAAAACAGTCTCAGAATCATCAGGATCCATTGAAGCGTTCCAGAGTTATAACCTCATAAAGAGACAGTGGTCAGAATTGTTAAAACTGGCCCGGTCATTAATGTGCAATCCACCCTTGGGGGTTAAGGGGTTAAGTAGGGTGTGGTACTATCCTATTGACCACAGCAGAGAGCAAATTATACTTGTTGAGCTGCTGGACAGCACATACACCCATTCTTGTTGGCTTTAAAATACATAAGTTTAAAACATAACAATATACCTGGATGAACAGTGCCAGAAATATTGACCATGACATCACCAGTGCCACCTGGAGAAAATAATAGTGCCTGGTGAAGAAAGCAGACATTGCTGATGCAGGCCAGGTAGGCATGTGACAAAAAGCTGCTGCATTACATAATAATAGCCATGTACAACAATCACAGTATTGCTACAGTATGAACTAATCATTGCCTGAAATGTTTCACAAACCAAAGTTTTCATGCCTGAAGAAATAAAAAGATAGCCTTTAAATATGATATAAGGATGGTATCAATAAGATCAGCTAACAAATTAGTGAAAAATGTCATTAACTGGATTATCGCTTTGCATGTAATTAAAACTAGTTTCTCCACTTCAACATTTCGCGACATGCATTCAACGTGTAATGTATCTCATCGTTTAATGAGCAATTATGTGCTACCGACATGTAATGTTGTCATTTGTCAATGAATGTGTTAGGAGCGCTACGGAGGTATTACCGGTACTTTTTTATACTGTCAAAGTGTTTTCTCTAAAATTGTCACTGAATTATTATTGAGTTTTCTCTTGAGAAAACATAAAATGATTATTTTATGCTGTATTACTTCAGCAGATGCTTGTTTAAAATGATTACCTAACTCTAACAACTTTTAGCATTGTACAGCTGGAGATTCAGCATTTGTGTCTAAGGGCTAATGTCTCTACTTGTGGAGAGTGACACGCCTGACATGCTGGTGTAAGGAGACTAAAAGGTCATGCAATGCTTCTCTTCCTCTGCATTGCGCAGCCTATAGGTCTCCTCACAGGTCTCCTCACAGCGGCATGTCACTCTCCACATGGAAAGACATTACATTTTAAAGCGAACCTGTCAGCAGGATTTTGCTAAGTAAACTACAGGCATTGTCATGTTTCCACTGTTACACTGATTAAAATGATACCTGGGGTGAAGAAATCCTTCTTGTGGTACTTGTGTAGTCAGTGTTAGAAGTCTTCCGTTAATGAGATGCCCATGCTCCAGGGCAGGACTGTAGGCAGAGTCTTATCTTGGTGCTCTAGACCCGTCCACAGGCCACCCTGAAGCACAAACAGTCTGTCTCTCTCTGCCTCAATGATGAGGAAAATTGCTTGTGGTTCGGGCGGGAGTATGGGGAGGTCTCTTCTTTGTTTCTGTGGCCTAAAGCAGGAAGATAAGACTCTGCCTACAGTCCGGCGACAGAGCACAGGCATATCATTAACTGAAAACTTCTAACACTGATTACACAAGAAACACAAAACAGATTTCTTCACAGTAGGCATAATTGTAATCAGTTTAACAGTGGCAACATGACAATGCCTGCAGTTTACTTAGCAAAATCCCGCTGACAGGTTCGCTTTAAACACCCGTCAATCTTCTCTTCTAGCTGTCATGATCCAGACCAGGTTTTGAGTCCTGTTTTCCCTTTTCCCGGTCTGATCATGTCAGGGGTTAACTTTTCTCATCCTTGGTCTCGTTTCAGGTTTTGCTATTTATCTCTGTTGCATCCTGCAGACGGTGTCAGTTATAGTTCTGCCTTCGGCATGTGTAGCTGACTCTGGTATATCCTGATTTGTCGTGTTCCCGTCTTGACTCAGTGTTTCCCTTTAGTGTGCAGACCCCCCTGGTTTTGACTTGGCTTGTATCCTGACCTGTTTTTGTCTTCTGTCTTTGGCTTATCCGCTCCTGATTGTCTCTGACTCTGTGTTTTCTCTGTTCCTTTGGTACTGCGCTACTGACTATATAGAACCGGCTTGTTTTACCATTCTGCTGCCACCTGTGGCAGCCTCACTGCTGCACTGCAGGTCAGCTCTGTTTAGGCGCAGACCAGCTTCCTCTCTACTGCTATCTAGTGAAGCCTGCACCTACCTGCATTGCAGCAGCATGACACTAGCCAAATCAGACTTCTTGCATTGAAGAGTGGCATACTCCCCGAAACATGTGTTAATATTGACTTATAGCATTGCTACTTCCAATAGGTGGCACTAGAGTTCAAGCCCTATTCCTCTGAAGATGCAATTCATCCAAGGTACGTGTAGTGGGCTCCTGGTCTATGATCTCCTCTCCATACCACCAATACTCCTTCTCCAGTCAGATAACTGACTATAGCTTTGAAACTTACCGCCTTTTGCCACATATCTGATTTGCTTCTTTGGAGCTAGCAAACAAGTTACAGTGCATCGAAAGACCATTTTGCTGTTTTGACTTTGTTTCAGCATCCAGGAGGTGCTCAAGTTACAGTTAAATGATCTGGATCTCACAGAAGGCATGGGGTAATAATGATAATATCCCTCAGTTATTTTTATATTTGCCTCCACCCTATGTTTTGTGGCATCTATATAACTATAGAATAAAAATGTTTTATGTTTATTCTGCTATTCCAAAAAAGTAAACTATTAAGAGTAGGTTTAGCAGGATTATCTTTAACCTAAAGAGGAAATAACAGAATCCACATGATAATCTGGAGAAAATAAGACAACATCTGAAATGTGTGCACAGTGCTGAATTCACATGATTATAGTCAAAGAATACAGTTTTGTTACCTAGTGACACATTTAGAGCAGTGGCATTCCCATTGAAGTCTATAAAGTATTTAATGGCACCCTTGTGTGGCCATATGTATACCAATGGAATGATTAGGGAATGAAGAAAACAAGGTGTTCCAGTTACATACTACATAAACCCTTAGCACAGCGGGTGGAAAAGTGGAAATGATTTGTGAATTAACTACTTTAACATCGCCCACTCATTGGAAATGAAACAGAATTGGGTATGTAATTAAAGCAAACATTTACTTTATCTCACTGCCCTGCAATATCATTAAATAAAATAATTATGTGAGTCATTCTGGAAATAGCTGGGGTTCTATATTCTCAGCAAATTAGGCTTGTAATGTCAAATCGCAAGCCATAATTTAGCAGCTGAATAACTTAGTAGCACATACTGTTTTAGAAAGATTTGTACTTCAGATTCTTTTCTCAAAAATTGTAAGCTCTTTGTGTAGATGTGCATTAATCAGTTTGTGGCATTAAGAAACTAACAGCAAATCCTACTTTTATCCATCTGTTTTCTTCTTAGACGCTACATACGATCAATAAAACATTGTCTATTTTTGCAAGAGATCATTGATTCAATTTGAATAATCTACTTCCTCTGGTTAGCAAATTGCTGAGACCAAGAACTTTGGAACGGTGGAGATATGTTTTATGCTTGCTGTTATTTTTAATCAGCATTCTTAAAGCACAGTTCTAAGCAGATTAACATTGGTTATAACATTGACATTAGAAAACCCAAATTTCATGTTTCTAATTAGGATTCATGGTACATAATTTCCATCCATTGCAGAGTGCTGCGTGGGAAAGGACAGTGACAAAATTGATTTAATTAGATATATTGGCAAACTTTCAGTTTTAGATGTTTGTTAGCTTTTTAATGTATGTTATTATAAGAATAATTTGCTTCTGCCATGGTCATCAAGATCAGCTTTGACACACTTTATGATCTGATACCGCATGATCTCAGTATTTATTTTAAGCCTCTATAGGAATATTCCTATTTTGTGGCACACACATACATCGAAAACTAAAGGTTGCACTGACTCAGATAACACAGCTTTTAGATCTCATGGCATAAAAAACTGTATTTGGACACCTAACTTCACATCAAGATAAAATTATTATTTTTTTTAAATCTATTAAATTATTATTATTATTATTATTATTATTATTTATAGCACCAGTAATTCCATGGTGCTGTACATGAGAAAGGAGTTACATACAGGGTTATAGATATCGTTTACAGTAAACATGTTTACTGGTACAGAGGGGAGAGGACCCTGTCCTTGCGGACTCACATTCTTAAATGAGTGGTGTCATTTCTGGATTTAGTGCAGGGCGCAATAACATTCTTCTGCCTCTGGCTCCCTGTTACTTGGTGCATTGGGTTGGTTTGGCAACTTACCTCACTCCTCTCACATTACGCCACCATGTCTTACAGGCTAGTTCAGATGGAACTTCATCGCCTGAGTATTCAGGTAGTTGATGTTTATGCCACTACTGTAGACCACTTCTCTGTACCAGCTCTGCATTAGCTACCTGCTATTCTACTGTCCAGGTCTGCAAAACTAATTCTGCTATACTTTTGTACAGATCTGAGCTCTGTGAAAAACTCAGCTCTGCTATGTCACTGAGTCAACTGTGCCATGCTGCTGCCAGCTGTGCATTGGATTCTGACACCAACTGAACTCTGCTGCCAGTTCTGCATTGAACTCTCTAAGAAACTCAGCTCTGCTATGTAACTAAGTTAACTCTGCTAAACCGCTTGTCCAGTCCTGGAATAAAACCAGGTCCTCATGGATGAATCTCCTCTGCTTGCTTGTGGTCTGCTTCATCTGATCCCAGTTACTTCTCCTGTTGCCATTCTGCCACGACAGATTCTGTTGTTACAATATAATGGGGTGACTTTGTGCATCACGTACCTCCCCGCCTTTGGACTCTTATACATGTGTCTAGTGTGGCACTGATGTTTTAGCAATGCTAATGTAATGTGGGGTTTCCTGCTGTTTATATATGTACTCTGTAATGTATTTGTCATGCACTGTAACGTGTTGTATTGTGCTTTACGATAGATTAGTATAAGGGAGTCAGAATAGAGGGGCAGAGTAGAAATAGAGCATAGGATAAATAAGTGTTAGTTACAGGCAGCACAAGGGAAAGTAAATTGGAGGGGCACAGAGCAGAGCAGCACACAGCAGGGGGATATAGGAGAAAGACTTCCTGATTAGTGAGGAGTTCAGGGCAGCTTGTCCAAAGGCAAGATGCATATACAGTAAATTACAGGATTTATATAGCCGGAAGAATCGAGCTGCTATGGCTGGAGGGAGTCCCAGGATAGGGACCAATGTGGACAGCCACCAGTGACCAGAGGTAAACTCAAGGAGGATTCAGGGTTTATGACCAGGGCAGGTGGAGCTGAGAGAGCTATCCTAGCACCTCTTCCTAAGGAAGCCGGATCTTGAACATGAGTAGAACTGGTTGGGCTGGAGTACGTGTGGAACAAGAGATGGAAGAATTTGTCAGGAACAATCAGGTCTGTCCGAAGGACAGGGAGAGCGAGGAGATGTCACTCTGTGTGAACTGTGCTGCTGATTTGATGGATGCTTTGCTGTTTATTAAAGTTCAACTGTTGGAAAAAGAGCTCTTCTCTGAAGTGATTTGCAGAGCCTACGTGATAGCAGCCAAAAGGAAATTGACAGAGCTTGAGAGTGTGCTGTGGTGCATGTTATACATGCTGTACAAGAAACTGTATTTGACTTTTCATGAACAAGGTGCCGAGGTGCTCACTGACTGTTGCTTAGTGGACTTGCCCATGGCTGCCACCCCATGCCACCTTGTTACAATATCTGGACCTCTCTGCCGCACCAGCGTAATCTAATCATTTTAAATAACAACTTTTCATAACCACCAAGGGCCTTGAGGATCCACTTCACCAAGTGAGACATAACTGCAAGACAACCTTCTGTGACAAGTTATTAAGATGGTGTGTTGTGAGTCATGTTAACTTTCACTATATCTTAAAGGGAATTTGTTACCCATATAATCCCACATCGGCACAACTGCTATTGCATGATTATGCTTGACGTTTCCGCCCTTCCATGGGCATTTCCTTCTGTCTTCTGTGCAGGGAAGTCACTGTAAGTGGGGAGTAGGGAGAGCACCTGACCAGAGGTCACTGGAGTGGAAGTAGCAGAAACTCGCTGGCACCTGCGCAGAAAAAAAATGCCCATAGAATTGTGGAAACGTCAAGTATAATTACGATATTGCAGACCGCTGGATTCTGAGGCCACCACTAAATATCACAAGGCACTGTGACGCTGATGGAAAGGGGCTAGTACTCTAATGAAGACCTGAGACAGAGTTTTCTTCCAGACACTACACGCCGCAGAGCCTGGAAGAATTTATTACCATAAACAAATAAAAGAGGATTTCTCCACAAGAAGACCGTAGATATGGGCATACAGGTATGACTATTTTAGCTATTCTATAACCTGTATTCTCATATTAATAGGTTACATATGGCCATGGAGTTGAAAGATTTCCTTTAAGTGCAGATCATTGACAAAGGTAAGAATCAACCCCTGACTGACCACTACTGCTGCTGGCTCCGTCATCCCCCCGCAACTGACAGCCCCCTCTTGCCCCCGGTAATCACCCCCCAGTGATCACCCCCCACCCCCTGATCTCCCCCCGCGATGCTGATCACCCCCCTGCGATGCTGATCTCCCCCCTGCGATGCTGATCTCCCCCTGCGATGCTGATCTCCCCCCTGAGACGCTGATCTCCCTTGCGATGCTGATCCCCCTGCGATGCTGATCCCCCTGCGACGCTGATCTCCCCTGCGACGCTGATCTCCCCTGCGATGCTGATCCCCCCTGCGATGCTGATCCCCCTGCGATGCTGATCTCCCCTGCAATGCTGATCTCCCCCTGTGACACAGATCTGCCCCACTGATCTCCCCCTGTGATGCTGATCTCACCCCTGTGATGCTGATCTCCCCCCTGCGACGCTGATCAACCCCCTGTGACGCTGATCTCACCTGTCCCACTGATCTCCCCCCTGCAACGCTGATCTCCCCTGCTCCGCTGATCTCCCCCCTGCCCCAGTGATCACCCCCTGCACAAGTTTTCCTATTAGGGGTAGGGTTGGGATTAGGGGTAGGGTTAGGGTTGGTATTAGGGGTGTTAGGTGTTGAGTTCCAGCCACTGCACAGGGGGAATCTCGAGCCATGTCTGCTGCAGTCACCCATTCTCCTCCAGCCGCAGTGGAGCCTGCCGGTCCCAGCATCTGGCTCAGCCTGATACTATGCAGATGGTTACTGCTGCCTTTCCAGGCTCTGCTTCTGTAGCCAGCACAGGTCAGCGGTGAGCAGGCTTTTCTGGAACTAAGTCCTGCTTTTCACACACTAAGCATGCCCACGGGAGGACCTCTCATTGGAGGTCGGGGGTCACATGCTCAGGTCCTGTAGCAGCTCCTATTGGTCCACCAGGAAGGTCCTGAAGAGCAGCAACTTTCAAAGGTTCGCATGGCCTCACGGCCTTGTGCTAGTATCAAATGTGTTTGACTAATGCCAGGGGATACTTTACCATTCAGTCATAGGTGGTGTGAGTCTGTTTAGTTCTGGGACTGTACACTCAGGCAGGTAGCTAGCGTCAGTGGGGGCAATTAACCATTGGCTTTGCATCTGGTCTCAGAGCAAGCGCAACACTAGTCAGGGTAATAGTTTGTGTACAGCGCGACTCTGTGAGGTAACAGAGATTGCTTCCAGTTCACACGGGGTGAAGCTTAACCCACGTGTGAGCTTATAGTCTATCCGCCATTACTTTGCAGCAGATGTCCTTGCACGGTGGACCCCGGGATGCAAACGCACCTTGTAGCTACCTATATATACTCGATGCGTTCCGCTAGCCTTAACAAGGGGTAGGGTTAGGGTTGGTATTAGGGTTGGGGTTAGGATTAGTGGTAGGGGTAAGGTTGGGATTAGGGGGAGGGTTAGGGTTGGGATTAGGGTAGGGTTAGGATTAGGGTTGGGATTAGGGGTAGGGTTAGGGTTGTGTTGCGGTTAGGGTTGGAGTTAGAATTGGGGGGTTTCCACAGTTTAGGCACATCAGGGGGTCTCCAAACGCAACATGACGCCCACAGACCATTCCATCAAAGTCTGTATTCCAATAAGTCACTACTTCCCTTCCGAGATCTGCCATGCACCCAAACAGTGGTTTACCCCCACATATGGGGTATCGGCGTAATCAGGACAAACTAGAGAAGCACTTGGGGGTAAGAAGTGGTCACCACACATCTAGATAAGTTCCTTGGGGGGTCTAATTTATAAAATGGGGTCACTTGTGGGGAGTTTCTACTGTTTAGGCACATCAGGGGCTCTGCAAATGTGACATGACGCACACAGACCATTCCATCAAAGACTGCATTTCAAAACGTCACTACTTCCCTTCCGAGCTCTGCCATGCGCCCAAACAGTGGTTCCCCCCCACATGTGGGGTGCCAACTTACCCAGGACAAACTGTACAACAACTTTTGGGGTACAATTACTCCTGTTACCCCTGTGAAAATAAACAATTGCGGGCTAAAAAATCATTTTTTTAAAAAAACAACATTTTTTGTTTTCACGGCTCTGCGTTATAAACTTCTGTGAAGCACTTGGGGGTTCAAAGTGCTAACCACACATCTACTTTAGTTCCTTGGGGGGTCTAGTTTCCAAAATGGGGTCATTGTGGGGGATCTCCAATGTTTAGGCACATAGGGGCTCTCCAAACGCGACATGGTATCCGCTAACAATTGGAGCTAATTTTCCATTCAAAAACTCAAATGGCACTCCTTCCCTTCCGAGCCTTGCCTTGCACCCAAACAGTGGTTTACCCCCATATATGAGGCATCGGTGTACTCAGGAGAAATTGCCCAACAAATTTTAGGATCCATTTTATCCTGCTGACCATGTGAAAATGAAAAAGATTGAGGCTAAAAGAAAATTTTTGCAAAAAAAAAGTACTTTTTCATCTTTACGGATCAATTTGTGAAGCACCTGGGGGTTCAAAGTGCTCAATATGCATCTAGATAACTTCCTTGGAGGGTCTAGCTTCTAAAATGGGGTCACTTTTGTGGGTGCTCCAATGTTTAGGCACCTTACCTTCTGAGGCCCGCCGTGCGTCCTAACAGTGGTTCCCCCCCACATATGGGGTTTCAGAGTGCTCAGGACAAATTGGACAACAACTTTTGGGGTCCACTTTCTCCTTTTACTCTTGGTAAAATTAAAAAAATTGTTGCTAAAATATCATTTTTGTGACTAAAAAGTTAAATGTTCATTTTTTCCTTCCATGTTGCTTCTGCTGCTGTGAAACACCTGAAGGGTTAATAAACTTCTTAAATGTGATTTTGAGCACTTTGAGGGGTGCAGTTTTTAGAATGGTGTCACTTTTGGGTATTTTTTAGCCATATAGACCCCTCAAACTAACTTCAAATGTGAGGTGGTCCCTAAAAAAAAAGGGTTTGTAAATTTTGTTGTAAAAATTAGAAATCGCTGGTCAACTTTTAACCCTTATAGCTTTGTAACAAAAAAAAGTTGCTTTCCAAAATTGTGCTGATGTAAAGTAGACATGTGGGAAATGTTATTTATTAACTATCTTGTATCACATAACTCTCTGGTTTAACAGAATAAAAATTCAAAATTTGAAAATTGTGAAATTTGCAAAGATTTCACCAAATTTCCATTTTTTTTCACAAATAAACGCAAAAATTATCGACCTAAGTTTACCACTAACATGAAGCCCAATATGTCACGAAAAAACACCCTCAGAATTGCTAGGATCCGTTGAAGCGTTCCTGAGTTATTACCTCATGAAGGGACACTGGTCAGAATTGCAAAAAATGGCCAGGTCATTAAGGTCAAAATAGGCTGAGTCATGAAGGGGTTAACATTGAAACTGTAACAACAGGAAGAAAAAGTTTTGTAATTATGGAAATCACAGGATCAATAGACATGTCAATCATAGGCAAATAATGAAAAAATGGAAAAAAAAATTAAAACCAACTTGATTTATTTAACCCCTTTACCCCCAACAGTGGTTTGCACGTTAATGACAGGGCCAATTTATACAATTCTGACCACAGTCCCTTTATGAGAGTATAACTCTGGAACGCTTCAACGGATCCTGATGATTCTGACATTCTTTTCTCAAGACCAATTGTACTTCATGATAGTAGTAAAATTTCTTTGATATTACCTGCGTTTATTTGTGAAAAAAATAGAAATTTGGCAAAAATTTTGAAAATTTCAAATTTTTCCAACTTTGAATTTTTATTCCCTTAAATCACAGAGATATGTCACACAAAATACTTAATGAGTAACATTTCCCACATGTCTACTTTACATCACCACAATTTTGGAACCAACATTTTTTTTTGTTAGGGAGTTATAAGGGTTAAAAGTAGACCAGCAATTTCTCATTTATACAACACCATTTGTTTTTTGTCTATATGATAGAAAATATCCAAGTGTGGCACTAGTCTAAAAACTGCACATTTCAAGGTGCTCAAAACCACATTCAAGAAGTATATTAACCCTTCAGGTGTTTCACAGGAATTTTTGGAATGTTTTAAAAAAAATGAACATTTAACTTTTTTTCACACAAAATTTACTTCAGCTCCAATTTGTTTTATTTTACCAAGGGTAACAGGAGAAATTGGACCCCAAAAGTTGTTGTAAAATTTGTCCTGAGTATGCTGATACCCCATATGTGGGGGTAAACCACTGTTTGGGCGCATGGCAGAGCTCGGAAGGGAAGGAGCGCCGTTTGACTTTTCAATGTAAAATTGACTGGAATTGAGATGGGACACCATGTCGCGTTCGGAGAATCCCTAATGTGCCTAAACATTGAAACTCCCCACAAATGACACCATTTTGGAAAGTAGACCCCCTAAGGAACTTATCTAGATGTGTGGTGAGCCCTTTGACCCACCAAGTGCTTCACAGAAGTTTATAATGTAGAGCCATAAAAATAAAAAATCATATTTTTTCACAAAAATGATCTTTTCGCCCCCAATGTTTTAGTTTCCCAAGGGTAACAGAAGAAATTGGACCCCAAAAGTTGTTGTAAAATTTGTCCTGAGTAGGCTGATACCCCATATGTGGTGTAAAACACTGTTTTGGCGCATGGCAGAGCTCGGAAGGGAAGGGGGGCAGATTGACTTTTCAATGCAAAATTGACTGAAATTGAGATAAGACGCCATTTCGCGTTTGGAGAGACCCTGATGTGCCTAAACATTGAAACTCCCCACAAGTGACACCATTTTTGAAAGAAGACCCCCTAAGGAACTTATCTAGATGTGTTGTGAAAATTTTGAACCTCCAAGTGTTTCACTACAGTTTATAACGCAGAGCCGTAAAAATAAAAATTCTTTTTTTCCACAAAAATTATATTTTAGCCCCCCGTTTTGTATTTTCCCAAGGGTAACAAGAGAAATTGGACCCCAACCGTTTTTGACCAATTTTTCCTGAGTACTCTGATACCCCATATGAGGGGGTAAACCACTATTTGGGCACATGGCAGAGCTCGGAAGGGAAGGAGTGCCGTTTGAAATGCAGACTTAAATGGATTGGTCTGCAGGCGTCACGTTGCATTTGCAGAGCCCCTGATGAACCTAAACAGTAGAAACCCCTCACAAGTGACCCCATTTTGGAAACTAGACCCCCAAGGAACTTATCTAGATGTGTTGTGAGAACTTTGAACCCCAAGTGTTTCGCTACAGTTTATAACACAGAGCCGTGAAAATAAAAAAATAAAAATTTCCCCACAAAAATTATATTTTAGCCCCCAGTTTTGTATTTTCCCAAGGGTAACAGGAGAAATTGGACCCCAAAAGTTGTTGTCCAATTTGTCCTGAGTACGCTGATACCCCATATGTGGGGGGAACCACTGTTTGGGCGCATGGCAGAGCTCGGAAGGGAAGGAGCGCCATTTGGAATGCAGACTTAGATGGATTAGTCTGCAGGCGTCACGTTGCATTTGCAGAGCCCCTGATGTACCTAAACAGTAGAAACCCCCCACAAGTGACCCCATATTGGAAACTAGACTCCCCAAGGAACTTATCTAGATGTGTTGTGAGAACTTCAAACCCCCAAATGTTTCACTACAGTTTATAACACAGCCCTGAAAATAAAAAATCCTTTTTTTTCACAAAAATTATATTTTAACCCCCTGGTTTTGTATTTTCCCAAGGGTAACAAGAGAAATTGGACCCCAAAAGTTGTTGTCCAATTCATCCTGAGTACGCTGACACCCCATATGTTGGGGTAAACCCCTGTTTGGGCGCACGGGAGAGCTCGGAAGGGAAGGAGCACTGTTTTACTTTTTCAATGTAGAATTGGCTGGAATTGAGATGGGACACCATGTCGCGTTTGGAGAGCCCCTAATGTGCCTAAACATTGAAAACCCCCACAAATGACACCATTTTGGAAAGTAGACCCCCTAAGTAACTTATCTAGATGTGTGTTGAGCCCTTTGACCCACCAAGTGCTTCACAGAAGTTTATAATGTAGAGCCATAAAAATAAAAAATCATATTTTTTCACAAAAATGATCTTTTCGCCCCCAATGTTTTAGTTTCTCAAGGGTAACAGAAGAAATTGGACCCCAAAAGTTGTTGTAAAATTTGTCCTGAGTAGGCTGATACCCCATATGTGGTGTAAAACACTGTTTTGGCGCATGGCAGAGCTCAGAAGGGAAGGGGGGCAGATTGACTTTTCAATGCAAAATTGACTGAAATTGAGATAAGACGCCATGTCGCGTTTGGAGAGACCCTGATGTGCCTAAACATTGAAACCCCCCACAAGTGACACCATTTTTTAAAGAAGACCCCCTAAGGAACTTATCTAGATGTGTTGTGAAAATTTTGAACCTCCAAGCGTTTCACTACAGTTTATAACGCAGAGCCGTAAAAATAAAAATTCTTTTTTTCCACAAAAATTATATTTTAGCCCCCCGTTTTGTATTTTCCCAAGGGTAACAAGAGAAATTGGACCCCAACCGTTGTTAACCAATTTTTCCTGAGTACTCTGATACCCCATATGAGGGGGTAAACCACTATTTGGGCACATGGCAGAGCTCGGAAGGGAAGGAGTGCCATTTGAAATGCAGACTTAGATGGATTGGTCTGCAGGCGTCACGTTGCATTTTCAGAGCCCCTGATGAACCTAAACAGTAGAAACCCCCCACAAGTGACCCCATATTGGAAACTAGACTCCCCAAGGAACTTATCTAGATGTGTTGTGAGAACTTCAAACCCCCAAATGTTTCACTACAGTTTATAACACAGCCCTGAAAATAAAAAATACTTTTTTTTCACAAAAATTATATTTTAGCCCCTTGTTTTGTATTTTCCCAAGGGTAACAGGAGAAATTGGACCCCAAAAGTTGTTGTCCAATTCATCCTGAGTACGCTGACACCCCATATGTTGGGGTAAACTCCTGTTTGGGCGCACGGGAGAGCTCGGAAGGGAAGGAGCACTGTTTTACTTTTTCAACGCAGAATTGGCTGGAATTGAGATTGGACACCATGTTATGTTTGGAGAGCCCCTGATGTACCTAAACAGTGGAAACCCCCCAATTCTAACTTAAACCCTAACCAAAACATACCCCTAACCCTAATCCCAACCATAACCCTAACCACACCCCTAACCCTAATCCCACCCTAATCTCAACCATAAATATAATCCATACCCTAACTTTAGCCCCAACCCTAACTTTAGCCCCAACCCTAAGCCTAACTTTAGCCCCAACCTTAACCCTAACTTTAGCCCCAACGCTAACCCTAATGGGAAAATGGAAATAAATACATTTTTTTAAAATTTTAATATTTTCCCTAACTAAGGGGGTGATGAAGGGGGGTTTGATTTACTTGTATAGCGGGTTTTTTAGCGGATTTTTATGATTGGCAGCCGTCACACACTAAAAGACGCTTTTTATTGCAAAAAATAGTTTTTGTGTCTCCAGATTTTGAGAGCTATAACTTTTTCATATTTTGGTCCACAGAGTCATGTCAGGTCTTGTTTTTTGCGGGACGAGTTGACGTTTTTATTGGTACCATTTTCAGACATGTGGCATTTTTTGATCGCTTTTTATTCCAATTTTTGTGAGGTAGAATGAACAAAAAACAGCTATTCATGAATTTGTTTTGGGGGGCGCTTATACCGTTCCACGTTTGGTAAAATTGATAACGCAGTTTTATTCTTCGGGTCAGAACGATTACAGCAATACCTCATTTATATTTTTTATGTTTTGGCGCTTTTTTACGATAAAAACTGTTTTATATAAAATATAATTATTTTTGCATCGCTTTATTTTGAGGACTATAACTTTTTTATTTTTTCGTTCATGACGCTGTATGGTGACTCGTTTTTTGCGGGACAAGATGACGTTTTCAGCTGTGCCATGGTTATTTATATCCGTCTTTTTGATCGCGTGTTATTCCACATTTTG
Source organism: Ranitomeya imitator (assembly GCF_032444005.1). Lineage (NCBI taxonomy): Eukaryota > Metazoa > Chordata > Amphibia > Anura > Dendrobatidae > Ranitomeya > Ranitomeya imitator. The sequence goes on from NC_091282.1 coordinate 995,588,947, forward strand.
TTCAGTGGTATGATAATAAATCGTCATTTTTTGCCTTTTTTATGGTGTTCACTGAAGGGGTTAACTAGTGGGACAGCTTTAAAGGTCAGGTCGTTACGGACGCGGCGATACTAAATATGTGTACTTTTATTTTTGTTTATTTAGATAAAGAAATGTATTTACTGGAACATTATGTCTTTATTTTCTTTATTTAGGATTCTTTTTACATTTTTTTACACATGTAAATATTTTTTTTTTTTACTTTTTTATATTGCCCCGGGGGGGGGGGGGGGGGGGCATCACATTATAGTGACAGATTGCTGATCTGACACTTTGCAGTGCACTGTGTCAGATCGGCGATCACACAGGCACTGCAGGGAGGTTTCCCGGCACCTGCTTTGAGCAGGCGCTTGAAAGCCACCTCCCTGCAGGACCCGGAAGGCCCCCCGCAGCCATTTTGGATCCGGGCCTGCAGGGCGGAGGAGGTAGGAGACCCTCCGAGCAACGCGATCACATTGCGCTGCTCCGAGGGTCTCAGGGAAGCACGCAGGGAGCCCTCTCCCTGCGCAATGCTTCCCTATGCCGCCGGAATGCTGTGATCATCGTTGATCGCAGTGTGCCGGGGCTTAACATGCCGGGAGTGGTCCGTGACCGCTCCTGGCACATAGTGCCGCATGTCAGCTGTAATAATCAGCTGACACCCGGCGGCGATCGGCTGCGCTCCCCCCATGAGCACGACCGATAGCCTATGACGTACTATTCCGTCCATAGGAAGTAGGGCCCACCTCACATGGACGGAATAGCATGTCTAATGGCAGAAAGGGGTTAATGTCAAGTATGAGTGCTATAAACAGAAATATCCACAACTTGGAGGCTATCTTTGAGGCTATTAATGGTTGTCTGAGGAATGTTCTGCCACTGTGCACAAATCATCAAGATGCACTGCGTCAAGTCTTTTTGTAATTGCTGAACAATGATATCCCAAATGTGCTCAATGGGAGACAAGTTCAGAGACACTGCAGGCCATGGTAGCATGATTATACCATTCAGGCTGCTCACAGTAGCATGAGGAACATGCGGCCTGTCTTTGTCTTGTTGAAAATTGGCTCCTGAGACACGTTGGTTACATGCCCAAATAAATGTAATGTCAAGTAATTAGTGTACCTGGAATGAAGACTAGAGGGGTCTGGCTAACCAACATTATGCCACCCAACAGTATAATAACTGGTTTGACTTTCCTTTGTGGGATTGCTCACGTGGTCTCCAGACAAACCTACAGCTAGCATTACATCAAAGACAAGACAGTTTATGTTACTAAAAGACAGAGTTTCATTACATCCTCCAATGCTGTTTTGCTCTGCACCATGATAACCTCTGAGAGGAGTTGCAACAGATCATGTGAGATTATGGTGTGGGGGGTGGCATAATTTACATTGGCCATACCCCTCAAGTCTTCATTCCAAGTACACCAACAGCTTGGTGTTTCATTGATTTATTTTGAAACCACTGGTATGGCCATTTTTTGATAGTGTCCCAACAGCCATTTTTCGACATGACAAAGTCAGACTGCACATTACTCGTGCAACTGTGAGCAGCCTGCATGGCCTAAATGTGTTACCATGGCCTAAATGTGTTACCATGGCCTTCAGCGTCACCGTACTTGTTTACCATGGAGTACATCTAGGACATCATTGGTCGGTAATTACAAGCAGAGCTGCCAGAAGAGGATTTTGATGATTTTAGTGCCCAAATGCATTCAGCATGGTTGCACCTTCCTCAGATAACAGTTAATAGCCTCATTGATAGCAGCTACAGTGGCTTGTGAAAGTATTCCCCCCTCCTTGGTTTTCTGCTTATTTTGCTACATTACAACCTGTGTTTAATTGGTTCCCAATCGCCCACCATAGATAAATGTCGGCGCTTGCTGAGCTTTGTGCAGCACCAACATTTCTCTGCATTCAGTGGTCTTACAGCACTCAGGACCCACAGGGTAGCTCTGACATGTGATATCATTGGGAGCGGAGTGGATTAGGTCCCAATGATGTTAACCCTTTGTTAACTCTGCTGCCTCATTATAGTGAATGGATCCCTTAGGGATTTCATCTGAATCACGTCTTCAAAGATTTAGATGGAAGCCCCAAAGTAAGTGCTCAGTGTAGAGCGTGATAAACGTGATCCAAAATGTTATGTAAACTGTTCCCAATAAAAGCTACAACTCAATCCACAAAAAAACAAGTCCCCACTCAGGACCGTCATTTGTTAACGGAAATATATGGGGCCTCCACACTACTGGTAGTACAAAGGCTCTGTAAAAGCGCTATGGCTCCTCACACCTCAAAATAAATCATTTGCTCCCAAATCCAAATGCCCCCTCCTTTCTGAGGCCCACAGTGTTTTAATCATGTTTGGCATTTCTGTTACCTAATTTATGGGTGCATGCCTCCAGAAGCATGTATTGGTCACTACAATGTACTGGTCACTGTAGTGGCAGTTTGCATTTTCAACTCAACAGCATCCTCTGCTGCTTGTTTCTGGAAAAAAACTTATGGAGTCAAAATTGTTACTACACCTGTAGGTAAATTCCCAGAGGGGTGTAATTTCCAAAATGAGGTCACTTGAGGGGAGATTCTGCTATTCTGGCACTTAAGGCTCTGTATATGGAGTCAACAAACTTTTCTACAATATACAATAATTTGTTCTCCAAGTGTCAAACAGACCTCCTTCCTTCCCGAGTCTCGCTGTGTGGCTAAGCGGTATTGTACATCCACATATGGGATATTGCCACATTCAGCAGAAATTGTGTAACACATTTTGGCACCATGTTTAACAATTTCCTAGTGTGAAAATGTAAAATCTGGGACTAAAAGTTTTTTGGTGGCAAAAATGTAATTTTTCCTTCACTGCCCAATGGTATAAAAAATTCTGTGACACAACTGTGGTGTCAATATTACCACTGCACCTATAGATGAATTTATTGAGAGGTGTAATTGGTAAAATTAGTTTACTTTTGTGGGTTTCTACTGTTCTCGAGCCCCAGTGGCTCTGCCAATGAGACATGGCACCCTCAAACCAGTGCAGCAAAATCTGCACTATAATATGATGCCCTTTCTCTTCTGCGCTTTGCACTGTGCCTTAAAAGTATTTTTGAACCACTTATGGGGTATTCATGTACTCAGGAGATATTGCATAATAAAATGTACTGTTAGTTTACTGCTATTACTCCTTTTGAAAATTGAAAACTTGGGTTCAAAGCAATATTTTAGTGGAAAAAATTGTAATATTTCATTTACTCAGCCCAATGTTATACAAGTTTGTGAATCACCTGAGGGTTAAAAATACTCAATAGTCCCCTGGATGAATTCCTTGAGAGGTGTAGTTTACAAAATGGGATCATTTGTGGGGAAACTGCTGTTTTAGCATGTCAGAGGCTCTTCAAATGTGGCATGGTATTCCAGCCAAAATAGCGCTCATTCCCTTTCCAGCCATGCCATGCGCCCAACCAGTTGTTTTCCAACAAATATGGGGTATCGGTGTACTCAAGAAAAATTGCACAAAAATGTTGGCATCCATATTCTCCTATTACTCTTGTGAGAATTAAAAACTGGGGCTAAAGCAACATTTTTGTGGGAATAATGTGATTTTTTATTTTTACGGCTCAACATTATAAAATTCTGTGAAGCCCCTGAGGGTTCAAGGTGCTCACCACACAACTATATAAATTCCTTGAGGGGTCTAGTCTACAAAATAGGATGTTTAGTGGGAGGTTTCGACTCTTTAGGCAAATCAGGGGCTCTCCAAATGTGACATGGCATCAGCTATCAATTCCAGACGATTTTGTATTTCAAAAGTAATATGACGCGCATTTCCTTTCGAGCCTTGCAGTGCGCCCAAACAGTAATTTTTCTCCACATATTTGGTATTGGCATACTCAGGAGAAATCACACAGCAAACATTGGGATCCGTTTTTTCATGCTACGTTTGTGAAAATAAATTTGGGGTTAAAATAAAATTTTGGTGGGAAAAATGTGTTTTTGAATTTTCACTGCTCAACATTATAAAATTCTGTGAAGCCCCTAAGGGTTCAAGATGCTCACCACAAATCTAGGTAAATTCCTTGAGGGGTCTAGTTTCCAAAATAGGGTCATTTGTGGGGGCTTAAACTGTTTAGGCACATCAGGTGCCCTCAAAACACAACATGGCATCTGCTCTCAATTCCAGCCAATTTCACATTCCAAAACTCAAACAGTGCTCCTTCCCTTTTGAGCCCTGCTGTGCTCCCAAACAGTAGTTTTCCACCATATATGGGGTATTAGTGTACTCAGGAGAAATTGCCCAACAAATTTCATAGTGCATTTTCTCCTGTTTACCTTGTGAAAATGAAAAATTTGGGGCTAAAGTAACAATTTTGTGGGAAAAAGTTAAATGTTTATTTTTTCCTTACACATTCCATTAATTTCTGTAAAGCACCTAAAGGGTGAATAAACTTCTCGGATGTGGTTTTGATCACCTCGAGGGGTGCAGTTTTTAGAATGGTGTCTATTTTGGGTATTTTCTGTCATATAGGCCCTTCAAAGTTACTTCAAATATGATGTCAACCATAAAATAAATGGTTTTGTTAATTTTATGGAAAAATTAGACATTTCTGATCAACCTTTAACCCTTCTAACTTCATAACAAAAAAAATTGAACTGACTAAAATAAATATGTGGTAAATAATGTTATTTATGAACTTTTTGTGTGATATGACTCTGGTTTAAGGGCATAAAAATTAAAATGTTGAAAATTGCAAAATTTTCATAATTTTCACTACATTTCCAATATTTTCAGAAATAAACGCATGTTATATCAAATTAATTTTACCACCAACATGAAATACAATATGTCACAAAAACATAATCTCTGAATCACTGGGATATGTTGAATTGTTCCAGAGTTATTACCTCATTAAGTGACACTAGTCAGAATTGAAAAAATTGACCCAGTCATGAAGGCTAAAACAGGCTCTTGCACGAAACGGTTACATATTTTTGTAATTCAATTTGTGTGTGATGGATCAGCACTGATTAGTCTAAGTTGGTGAAATGAAGTGAGAAAAATACAGGCATAAATAAAATTTATGGGATCCCATAGCTAAAAATTGGCATGTGCATATGCATTCACCCTTTTTCCTATGAAGCCCCTAAAAAATTCTGGTGCAAGAAATTACATTCATAAGTCACATGCTTAGTGAAAGGAAGTCCACCTGTGTGTAATCTAAGTGTCACAAGGTTTGTCAGTATATACACACCTTTTCTGAAAGAATACAGATGCTGCAAACCATTAAACAAGAGGTACCACTAACCAAACAACACCATGAAGATCAGTGAGATCTCCAAAGAAGTCAGGGACAAAGTTCTTGGGAAGTACAGGTCAGTGTTGGGTTATAAAAAAAATCCCAATCTCTAATAATCCCACGGAGCATCATCAAATCAATTACCATCAAATGGAAAGAACATGGTACCGAAACAAACCTGCCAATAGTGGGCTGCCCACCAAAACTCCCAGCAAGAGCAAGAAGGGAATTAATCAGAGAGACAGCACAGATACCAAAGGTAACCCTGAAGGAGCTGCAGAGTTCCAAAGCAGAGACTCGAGCATCTGTCTATGCAACCACAATAAGCCATAGAAGTAGGCAGAAAAATTGCTTTTACTTACAAACAAAAATTGTAAGGGTAATTTTGAATTTTCCAAAAACATGGAAGACTCCCCAAATGTATGGAGGAAGGTGCTGCGGTCAGATGAGACTAAAACTGAACTTTTTAGCCCCCAAAGTAAATATTATGTCTCTCTCCAAACCAACACAGCTTATCACTCCAAGAACACCATTCCCACAGTGAAATATGGTGGAGGCAGCATCTTGTTGTGTTTCAGCTTCAGGGACAAGGAAAATTATCCAAGTCAAGGGGAAGATGAATAGTGTGAAATACAAGGATATTTTTGAGCAAAACCTGTTTCTGTCTGTCAGTGATTTGAGACTGGGACGGAGGTTCACCTTCCAACATGACAATGACACAAAGCATACTGCTAAAGCAACACTCCAGTGGTTTAAGGGAAAATGTGGAAATGTTTTGGAGGAGTTTAGTCAAAGCCCAGACCTTCATTCAATTGAAAATATGTGGTCAGACTTGAAGATTGCTGTTCACCAGAGGAAACCATCTAACTTGAAGGAGTTGGAGTGATTTTGCCTTGAGGAATGGGCAAAAATCCCAGTGCCAAAATATGGAAAGCTCATAGAAACTTATTCAAAGTCACTTGCAGCTGTGATTGCCGCAATAGGAAGCTATGCAACGTATTTACTTTGTTGGAGTGAATAGTTTTGCACACTTTTTACTATTATGCTTTGTTTATATAGTGCTATCTTATTCCTACATTCTTTATCATCACTGTCCCCAATGGGTCTCACAATCTAGATTTCCTATCAGCTGGTCTTTGTGAGGAAACCAGAGAACACCAATGTATAAAAAGAAAAAAAAAAAAAAAAAAAAAAGCAGTAGACCATAGAAGGGGATCACCTCAGACACGGATCAAGTATAAAGACAAATAAATTTTATTGATACATAGAAACCATATACATATGGACACAAGAAAACATCAAGAAACAACTATTAAAAACATTTAAAAATGGTCATACACAAGACCTACAAAGATAACACTTAGACCCATAATAAGGTCAGAAAACCCCCTAAATACCAACTCCCCAGTACATATAATAAACCATGCATGAGACCTACACCTGATTGAGCAGTCTAAACATATATAAAGGTGATGTCTGTGTGAACAGTGTCATACGCTTTAGACAGAATAGATATAGAAACTCATGCCTGAAAATTCACACCATAGCAAAACAGTACTAATGGGTCCAAAAGGTCAAAATATCTTGTGATAAATCACCGATAAAGTGCAGGCATATGTCGCAGATAAGATGGTATACACATAGTATAATGGAATATGTGCCCCACAGACCCTGAAACAATCAATGGGTCAGAAGTATAGTAAATCAAAGATACCAAATATCTTAATATAAACTGCTACCTGCTATAAGAGAACCCCCTACTGATACAATACCATGGCTGTCAGGCCTGAACAGTTATATGGAGACCAGGCGTATCATGATGATACCCGGAGCTGCAAAGTGCACACAAGACCACCTAGGGAGCGGAAGAAAAGGGGGTTTGACAGACCCGACGCGTGTCGCCACACACACCGTGGCTTCGTCAGGGGTGTCTCCTGATGGTAGCTTGTGTCCTTTTATATACCGTAATCATATCTAAATCAGCGGCAGCTGATCTGCTTACCGAAGGCGGCATGGAGGAAGCCGACGCTGGAATGTTCTCCCTGGCGTGCGAGGAGTACTGACTGCGCATGCGCATGAGGGCGTCCCCCCTGCGCTGCGTCCCGGACGCGTTGCTATGCGCACCTAGCAACACAACGCCCACTTTATGACGTCATAGGTAAAGACTGAGCGTGATAGGAGCGCCGTCGTATGACTCTCCTGCATTGCTGCTCACACCCACAAGTGTCACGTCCCGGCTTGGAAGCAATGCACAGATAGCCCGAGTTCACTTAAATAGGAACATATCAAGGCCGATCTGAGAGAGCATACAAACAACCATGTGCAAATATTAAAAATCATAACGTACATAGGTGCATCAGGTTTTTGACCCATAAATCCATTGAATATTTCACCTGCCCACACTATCACACATGGACTGCAGTATGAAGTTAAATCCGCTAACCAATGTGTCAAAGTTAGGCGGAACAGGAATATATATACAGACCCATATACAGATGATTCTGTTGCGCTCCTATTGATCATAACACACCCTGATTATATGCCACACATATGGTTAGAATAAACTAAATGTGAGCACACCAAGTCCACAAAGCCGCCCACACCGCATCCTGAAGGTACGTGAACACTACAAAAAGACAAATAGGTATACGGCATGCCTGCAAACATGGTTGAATAATCTAATCCCTCCGTAAAGGAGGATCAGAACACCATATAGCAATATGCCCCATGGTGTGCCAACCCATATGTTAAAAAAAAAAAAAAAAACAAAAAAAAAAAACCTCCGAATGGATAGATAATCAGGAATTAACATTTCCTTTTCTTAGATGTATGTTTGACCATATTTCAGATTGGACATAATCGGACACCCTGAAATGCCAAGAAATTACAGAAAAGGTAAGCTGACATTTAAACTGAACAGGAGTGCCCTTTATTGATCATGCTGATAGGTTCAATCGATGAAGCTTTGAATCCTATAAGACCACGGTTCACAATTTATACGAGCCATCATCACACATAGAAAGTTTCCCTTTATGGTGCCTGGTATGGCACCACCAAGAAACCAACAAATATATTAGTTCCAGTATAGCCCATAAGACTAATAAACCCACAAGAAATAGCAGGTCCAGAGGAGGTCAAGAAGTGACTAATTAGAATTTTAAACTGTTCACACAGACAACACTGTGGAGAAAAATAAATTTGAAAACACAAGGTTAGTTATGAACTCATATAACCCTCATGAAAACAGGTCCCCATGACTAGACGTAAATAGTGGATCAAAAAACCATATTTAAGCAGAAGGTAGTCACTACACACTGAAATCATGAAAAACATGAATTTACAGGGACCACAGTTGAATAAAATGAATAACAAACAACCGAAAGGTTGTTCAGCTACAACGTCAAATCCAAAGGCATTAGTCCCTCACGATTGTTTGTAGAATCCTGTAAACAACAGGTCCTCATTAAGGCCAGATGGAGTTTGACTGTTCAAATTGAAGATCCATTTCGATTCACGTCTTAAAAGTTCCAAAGTGATGTCTCCACCCCTGATATCAGATTCGACTCTCTCCAGGCCCATAATGCGTGTGCCTTTGTATTGAGAGTTATGTGCCGACAGGTAATGTGAGGCTACAGATGACAAAGTTTTGCCTTTCTCCAGATCTCTTTTGGCTGTGGAAATATTTGAAAAATGTTGTTGTGTCCTCCTTCTCAACTCCTGTGTCGTCTGACCAACATAGATCTTTAGACATGGACAGATCAACGCGTAGATCAAATTCCGGGATTTACAGTTAAAGTAAGTTCTAGCTGTCATCTGCAACATAGAAGAGATTGGAGTCACTGTCACATCATCAATGATATAAGGGCAGATGTTACAGTTGCCACACGGGAATGTCCCAACCAATCTGATCCCTCTGTTAAGGCGAGTTGTCTGACGCTTAAAGTGGCTGTGACTTAGACAATCCCTAAGATTCCTAGGCCTTCTGGCAACCAAATTTGGTTGTACAGAAATATGTGGCTTAAGTTTGGGCTCACTACGCAGGATCCCCCAATATTTGGAGAGTATCCCCCGAATCTCCTGCCACTGATTGTTGTATGTTGTAACCACTCCCAACGGTTTAGGGGGTCCCTTCACGCGTGGATGTAGTAGCTCCCTTCTATCCATATCCCTCGCTGCAGTAAAAGCTTTTGCAATTACCTGTTTTGGGTAACCTCTGTCCTTGAAACGGTGGGTCAAATCCTGTGAATGCACACGGAAATCCTCCTGGGTGCTGCAATTTCGTTTCACACGATAGAATTGTCCCTTTGGGATCCCTTTCTTTAAATGCTGTGGGTGGAAACTAGAGAATTGTAAAAGGCTATTGGTAGCCGTAGGCTTACGATATAAGGTTGTATGCACACACCCATCTTTGGAGAAGAGTTTAAGGTCCAAGAATTCCACTTCCTGCTGTGAAAGATGTGAAGTCAACCGTATGTTCCATGGGTTAAGATTGAGAGAGGCGATGAATCGATGACAATCTTCCAGGGTGCCTGTCCAGAGGAATAGAATATCATCTATATAGCGATACCACTTAATGACATGCATAGAAAACTCCTCCAGACAGTACACCCTGGTCGACTCCCACCACCCTAAAAACAAATTTGCGTACGAGGGTGCACACCGTGCACCCATCGCAGTACCCCTAGCTTGTCTATAAAAGACTCGGTCAAACACAAAAAAGTTTTTGTCCAGTACGAATGACAATAAGTCAAGCAGAAATGTATCGTGTTGTCTGTCACCTGTCGTTTTCTGTTCCAAAAAATATGCGACTGCTTGTAGCCCCAGGTCATGCCGTATACAGGTGTATAAGGACTCGACGTCCAAAGTGACAAAAAGCACATCGGCTGGAACCCTTAGATCTTGTAGATGTTGGATCAGAGATGTAGAATCCTTAACATAGGATTTCAGGGACACAACAAAAGGCTGTAAGAAAAAGTCAATATAAGAGCACGGGCGCTCCAAAAGGCCCCCAATCCCAGAAACAATAGGTCTACCTGGCGGTGTCTGTACAGATTTGTGGATCTTCGGGATCAAGTAAAAAGTCGGTACTCTCGGATGGTGATTAGTCAAGAAATCCCTTTCTCGTTTATTGATGACAATACCATGTTTGCAGGCATGCCGTATACCTATTTGTCTTTTTGTAGTGTTCACGTACCTTCAGGATGCGGTGTGGGCGGCTTTGTGGACTTGGTGTGCTCACATTTAGTTTATTCTAACCATATGTGTGGCATATAATCAGGGTGTGTTATGATCAATAGGAGCGCAACAGAATCATCTGTATATGGGTCTGTATATATATTCCTGTTCCGCCTAACTTTGACACATTGGTTAGCGGATTTAACTTCATACTGCAGTCCATGTGTGATAGTGTGGGCAGGTGAAATATTCAATGGATTTATGGGTCAAAAACCTGATGCACCTATGTACGTTATGATTTTTAATATTTGCACATGGTTGTTTGTATGCTCTCTCAGATCGGCCTTGATATGTTCCTATTTAAGTGAACTCGGGCTATCTGTGCATTGCTTCCAAGCCGGGACGTGACACTTCTGGGTGTGAGCAGCAATGCAGGAGAGTCATACGACGGCGCTCCTATCACGCTCAGTCTTTACCTATGATGTCATAAAGTGGGCGTTGTGTTGCTAGGTGCGCATAGCAACGCGTCCGGGACGCAGCGCAGGGGGGACGCCCTCATGCGCATGCGCAGTCAGTACTCCTCGCACGCCAGGGAGAACATTCCAGCGTCGGCTTCCTCCATGCCGCCTTCGGTAAGCAGATCAGCTGCCGCTGATTTAGATATGATTACGGTATATAAAAGGACACAAGCTACCATCAGGAGACACCCCTGACGAAGCCACGGTGTGTGTGGCGACACGCGTCGGGTCTGTCAAACCCCCTTTTCTTCCGCTCCCTAGGTGGTCTTGTGTGCACTTTGCAGCTCCGGGTATCATCATGATACGCCTGGTCTCCATATAACTGTTCAGGCCTGACAGCCATGGTATTGTATCAGTAGGGGGTTCTCTTATAGCAGGTAGCAGTTTATATTAAGATATTTGGTATCTTTGATTTACTATACTTCTGACCCATTGATTGTTTCAGGGTCTGTGGGGCACATATTCCATTATACTATGTGTATACCATCTTATCTGCGACATATGCCTGCACTTTATCGGTGATTTATCACAAGATATTTTGACCTTTTGGACCCATTAGTACTGTTTTGCTATGGTGTGAATTTTCAGGCATGAGTTTCTATATCTATTCTGTCTAAAGCGTATGACACTGTTCACACAGACATCACCTTTATATATGTTTAGACTGCTCAATCAGGTGTAGGTCTCATGCATGGTTTATTATATGTACTGGGGAGTTGGTATTTAGGGGGTTTTCTGACCTTATTATGGGTCTAAGTGTTATCTTTGTAGGTCTTGTGTATGACCATTTTTAAATGTTTTTAATAGTTGTTTCTTGATGTTTTCTTGTGTCCATATGTATATGGTTTCTATGTATCAATAAAATTTATTTGTCTTTATACTTGATCCGTGTCTGAGGTGATCCCCTTCTATGGTCTACTGCTTTTTTTTTTTTTTTTCTTTTTATACATTGATACCATATTGGTAGACCTGGTTGGATCCCTCTTCAAATTGTGGTGCCCCCTTCCCTTGGTTAGTTTATCGATGTTGTGTATGCGGAGTTGTTTTACTCTCGCATTTTTTGGGTGTGGCACGCAATTGGCCATTGTTTAATTACTATTAGTGGCCTGTTATTGTATATTACTATTATAGAGTGACATGGATCTGGCAGCCAGGGAAGCGGCATGGAATAGTCAGGCGGGTAATATCTTTGGAAATGCCCCCTCTATTTTGACTACCGGTGGCTCTGAGGACTCAGACTTCCATATATTATCTAAGGATTTAATTGGTTTACATAAATCGTTGACCAGAATTTGGTGGAATATTAAAACTCTGGAGGAGTATAAAAAGGTGGGTCTGGTACCCAGAGGCTTAAGGGTTCAAATTTTCCCGGCATGGGAAGCTGATAGTGATTTTCAAAAGACATGGGAGAATGGTTTAATAAAATGTTCTAACATTCTCATAGATTTACTCATTGAACATGATCGAGTTTTATTGTCTGATATTAGAGAAAAGATTAAGAATATAGAAGTCAAGCTAGAGAAATTTGACAAAAGAACTTTGGTTGAGCCATTTCAGGAACAGCTCAAAGGTATTGTGGAGAAATTTGAAAAGGAGGTCATTGGAGGAAAAAGACACAAATTTAGAAGAGACCAACTGGACTTTAATAATGGTCGTGCATATAGGTGGTCCCATAGAGGCAATACAAGGGGGACCAGGGCTAGTGCACCAGCAGATAGGGAATTGGCACCTGAACTCACTTCAAGTGATTTTTTATCATCCGAACAAAGCGAAACCGAAGGCGCAATCGGAGGGGTAGAAGGAGGAGATACGGTAAAAAGGAAACGGAACAAGAATTACAGGATCTGGTCTCCCAAACACAGACGAGAGACACGACAGAACAGGAAATATTAGATTCTTCCATTACGCCGACTAATACTACAGGTCCTGGTAAGCATTCGGTGATTAATTTATCCTCCTATGCTCTCTCTATGGTAGAAACTTCGGTACTAGAGAGGGGTCTCTCCTTTTGTCCTACGAATAGTATGGATAAATTTACTGTAATTAAGGATGTATACCTCTTTTGCAGACAGTTGGCGTTTAAATATTTGTATCATCAACCATCTTTGGTGGATGACCTACCCCTGGAGGAACGACAAGTGTTCAGAGATTTACTGGACCTCTTGGAGGAGGGAGACAGAGGACAGTCAAGGATAAAGTTCCCGGGTAGGTTGCCCTCACAGGCCACACCCTCCTTATCCCTGTTCCCAGCCATCCATACTTTTTTCAATGCGGTTTGTGATGAGATACACTCCCTTAAATTAGATCGTAATAAAGGGAGGAATCTCAGTAGGGCTGAGGAGAAGGCCATTATCAATCTTGGCAAAAACAGAGATTTTATCATTCGGGAGGCTGACAAAGGTGGGAACCTGGTTATTTGGCCCACAAAATTATACCTAGAGGAAGCAAAGCGCCAACTGTCTGATTCTGATTGTTATCAGGTTCTTCCTTCGGACCCTTCGGACATATTTAGGACCAAACTGGATCGGTTATTAGATTCGGCATTTACTGGCAATGTCATCAATAAACGAGAAAGGGATTTCTTGACTAATCACCATCCGAGAGTACCGACTTTTTACTTGATCCCGAAGATCCACAAATCTGTACAGACACCGCCAGGTAGACCTATTGTTTCTGGGATTGGGGGCCTTTTGGAGCGCCCGTGCTCTTATATTGACTTTTTCTTACAGCCTTTTGTTGTGTCCCTGAAATCCTATGTTAAGGATTCTACATCTCTGATCCAACATCTACAAGATCTAAGGGTTCCAGCCGATGTGCTTTTTGTCACTTTGGACGTCGAGTCCTTATACACCTGTATACGGCATGACCTGGGGCTACAAGCAGTCGCATATTTTTTGGAACAGAAAACGACAGGTGACAGACAACACGATACATTTCTGCTTGACTTATTGTCATTCGTACTGGACAAAAACTTTTTTGTGTTTGACCGAGTCTTTTATAGACAAGCTAGGGGTACTGCGATGGGTGCACGGTGTGCACCCTCGTACGCAAATTTGTTTTTAGGGTGGTGGGAGTCGACCAGGGTGTACTGTCTGGAGGAGTTTTCTATGCATGTCATTAAGTGGTATCGCTATATAGATGATATTCTATTCCTCTGGACAGGCACCCTGGAAGATTGTCATCGATTCATCGCCTCTCTCAATCTTAACCCATGGAACATACGGTTGACTTCACATCTTTCACAGCAGGAAGTGGAATTCTTGGACCTTAAACTCTTCTCCAAAGATGGGTGTGTGCATACAACCTTATATCGTAAGCCTACGGCTACCAATAGCCTTTTACAATTCTCTAGTTTCCACCCACAGCATTTAAAGAAAGGGATCCCAAAGGGACAATTCTATCGTGTGAAACGAAATTGCAGCACCCAGGAGGATTTCCGTGTGCATTCACAGGATTTGACCCACCGTTTCAAGGACAGAGGTTACCCAAAACAGGTAATTGCAAAAGCTTTTACTGCAGCGAGGGATATGGATAGAAGGGAGCTACTACATCCACGCGTGAAGGGACCCCCTAAACCGTTGGGAGTGGTTACAACATACAACAATCAGTGGCAGGAGATTCGGGGGATACTCTCCAAATATTGGGGGATCCTGCGTAGTGAGCCCAAACTTAAGCCACATATTTCTGTACAACCAAATTTGGTTGCCAGAAGGCCTAGGAATCTTAGGGATTGTCTAAGTCACAGCCACTTTAAGCGTCAGACAACTCGCCTTAACAGAGGGATCAGATTGGTTGGGACATTCCCGTGTGGCAACTGTAACATCTGCCCTTATATCATTGATGATGTGACAGTGACTCCAATCTCTTCTATGTTGCAGATGACAGCTAGAACTTACTTTAACTGTAAATCCCGGAATTTGATCTACGCGTTGATCTGTCCATGTCTAAAGATCTATGTTGGTCAGACGACACAGGAGTTGAGAAGGAGGACACAACAACATTTTTCAAATATTTCCACAGCCAAAAGAGATCTGGAGAAAGGCAAAACTTTGTCATCTGTAGCCTCACATTACCTGTCGGCACATAACTCTCAATACAAAGGCACACGCATTATGGGCCTGGAGAGAGTCGAATCTGATATCAGGGGTGGAGACATCACTTTGGAACTTTTAAGACGTGAATCGAAATGGATCTTCAATTTGAACAGTCAAACTCCATCTGGCCTTATTGAGGACCTGTTGTTTACAGGATTCTACAAACAATCGTGAGGGACTAATGCCTTTGGATTTGACGTTGTAGCTGAACAACCTTTCGGTTGTTTGTTATTCATTTTATTCAACTGTGGTCCCTGTAAATTCATGTTTTTCATGATTTCAGTGTGTAGTGACTACCTTCTGCTTAAATATGGTTTTTTGATCCACTATTTACGTCTAGTCATGGGGACCTGTTTTCATGAGGGTTATATGAGTTCATAACTAACCTTGTGTTTTCAAATTTATTTTTCTCCACAGTGTTGTCTGTGTGAACAGTTTAAAATTCTAATTAGTCACTTCTTGACCTCCTCTGGACCTGCTATTTCTTGTGGGTTTATTAGTCTTATGGGCTATACTGGAACTAATATATTTGTTGGTTTCTTGGTGGTGCCATACCAGGCACCATAAAGGGAAACTTTCTATGTGTGATGATGGCTCGTATAAATTGTGAACCGTGGTCTTATAGGATTCAAAGCTTCATCGATTGAACCTATCAGCATGATCAATAAAGGGCACTCCTGTTCAGTTTAAATGTCAGCTTACCTTTTCTGTAATTTCTTGGCATTTCAGGGTGTCCGATTATGTCCAATCTGAAATATGGTCAAACATACATCTAAGAAAAGGAAATGTTAATTCCTGATTATCTATCCATTCGGAGGTTTTTTTTTTTGTTTTTTTTTGTTTTTTTTTTTTTTTTTTTTTAACATATGGGTTGGCACACCATGGGGCATATTGCTATATGGTGTTCTGATCCTCCTTTACGGAGGGATTAGATTATTCAACCATGTTTGCAGGCATGCCGTATACCTATTTGTCTTTTTGTAGTGTTCACGTACCTTCAGGATGCGGTGTGGGCGGCTTTGTGGACTTGGTGTGCTCACATTTAGTTTATTCTAACCATATGTGTGGCATATAATCAGGGTGTGTTATGATCAATAGGAGCGCAACAGAATCATCTGTATATGGGTCTGTATATATATTCCTGTTCCGCCTAACTTTGACACATTGGTTAGCGGATTTAACTTCATACTGCAGTCCATGTGTGATAGTGTGGGCAGGTGAAATATTCAATGGATTTATGGGTCAAAAACCTGATGCACCTATGTACGTTATGATTTTTAATATTTGCACATGGTTGTTTGTATGCTCTCTCAGATCGGCCTTGATATGTTCCTATTTAAGTGAACTCGGGCTATCTGTGCATTGCTTCCAAGCCGGGACGTGACACTTGTGGGTGTGAGCAGCAATGCAGGAGAGTCATACGACGGCGCTCCTATCACGCTCAGTCTTTACCTATGACGTCATAAAGTGGGCGTTGTGTTGCTAGGTGCGCATAGCAACGCGTCCGGGACGCAGCGCAGGGGGGACGCCCTCATGCGCATGCGCAGTCAGTACTCCTCGCACGCCAGGGAGAACATTCCAGCGTCGGCTTCCTCCATGCCGCCTTCGGTAAGCAGATCAGCTGCCGCTGATTTAGATATGATTACGGTATATAAAAGGACACAAGCTACCATCAGGAGACACCCCTGACGAAGCCACGGTGTGTGTGGCGACACGCGTCGGGTCTGTCAAACCCCCTTTTCTTCCGCTCCCTAGGTGGTCTTGTGTGCACTTTGCAGCTCCGGGTATCATCATGATACGCCTGGTCTCCATATAACTGTTCAGGCCTGACAGCCATGGTATTGTATCAGTAGGGGGTTCTCTTATAGCAGGTAGCAGTTTATATTAAGATATTTGGTATCTTTGATTTACTATACTTCTGACCCATTGATTGTTTCAGGGTCTGTGGGGCACATATTCCATTATACTATGTGTATACCATCTTATCTGCGACATATGCCTGCACTTTATCGGTGATTTATCACAAGATATTTTGACCTTTTGGACCCATTAGTACTGTTTTGCTATGGTGTGAATTTTCAGGCATGAGTTTCTATATCTATTCTGTCTAAAGCGTATGACACTGTTCACACAGACATCACCTTTATATATGTTTAGACTGCTCAATCAGGTGTAGGTCTCATGCATGGTTTATTATATGTACTGGGGAGTTGGTATTTAGGGGGTTTTCTGACCTTATTATGGGTCTAAGTGTTATCTTTGTAGGTCTTGTGTATGACCATTTTTAAATGTTTTTAATAGTTGTTTCTTGATGTTTTCTTGTGTCCATATGTATATGGTTTCCAGGGGCTGGCTGGCAAATTTTGGCCTGGGGGGCAAGCACACAGTAGTGGCCCATTACCGGCTGCAGCCCATCCTTACTGTGTTTACCTATGGCTTATTCATAAAGAGAGTAGAGGTAACAAGGTTATAAAAAGATAAAGCTGGAATAATGATGGGATACTTGTGGTGAAATGCCAACTAAATTCTCATCCACTTCTATCAGTCAGCTACTCTGAGAGATGTCTGAGACTCTAGTCGGCACCAGGGCCGGCGTTAGGGGCATGCAGACCAGTTGGCTGCCTAGGGCCCCCGCTTCTCCAGGGGTCCGATAAGAAGAGCTCAGTGTCTTCCACTTATCGGCTGATACAGTTGAAAGCAGTGATGGATGAGAGTGCGTCAGGTGACACTACCTCTCCCATTACTCCCCCTCTGCCTCTGACTCAGTGTGCCAGCAGTAGAGCTGATGAGACGCTAAGACGCCCTGTATTGTGTGTGCATTATAGTGTGTGTGTGTCTGCTGCATTATACTGTATGTCTGCTGCATTATACTGTGTGTGCATTATTGTGTGTGTATGAGTGTCTGCTGCATTATACTGTGTGTGTCTGCTGCACTATACTGTGTGTGGGGGGACTGCACTATACTGCCTGTGTCTGCTGCATTATACTGTGTTTGCTGCATTATACTGTGTGTGCATTATAGTGTGTGAGTATGTGTGTGTCTGCTGCATTATACTGTGTGTGGGATGACTGCACTATAATGTGTGTATCTGCTGCATTATACTGTGTAGGAGGACTGCACTATACTGTGTGTGTCTGCTGCATTATACTGTGTGTGTCTGCTGCTTTATACAATGTGTTTGCAGCATTACACTGTGTGTGTACATTATAGTGTGTGCATGATACTGCATTATACTGTGTGTCTGCTGCACTACTGTACTGTGTGGAGGGACTGCACTATGCTGTGTGTGTGTCTGCTGCATTATACTGCATGTGTGCATTATAGTGTGTGTATGAGTGTCTGCTGCACTATACTGTGTGGGTGGACTGCAATATACGGTGTGTGTCTGCTGCATTATACTGTGTGTACATTATAGTGTGAGAGTGTGTGTCTGCTGCATTATACTGTGTGTGGGAGGACTGCACTATAATGTGTGTGTCTGCTGCACTATACTGTTTGGGGGGACTGCACTATACTGTGTGGCTGCTGCACTATACTGTGTGGGAGGACTGTACTATGTGTGTGTGTGTTTGCTGCATTATACTGTGTGTGTCTGCTGCATTATACTGTGTGTGTTTGCTGCATTATACTGTGTGTGCATTATATTGTGTGTGCATCATTTTACTGTCTGCTGCATTATACTGTGTGTGTGCCTGCTGCACTATACTGTGTGGGGGGACTGCACTATACTGTGTATGTGGGGGGCTGCATTATACTCTGACTGGGGGCTGCACTATACTGTTTGTGTGGGGGGCTACATTATACTGTGTATGGGGGGACTGTATTATACTGTGTTGGGGGCTGCATTATACTGTGAGGGGGCTGCATTATACTGTGAGGGGGCTGCATTATACTGTATCAAGAACCATGGAGAGTGCATTCTACTATATCTACTATATGGGACCTGCATCATACTGTATCGAGGACTATCTGTACCCATCATTCTTCCTCAGCCAAAGTAAGGGTATTTTCCCAAGATCAGTAAAAACTGCGGGTTGGACGCTGTGTAGTTGTTCAGCGTCTAATCCGCAACGTCCTGATGTTACAGCACAGTGGAAATCCCATGCCCACTATGCGTGCACAGATACCCGTGGATCACCCACCGAGACCGACATGTAGTGCGTCTCTCGAGACTGCAGCATGTCTATTTATCTTGAGGAGACGCGAGGCTCTGCAAGATACATATCACCAATTCAATGTATTGGCCGTTGTGATTCCGCACGGTTCAATGAACACATGCGGATTCCCCTGCATTCAATAGTGAGGAGCGCGTTGGACGGAGCGGACATGTGCTGTGTCCAAAGTGCAGCCAGCTACTGAACGTGTGCACATACTCTAAGGAGGCTGGGAAACAATTGTCGAATGACTTCAATATTGTCGATCACACTCGTTTAGCGGCCTGAACTGAGCGCAAATAAATACATCTGGAATGTTTCTATCTGATGGTGCAATATGTTAGCATTTGGGGACCCACTTTAAACTTTTGCCCAGGGCCCTGCTTTGTCTAAAACTGGTCCAAGTTTACACGTGACTATAACTATGCAAACTCATACTTGCAATCACTACGCTGGGAACACAGAGGAATCGTGACAGTGTGTGCACAGCGCTCTATCACGATTCAGTAACCTGCCGTAACACACAGACTGACAGCAGAAATTTGTCTTGAGTCCAGAAATCAGTGTTGGAAAAAAAAGTGTGAGGCTTGGCAATTTCTTATTGTACTTATAGAATTAATTCAAATATACTCACCTCCATTGTGAAACAGACAACAGTCCAGCTAAAGAAGCCGCCATTAACTTGGTTTCTCCAAACCTGTGTAGAGTTTAGTTTAGTGTCAGTGTGTTAGTATACTCAGTGACTGCAGCGTGTCAGTGTGTTAGTATACTCACTGATTGCAGCGTGTCAGTGTGGTAATATACTCACTGATGGCAGGGTGTCAGTGTGGTAATATACTCACTGATAGCAGCGTGTCAGTGTGGTAATATACTCACTAATCGCAGTCTTCTCCTGTGTCTAGAGTTGCTCCACTCCTGTTCTACGTCACCTGACGGCTGTTCAGACTCTCCAGGTCACGCTGGGCTCTATGTGACACATAGGTGGCTTTTACAATATAAGTCTATGGAGCGTGAGAATGAGGCTCACAATGAGGATCCATAGGCTTACATTGTAAAGAGACGTCCAGGTCACATAAAGCATAGCGGGAGCCGGGGTCTGAAGAGTGAAGACGTCACTCAGAGGAGAAGCCGAACGGTGCTGGATACCGGAGAACACGGCGCTAGGTGAGTACAGTAACACACTGACACTGCTCTAACATGTACATGGGAACTAGGGGAAAAAACGTTAATAGGAGGATTACAGGCAACAGATGGTATGTGCTGGATAATATGTTACTTGTATATTGTACTATGAGTACAGACATGATATATTATACTATTCGCACTTTATCCAGCATATAACATCAGATGTTTATGCACACAGTATATTACATAAAGTATACTGTACAGGACAATATATGACTGCTATGTGACATACAGACATCAGACATTACATTAGCCACGTATTATCCTGTACATACCATCATATGTCTCTGCACATAGTATGGGCGAATAATTTTTCAGAGGGACCACATGACACACCACGACTATCATGGAATCCAAACCAAAAGACTGAAGTGAATTCTGCTCAATATTATTATTAACATATTAATTACAATTCATATTAAAATATAATAATTATATCATACTAGATGGTGGCCCAATTCTAACGCATCGGGTATTCTAGAATATGCATGTCCACGTAGTATATTGCCCAGCCACGTAGTATATTGACCAGCGATGTAGTATATTGCCCAGCCACGTAGTATATTGCCCAGCCACGTAGTATATTGCCCAGCGACGTAGTATATTGTCCAGCCACGTAGTATATTGCCCAGCTACATAGTATATTGCCCAGCCACGTAGTATATTGCCCAGTCACGTAGTATATTGCCCAACCACGTAGTATATTGCCCTGCGACGTAGTACATTGCCCAGCCACGTAGTATATTGCCCAGCCACATAGTATATTGCCCTGCGACGTAGTATATTGCCCAGCCACGTAGTATATTGACCAGCGATGTAGTATATTGCCCAGCCACGTAGTATATTGCCCAGCCACGTAGTATATTGCCCAGCCACGTAGTATATTGACCAGCGATGTAGTATATTGCCCAGCCACGTAGTATATTGCCCAGCCACGTAGTATATTGCCCAGCGACGTAGTATATTGTCCAGCCACGTAGTATATTGCCCAGCCACGTAGTATATTGCCCAGCCACGTAGTATATTGCCCAGTCACGTAGTATATTGCCCAACCACGTAGTATATTGCCCTGCGACGTAGTACATTGCCCAGCCACGTAGTATATTGCCCAGCCACATAGTATATTGCCCTGCGACGTAGTATATTGCCCAGCCACGTAGTATATTGCCCAGCCACGTAGTATATTGACCAGCGACGTAGTATATTGCCCAGCCACGTAGTATATTGACCAGCGACGTAGTATATTGCCCAGCCACGTAGTATATTGCCCAGCCACGTAGTATATTGCCCAGCGACGTAGTATATTGTCCAGCCACGAAGTATATTGCCCAGCCACGTAGTATATTGCCCAGCCACGTAGTATATTGACCAGCGACGTAGTATATTGCCCAGCCACGTAGTATATTGCCCAGCCACGTAGTATATTGCCCAGCCACGTAGTATATTGACCAGCGACGTAGTATATTGACCAGCCACGTAGTATATTGCCCAGCCACGTAGTATATTGCCCAGTCACGTAGTATATTGCCCAACCACGTAGTATATTGCCCTGCGACGTAGTACATTGCCCAGTCACGTAGTATATTGCCCAGTCACGTAGTATATTGCCCAACCACGTAGTATATTGCCCAGTCACGTAGTATATTGCCCAGCCACATAGTATATTGCCCAGTCACGTAGTATATTGCCCAACCACGTAGTATATTGCCCAGTCACGTAGTATATTGCACAGCCCACATAGTATATTGCCCAGTCACGTAGTATATTGCCCAGTCACGTAGTATATTGCCCAGCCACGTAGTATATTGCCCAGTCACGTAGTATATTGCCCTGCGACGTAGTATATTGCCCAGCCACATAGTATATTGCCCAGTCACATATTGCCCAGCCACATAGTATATAGCACAGCCCACGTAGTACGGTATATTGCCCAGCCACATAGTATATAGCAGAGCCACGTAGTATATTGCCCAACCACATAGTATATAGCAGAGCCACGTAGTATATTGCCCAGTCACGTAGTATATTGGCCAGCACAGAGCCACGTATAGAGACTTAAAAAAACAAACAAAATAAACATATACTCACCTATAGCCCGTTGAAGTCCTGCTATACTCACCCTCCGCCGCCTTTCTCGGTCCTCGCCACGCTCCCAGGACCACTCCATTGCAAGCGGCAGCTTGCGGTGCCGTCCCAGGGCTGGTGTGAGCAGGACCTATGATGACGTCGCGGTCACATGACCAACCGTGACGTCACGGCAGGTCCTTGTCGCACACCAGCCCTGGGGCGGGAGCGGAAGCTGCCGCTTGCAATGGAGCGGTGCTGGGAGCGTGGCGAGGACCGAGAAAGGCGGCAGAGGGGGAGTATAGCAGGTTTTTTTTTATTATTATTTTTAACATGACCTATTTTTACTATTGATGCCGCATAGGCAGCATCAATAGTAAATAGTTGGGGACACACAGGGTTAATAGCAGCGGTAACGACGCGCGTTCGTGACAGAAGGACAGACAGACAGACGGAAGTACCCCTTAGACAATTATGTATATAGATAGATACTACAGTATGTGCACATGCCTGCAGTGTTATATGCACTGATTCTACCTGGACCTCACATTATAATGGATGGAATTATATCTGATATATGGTGTCCTGGAGCCAGGCTCAGGAGCAGTCAGGATGACTGTATACTTGTGTCTGACCCTGACTGGGAGTTATTGCTGCAGCTTGAACGGGTGACGCTGGAGCCGAAAACTCCACTGATAGTGACCTGGGCTGCATGAAAGTTCAAATGGGTGCAATAAATCTTCACACTCACTGTGCCTCAGAGGGACTGCAGACACAAGACGCAGGATTCGGCCGGGTCCTTGATCTCCGAGTCCTGACCCCTGCAAATCTCTTCTGACTCAGACTGCTCTCCAGTCCTCCACGAGGAAGCATCCCGGCCAGCGCGCTGCTGAGGTGAGAGATCAGAAGACACGGCCGCACAGTGTGCAGTGTGGGCGTGTCTACAATTCAGGGACGGACGGCCACCACTTACAGGATTAAAGTAGCACAGTGCACTGCCAAAAGCCATCTTCTAGGCGGCAGGAAGCTGGGCGGCCCGCATCTGCTGCTGAGGAGACAGGCCCGGGGGGCACTTGCCCTTTTGCCACCCGGCCCAGCCCGCCTCTGATGGTTTCTATGTATCAATAAAATTTATTTGTCTTTATACTTGATCCGTGTCTGAGGTGATCCCCTTCTATGGTCTACTGCTTTTTTTTTTTTTTCTTTTTATACATTGATACCATATTGGTAGACCTGGTTGGATCCCTCTTCAAATTGTGGTGCCCCCTTCCCTTGGTTAGTGAAACCAGAGAACACCCACGCAAACACGGAGAGAACATACAATCTCTTTGCAGATGTTGCCCTTGGTGGGATTTGAACCCAGGACTGCAGTCCTGCAATGCTAACCACTGAGTCACTGTGCTGTCCACTTTTTAGTTATTTTGTCATATTTGTTGTTTACTTCACAAAAGAAAACCAAATGCTCACAGTTGTAGGCATGTTCTTTACATGAACTGACGCAAACCCTAAAAACATTGAAATTCCAGACTGTGAGGTACCAAAACATGAAAAATGCCAAGGGGAGCGGGAATACTTTCGCAAGTGGCTGTAAGATGTGCAAGTGCAGGAATTTCTGCATATAGCACTCAAAGTCAATACTGCACAAATAGAAACATTTTGAATATTTTGTTTTCTTTTTGTCATCATTTGCACATAAATAACATGTCTATCAATTCTGTGATATTCGTAATTTCATGACTTTTCCTTCTTAGTGTTGCAATTTCAATGTTGAGGAATGTAAAATGTAATTCAGGATACTGAAATAATAATTGTATTGCTTTTTAATAAACACCCATAAGACTAAACAATGTATTAAAAATATGGTTTTTCAGACAGATAATTAGTTTGTTTCCTAATTTATTTTACTTTATCTCAAAACAGTGGGTCTTTTTTATGTTCATATTAGAGGTTACAATATGGTAAATTGCGGATTAAATGTCCTCGTTGTTACAGCAATCACTGAACAAAACCCAGCACCTATTAAAAATAACAGGCTGAAAAATCCTTGGCACCAATAAGCACTGAAGGCTGAGAAAAGTAGATATAATTATATAATCCTCAAGTTCAGCTAGACAGTGACAGAGCAACAACTCCCACTTGAGAAAGGGAAATTTTGATGCAACGAAGTGGTAAATAAGGCCACAAGCCTAATGGTCTCACTGCACAAACCAGTGTTCAAGTCTTGTCTTTCCCGAGTGTGACAAGCTCATTGTAATGCATAGGAAGTCGTAATTGCTCTCAGTACAAACTTTAAAATAAAAAATATTGACAGTGGATGATGAAATAAATCCTCTCTGCTCAGACAGTTCAGTTCTGTTCTATTTGTTTTTCTATGACAACAGACATAACTTGGTTGTGGCACCAAAGAAAATTCACGGGAACAGAATGAGAATAAACTGAAAGATTTTATTACCTGTACTGGAGATTCTTAAAGCGTTGCTCTTCTGTTTCTATTTTCTGTTACATGATGACTGCTAGCTACAGATTATATACAGTATACTGTGCATGCAGTAGCATAGCATAGACAGAGGGGACAGTTGCCCGGGCCTGACCCGCAGCTACCGCTATTCTTAACTGTAGCGCTGTGCACAGCATGTCGTCATAGCTAAGCTGTGCGGTAAAACAGGGAGACATTATCTCCATTCTGTAGATCGCAGGTCGCTTTCAAGCCTGAGGTCTACAGAACATTCCAAGTCCTGTGCATGATATCCAGTGCAGGCACCGGCATTTTACAGTTGGACTCATCAGGATCCTGGATTAGGTCAATATACAGTATGTTGATTATTATTTTAATAAAAACATGTGGTGTGATTGTGGGGGCATCATAAAGTATTGCGGCTCCTCAATGACCTCATACATTGTAGGGACTACTGTAGGGCTACTTTTGGGGGCTCTCATAGAGTGTGGGGGCTTCTGTGGGTGGAACTCATACAGTGTGGGGGTTACTGTGAAGGTCCCATCATACAGTATAGGGCTGCCATGAAGTGTGGAGGCTATTATATAATGTAGGGGCCTTTAGAACGTTTGAGGCCTACCCTGGGGGCCATCATATAATGTGGGGACTAGTGGTAGGCATCGTTATACAGTGTTAGACCTAATGCGAGGACCATTATATTGTTTGGGGACTACTGTGAGGGTCACCATACAGTATGGGAGATAGGAGAACTGTGGGTCCATCATACTGTTCATTGGGGAGCTGAGGGCCTATCATACTGTACATAGCGGAGCTGTGGGCCCATCATACCGTGGCAGCAGCCGCTCAATATTGGAGTATCAGCAGGATGAGCAGTTTGCATAGGTAAGGAATAGATGGGGACGGAGCTGGAAATATGAGAAGTAAAATGTGTCTGTTATAATCTCTACAGACGTGTTCAGGATGGAAGAAAATGTTACGGTGGTCTGGGCAAGACGGAAAAGACAGGAAAAGTGAACAACTATGTAAAAAAGAACGTCAGCTGTAATTCCCCATCTATAACTGTACTGTAATATCTTTTTTGTTTTGAAGGACTGATATCTACCACTATATGGTCACCATATGATGGTAATAACATTGTTGGTTATTGTATAGAGATTTGTTTTCAGTAACACCATAGTCATCTGCTGAGTAGGGTTGAGCGAAACGGGTCGGCCATTTTCAGAAGTCGCCGACTTTTGGCAAAGTCGGGTTTCATGAAACCCGACCCGACCCCTGTGTGGGGTCGGCCACGAGGTCGGCGATCTTCTGAATCTGGTATCGGAATTCCGATACCGAGTTCCGATATGTTTGCAATATCGGAAATCGGTATCGGAATCCATATTTAAGTGTAAAATAAAGAATTAAAATAAAAAATATTGCTATACTTACCCTCTGACGCGCCCTGGTACTAACCGGCAGCCTTCCTTCCTTAGAATCATACCTAATAGGAATATACTCACCCTCGGACGCGCCCTGCTTCTTTCCGGCAGCCTTCCTTCCTAAGAATCAGCGCTTGAAGGACCTTCGGTGACGTCGCGGCTTGTGATTGGTCACGTGAGTGGTCACATGGGCGGTCGCGCGACCAATCACAAGCCGCGACGTCATCTAAAGGTCCTTCACGCGCTGATTCTAAGGAAGGAAGGCTGCCGGTTAGTACCAGGGCGCGTCAGAGGGTAAGTATAGCAATATTTTTTATTTTAATTTTTTATTTTACACTTAAATATGGATCCCAGGGCCTGAAGGAGAGTTTCCTCTCCTTCAGACCCTGGGAACCATTGGAAACCCAATGCACTGCATTGGGTTTCGTGTTTCGGCCGACCCCGACTTTTCTATAGGATCGGCCGATTTCACTCGACCCGACTTTTGAGAAAGTCGGGTTTCGTGAAACCCGACCCGATCCTATAAAAGTAAAAGTCGCTCAACCCTACTGCTGAGGGTCCCTGATACCCACAAATAGGCTGCACCACTATTGTTGTAATCAGGGTTACTGGTTAGGGGCACACTCAGATCACTCAGATGTTTTGCCACCCCTGCGCTGAACCCCTAGCTATCCCTTTGTGTGCATGTGTTATATATGCAATGGTATGAAATATTCATGAAGCATAAAAGTAAAAATAGAATAAAATAAAATAACAAAACAATAAATACAGTAAATTTTTATGGAAATATTTCCAGCCAGCGAGACCATTTTTTCAAAAAGGAAGGAAAGCAGCCATTCAGTAACGCCAATTTTTGTTCATAGGATTTATGCAAAGCCAGTTTGTCAATAATTTCTTGTGAACAGGGTATTTTAGAAGATTTCCAAAAAAAGCAATAGCATTCTTAGAAACCAAAAGCCGATGTATAACAAGTTTCCTAAAATGTGGAGTCAATTGATCTGCATTCAACGAAAGCAGGGCCAACTGAGGAGACAGAGAAAAATCTGAACGTTTTAATATAATAGAAATGAAAGAAGAGATTTCATCCCAAAAAGGTCTAATACGTGGACAAAACCAAAACAAATGGGAAAGGCTACCTTAATGTCCACCATCCCTCCAGCAGAGAGGGGAATTGGAAGGATTAATAAATGCTAAGCGAGACGGTGAATAATGCCACCTAGAGATAAACTTAAAATAAGACTCATGAAGAGCCATGGACATGGTGGCAGAATAAGTCAAGGACATGGCCAGTTCCCAATCATCTACAGAAAGATTCAAAGTAGATTCCCATTTGCTCACGTATGGGGATTTTATAACTTTGAAATCGTTGTTAAACCACTGGTAGATATATTGACTAGACCAAAATATGCTATGACCGGAGTTGCATAAAATATTAATCGCCGGCTCCGATAAAGGAGGGCGACCAGTCACCAGTGGCCTCAAGAAATCCTTTAAAATAGTAAACTGCATAAAAGCCAATGAGGGAGCACCAAACCTATCTTTAAGGTGGGTAAGTGAAACAAACTTGTTACCATCAAAGATGTCATGTAGTTTAGAGATTCCCCAGTCAGCCCAGCTAGAATGCAGATCAAATGAGAAAACAGTAGCCAAAAAAGAGAGGGCAAGTCTCAGCATAAGTTCCATCCTAGCGAAACCACTTTTAAGTTTTAGAAATTTCCGCCATGCCACAAGAACAGATACAAATATCGGATGATCAGACCGAAGCAAAGACTTAGAGGTGAATAAATTGATAATAATATTACAAGGTGGAGAATTTCTATTAAAATATAATTCCAATTCCACCCATGAAGGTGTATGATCTGCAGACCACCAATATGGACTCTGTTTAATTAAATTAGAGAAATAATAGGCCGAAACATTAGGTAGACCCATACTCCCACGCAATTTATGTTTATACAGTTGACTAGAGGCTATACAAGCTCTCTTATTGGCCTAAACAAACAGATTGAGGTGTGCCTGCAAAGTGGTCAAATAGGAAGTAGAAACAAGTAAAGGAAGGGACCTAAAGATATAGAGGAACTTGGGAAGAATGATTGATTTTACAATAAGGCACCTTCCCCACCACGATAATACTTTATCATCATAAAATCTAAGCTCTTTAGAAATGGAAGCAATAAGAAAATCCAAATTGCTGGGAATCAAGGAGCTAAGGTTTCTAGAAAATCTCAGACCCAAATAAACAATATCCGTCTCCGCCCAACCCCAGGGAGAAATATCCTTTATACTCCGGATTTGAGAATCAGTGAGGTTAAATTGAAAAATGTTCGACTTGGACTCGTTTATTTTAAAATACGAAAAAAATGAAAATATTTTAAGAAGGGTTTGCAAATGTGGAATAGAACGACAAGGATTGGTAAGGGACAGGAGAATATCATCAGCATATAAACTGATTTTAAATTCCTTACGATCCGTGCAAACTCCCTCTATGAAGGGATTATCTCTAATGAGCTGGGCTAATGGCTCTATGGCAAGGGCAAAAAGCAGTGGAGAAAGGGGGCAACCCTGCCGAGTACCATTAGAGATTGGAAATGGGGAAGAAAAGTGATTATTAATATAAATTTTTGCCTGAGGATCGAAATATAAAGCCATAATTTTATTTATAAAGTCCAAATCAAAGCCAAATTTTTGTAGGGAACATTTGAGAAAATTCCAATTTAAGCGATCAAACGCTTTCTCTGCATCAAGGGAAATTAAAGTGGAGTTAATTTTTCGGGAATTAATTAATTTAATAATATTTATCAGCCTCCTGGTACCTTCAATGCATTCCCAGTGCTTAAGGAATCCAATCTGGTCAGTGGAAATTAATTAAGGCAAAATAAGGTTAAGGCGGTTAGCTAAGACTTTGGAATAAATTTTGAGATCAGTATTAATTAATGAAATGGGACGGCAATTAAGTATTTGATCAGGACTAGTATGAGGCTTGGGAATAAGTATAATTGTGGCATCCAAATTTTCCCTAGGGAAAGAACCAATGGACGCAGCGGCATTGAAAATTTGAACTAAATGGGGGACAAGAATTTCACAGAATGATTTATAACAATTATTGCTATAACCATCAGGACCAGGGGCCTTATAAGATTTCAATTGTTTTATTGTGTCACTAATCTCTTCTGCAGTAAAAGGAGCAGCCAAAAAGTCTGCATCCATGGAATCAAGTTGTGGAAGATTGACAGAAGACAAAAAGTCATCAATAGATCTCACACCTGGAATGGGAAGAGAGGGATCAGACTGCAAATTATAAAATTGATTGAAATATTGTGCAAATTAATTTGCAATGTCCTGTGGGTGGTGAGAGAAATGCCCTTAGGAGAAATGATCTTGTCGATTCAGTTACGTATTCTAACCATTTTAATTCTATTAAACATAAAACGAGTGGGCTTGTTACGGGACATATAGTGATTGATGTTTGATTGTTTGACTGCAGAGTCATAAAATGAAAAAATTGTGGCCCTCAATTAATTCCTAAGATGGGATAAATCAGTCAAAGTTTTGAAACAATGGGTGGGGCTATTGGCCAATGCCAGCTCCAACTCCTTCTCCTTAATCAAGGCTTGTAAACGATTAATCTTTTGGCTGTTAAAATTTTTAATACGGGAGGAAATATGAATGAGACCGCCTCGTAGAATCGCCTTGTGCGCGTTCAACTGGAGGAATGGCTTGGAAGCGTCATACACATTCTCAGAAAAATAAAGGGTAAGAGAACTAGAAATTTCCTCATGGTATGTAGGATTTTGAAAAATAGAAGCATTACACTTCCACAACTGTTGATTATTGATAGAGTGACCTTCAATCAATTTGCCAATGACAGAGGCATGATCCGAAATGGATTTATTACCAATGGATATAGAGGAAAATCTAAGGAGGGAGAACAAATCTGATAATATCAGATCAATGCGAGAAGCTGACAAATGGGAGTCAGAAAAATATCTGTATTCCCATGAAGTGGAGTTTAAACATTTAAAGATGTCATAAAGTTCGTGAGCAAAAAGCCATTTATTTAAAGGGAACCTGTCACCCCGTTTTTTGAGATTGAGCTATAAATACTGTTAAATAGGGCCTGCGCTGTGTGTTCCTATAGTGTATATAGTGTACCCCGATTCCCCATGTATGCTGAGAAATAACTTACCAAAGTCGCCGTTTTCGCCTGTCAATCAGGCTGGTCAGGTCGGGAGGGCGTGGTGACATCGCTGGTTCTTCCTCAGCTTTACGTTGGTGGCGTAGTGGTGAAGACACAGCGCGCGATCTGCGCTGTCATCCCTTTCGTCGGTGGGGGCGGCCATCTTCCTGGGGCTGCGCGTGCGCAGATCGAGTGCTCTGCTGCATGGGGCTTCAGGAAAATGGCCGCGGGATGCCGTGCGTGCGCATTAGAGATCGCGGCGGCCATTTTCCCAAAGCCGAGATGCAAACTCGGCTTTGGGAAAATGGCCGCCGCGATCTCTAATGCGCACGCGCGGCATCCCGCGGCCATTTTCCTGAAGCCCCGTGCAGCAGAGCACTCGATCTGCGCACGCGCGGCCCCAGGAAGATGGCCGCCCCCACCGACGAAAGGGATGACAGCGCAGATCGCGCGCGCTGTGTCTTCACCACTACGCCACTACGCCACCAACGTAAAGCTGAGGAAGAACCAGCGATGTCACCACGCCCTCCCGACCTGACCAGCCTGATTGACAGGCGAAAACGGCGACTTTGGTAAGTTATTTCTCAGCATACATGGGGAATCGGGGTACACTACATACACTATAGGAACACACAGCGCAGGCCCTATTTAACAGTATTTATAGCTCAATCTCAAACAACGGGGTGACAGGTTCCCTTTAAGGAGGGGATGTTAAGCCTATTTGAGGATGAGGCATCAAGTATATTATCAGGGACCAAATTAAAGTCTCCTAAAAGTAAAAGAATGCTTTTTTTAAGTGGTTCAATTTTTTTCAGCAATTTATCTAAAAATTTAATTTGACCCTTATTAAGAGCATAAATATTTACAATTGAGTGAATTTGGAAATTTAACTTGCAAACAAGGATATGAAAATGACCATTCACATTAACCAATTCTTCCAATAGTTCAAACGACAAGGAGTCTCTGATCAGGGTCATAACGCCTGCCCCTTTAGAGGGACCTGAGGCTTCAAAAACATGTGGGTAATAATTTAGTCTCTTACAGGCACACCACAACAGATTAATTAATTTCCCTCTGAAAGGAAAAACGTCTATTCGGGCTATTAAGACCCCTCACATTATAGGTAACCAAAGTAAGCACCATGAGAGAAAAAAGAAAGAAAAAATTGACATTAGTAGGCAATCACCGGCTGGAAAGTAACAAGAAAAATAAATCATTACCAAGACTAAATAGACAAAGAAAAGTACAAACTTTAAACTTTACAGTACTAGAGCATTAGAGGGAAACCAAGAAAATGTCTCTCCTTCTTGTACCGGGGGGAAAAGTCCCGTGCAGTGCAAGGCCAAGGAGACCCTCATTAGTACCAATAACAAATATTTAAGATTGAACAAATGAATAATAGAAGCACAATATCATACAATATTAGAAAACCCAGGTACGCAAATCAAAAAATTACAAATTGAGCTCAAGTGACATGGCCTGGACCTGTGGAAGTAGATGCAGGAACGGAAGAAATAACACCGTGGGATTTCAAAAATAGTAGACCCTCCTCAGCTGTAAGAAAAACTGCATTTTCCCCCCTATAATTAAAGATGAGCCTCAAAGGAAAACCCCACTTGTAAGGAAGGCCTTTCTCTCTCAGCATGGAGGTGAGTGATCTAAAGTGCCTCCGACCCTCAATAGTCACTTTGGACAGGTCAGCAAACAACTTAAGATGGTGATAAGGTTCCGGGAATCCTCCTTTAATTTTGACCAGGCTTTATATTTTCTCTTTAATATGATAAAAGTGAATTTTCATGATAACATCTCTAGGGAGGTCTTTAGGGACAGAAGGAGGCTTAGGAAGACGATGGATGCGATCTATAATGAGATCCGTGTCCGAAAGATTGGGAATCATCCTCCTAAAAATCCCCTTAACAAACTCAGGGAGCTTAATGGGCAAGATATCTTCAGATATACCTCTAATTTTAATGTTGTTACAACGGGATCTGTCCTCTAGATCTGCCAACTTAAGCTTCAACTAACGAATCTCTGACTTAGAGTCAGACTGATCCTTTAGGGACAGTGCATGTGTCTTTTCCAATTCTCCCAGTCTGACTTCATGCTTATCCAACTGAGAAGTGAAAAACTCGAGAGTCTCCTGAAATATTTTCATCTGGTTGTCCATATCAAGACTCAATCTCGTGCTAAGTTTATCAACCAGAGTATCCATACACGCCTCAAGCGACATTGCATCATGAAAGGTACAAGAAGACAGAGAAGACACAGATGGTTTCTCTGTCCTTGGTTTGGACTTTTTTAGACTAGAATTGGGAGAATAATTAGTAGAGTCCTCTTCTGAAGATTTGGTAATGGAGGACCGCGTTCCCCCCCAACTCGAGGGACCCTTCCTCTTTGAAGAGGAAGAGAGGTCCATGGTTTCAGTAGAAATGAGTGAAGAGGGAAGTTCCACACCGAGCTCTGTTAAGCAAGCTTTAGGCATGGACGCGGAATGGGAAAGGGCCTTGATAGAGGACTGTGAGAGCTCTCTCTCAATAGGAGAATGAGACTTAACTGGACTCAGAAAATTAACCGAGTCCCTTGAAGAACCACGATTAGCCCATGGGTCCTTATTTTGTTTTTGAGCTCTAGAAGAAACAGATGATTTAGCTATAGGCAATTTAGAGGTGAGATGACTCATGGTGTCCAGCGGTTTTATAAAAAAGTGATTGAAGGTGGTGCAGTGGTTAGCACAGCAGCCTTGCAGCGCTGGAGTCCTGGGTTCAAATCCCACCAAGGACAACATCTGCAAAGAGTTTGTATGTTCTCTCCGTGTTTGCGTGGGTTTCCTCTGGGTACTCCGGTTTCCTCCCACATTCCAAAAACATACTGATAGGGAATTTAGATTGTGAGCCCCAACGGGGACAGTGATGATAATAATGACTAGAAGAGAAAAAATGGCGTATGGGCGGCAATGCCCCAAACAAATCCATAATCTTCAGGAAGACCGGTATGAAAAAGCTATATCTAATCAGCAATAGCCATACCAAAAAAGATATCGGGTGCAAAACCATAAAATAGCATATGTGTTGCAAGCAGCAGAAGAAAAAAAGCAGGATGCACTCACCAATCTTCAAAATAGCAAATTTTATTGAGTCTTCACAAATAAAACTTCATGGCCGGGAGAGGAGGAAAGGAGCTCGAGCGAGCAGGGGAGACGACGGCCGTTTTGCGCGATCCTTGCGCTTCAACGGGTCTGCCCGTTGAAGCGCAAGGATTGCGCGAAACGGCCATCATCTCCCCTGCTCGCACGAGCTCCGTTCCTCCTCTCGAAAGTGCAAAGGAGGGTAATCCAAACTTGTGTGATAAGTGGGTGATAAAAACACCTGAGTAATCAAATAGAGATATACACACACGTGTGAAAATATGGTGTAAGGTGTGCCCAGAGTGTTTTTATCACCCACTTATCACACAAGTTTGGATTACCCTCCTTTGCACTTTCGTTGCACTTTATTGCCAGTTGTGCACATATTTATACTTATAGTATTTTTTCTTTTTTTATAAGTACACTTTTTTTATATAACACCTTTTTTATAATGTTGATGTAGCCCTCACTTTGTTTGCTGAATGCCCCTATTTCTGGCTATTTAATTATATCTACACTTACAACTTATATTGCCATCTATTAACAATACAAAAAACTTTTTTTATTTTTTTTTTTTATTTTCACATATACACAGTCCTCTTTGTGTCCGTCATAGTATTTGCTATTTGGCTGTTATATATTTTTTATTTTTGTCCTCCAGTTACAGGCACACTTTTGTGATTGCCTATTGTTGCCCTGTATATACAGTATATAATTATATATTAATTTTAATAAAGGCATTTTATTATACTATGACAAAAAGAAGGGTCGAGCTGCACAGCCTTATCTTTCAGCAGATCAGCGGTGATGATTCACAGCAATCAGCCTTCAGTGCAGGGGGTGCTCGAATTTTATTATACTATACCTTTCCCTGTCCTTAATTTTTTAATTGGGTTATTAGATATATACGGATATATTCCTTTTATTATAGACATTGATCTCCATACTTTAGGTTCTTTGTTTTTTTTTTTTTAACGTGTGCACATAGCCTTATTGTCCTTTAAATCTTGTGTGTCTCTAAGATATTGTCTATGTTTCTGCTCCTTCAGGTGGTATTAGAAGCATTCTAGATTAGTCTCTAATTTGCTCTCTTTGGCTAAGAAGTCAGTTTCTGTTTTTCTCCATCCATCTTAACTCCTGGAACTTGTGGTCTACTCACGTCTAATCCGCTATCTCGCAGATAACTTTCTTCTTGACCCTCTGCAATCCGGTTTCTGATTTTTATACTTTACTGAAACTTCCCTTACTAAAGTCTCAAATGATCTACTTAAACTTAAATCTAATGGTCACTACACCATGCTGATTCTCCTGGATCTTTTGCAGCATTTGACACTGAATCATCAGCTCCTCCTCACTATGCTCTGCTCCATCGGCCTCAAGGACACCATTCTCTCCTGGTTCTCCTCCTACCTCTCTGACCGCTCCTTCATCGTATCTTCTGCTGGCTCCTCCTTCTCTCATCTTCCCCTTACTGCTGGGGTTCCTCAAGAATCAGTCCTAGGCCCCCTCTTCTCCTTCTTGTATACTGCCCCTATTGGACAAACGATCAGCTGATTTGATTTCCAGTACCATCTCTATGCTGATGACACCAAATTATACACCTTTACTCCTGACATCACTCCTGCATTATTACAAAACACCAATGATTGTCTAGTGCTGTCTCCAAAATCATGTCCTCCTTCTATCTGAATCTGAACCAGCAGAAACTGAACTGCTTGTGTTTCCTCCCTCTACTAACCTACTTATGCCTGACATTGCCATTTCCGCATGTGGTTCTACCATTATTCCCCAGCAACATGTCCACTGTCTTGGGGTCATACTTGATTCAGACCTTTCATTCACCCCCACATTTGATCACTGGCTCGCTCTTGTTATCTTTACCTCAAAAACATTTCTAGAATTCAACCTTTTCTTACTTTCAACTTAGCAAAAACTCTTACTGTTGCTCTTATTCATTCTCGTCTGGACTATTGTAACTCTCTATTAATCGATCTCCCTCTTACCAAACTCTCAGCCAGGATCGTATTCCTCACCAACCTTTACACCAATGCCTCTACCTTGTGCCAGTTATTGCACTAGTTACCTGTTAACTACAGAATTCAACATAAACTTATCACTGTCACCCACAAAGCACTCCACAGTTCAAGACCACCCTACATCTTCTCCCTCGTCTCAGTCTACCACCGTACCCGTGCCCTCAGTTCTACGAATGATCTAAGATTAGTATCCTCAATAATCAGAACCGCCCTGTCTCCAAGACTTCTCATGTGCGCGCCAATTCTTTGGAATGCCCTACCCAGCATCATTTGATTAATCCCCAATACCCACAGTTTTAATTGTGCCCTAAAAGCGCATTTCTTCAGACTGGCCTACCGCCTCAACACATTTATTTAACTATCCCTGTGTTGCCCATTCAAAATTTTCACCATAACCAAGTTCCTCGTATCATGTTTTCACACACTTTATGCATTTAATTGACCTCTGTGTCTGTACTTTTACATATTCTGGCTGATAACCGGGTCATGCAGCTTTACATGAACATCCAGTTTCTTACATTATGGTTGGTGAGAACAATGAAAGCAATTGTTACTATCCACCTTTCGTGTCTCCTCTAATTCCTCATAGATTGTAAGCTTGCAAGCAGGACCCTCATTCCTCTTGGTATATGTGGATTTATGTGATTATTGTTATTCTGTAATGTCTTTTATTGTCTGTAGAAGTTCCCTCTAAATGTAAAGTGCTGCGGAATATGTTGGCGCTATAGAAATAAAATTATTAATATTATTATCTATGTCAGGCATTCTATTTGCCCATTCAGATACTTTTTGATGTAGATACATTATTTGCCAAATAGCGCATGTTCTTCTCTATTGGCCACCATATATGGGACTACAACTATCTCATATTTTTGTTTGTATCTCCGTGTTTTCTATCTCTCCAAACTTATTTTTTTCATATGGCCTATCTGATCACGCCTGTCAAATGTCCACAAAACAACCTGGATTCATCTAAGAGTGCACCATGTCTTTTACCGTATGTTACCGTATGACATATTAGAAAGAGAATTAGGCATGTGGCATTATTTTTCTTATGAATTGCGACATGCATATGTTCTGAATACCAGCACACACTGTTTTTTTTTCTATGCCAGTATTATTGAATCTGGGATAGGCCATTATCCCTTCTTATGGTGCGCTGCTTCTACACACAGTATGTGTGGCTTTGCTTGCATTCCAAACTTTGGAACTGAAGCGGTTGTGTGTTTCACCACAACCAGAAGTGACGTCATGACTGACTTCAAGCATTTGTGTTCGTTCCAGCACTCTGACATACACTGCAGTTGACCGGAAGCAACGGTGGTCATGTCGTGAGTGAGCGATTCACTTTCTCTCAGAACAATTGTATGAACGCGGAGGGTTTGAGTTCATCAGGGTGAAATCATTGGTGAGCTCTAATTGGTTTTCACTCTACCATATGTGTGTATATATATTGTTCACTTTGGGTCCTACTCTGTGTTGAACAAAACAGGGAGTGGAGGGATCCACATTTGTCATGCACCTAGCACTTTATTACCAGCAACCCTGGACAAGTTAGTCCCTTGAGAATTCACTTGGACAAAACACATTGAGACACCAAGAAGGGAGAGAGCAGGGCCTCCTATATACAGGGATAGCTGTGGACTGCACTTGTTAGTGCAGGAGTTTTGAGGAACAGACAAGAGTAAGCCGCTATAGGGACCTATAGGGTGAACCGGCGTTTCTTATAATAATAATCTTTATTTATATAGCGCCAACATATTCCACAGCGCTTTACAGACATTATCATTGCTGTCCCCAATGGAGCTTACAATCTTAGTTCCCTATCAGTATGTTTTTTC
Organism: Ranitomeya imitator; assembly: GCF_032444005.1. Taxonomy (NCBI): domain Eukaryota; kingdom Metazoa; phylum Chordata; class Amphibia; order Anura; family Dendrobatidae; genus Ranitomeya; species Ranitomeya imitator. The sequence continues at coordinate 995,626,500 of NC_091282.1, forward strand.
TTGAATTCATACCCATGTAAGGAGAAAAACCGGATTGGGAGTACCTTTTCCTTGACGGATCCGGAACTGTCGGGGCTATCGCCTATGTTTCACGGGGGAAAGCTTAAGGCCCAGGCCCCTTGCACTCAGTGATAGAAGGTGCAGCTAAGCTTAAAAAAAGCCGCGGCGAGTGAAAAACCAGTCAGTCTTGGCGGGAATGTACAGAGCGCAGGAGGTCAGTGTCAGTGCTCTGACCTTTGAGCACCGAGATGGAGCAGGCCTAAGTTCGAAGGGCCTCAGATCCACGACTAGAGACTGTCAACAGAGAGTTGCCCTGTGTCTGCTGACACCGCTGACACCACTGACATCGCTGACCATTAGTGACAAGGTCCGCGGTCAGAGCATAGATGCGCGCACATACCTGCAGGGAGGCCGGGTGACCCACTCAGAACTGTTTCTTGATCAGTCTGCATTTAATCACTGCATAGCACTAGCCCCTGCTGGGGTTAAAGACTTATCTCCTGCCTGCACTTCGCCTTCTGGACCCAGGACCCCCATCAGGACCACGAGGAATCACCGCCACCGCCAGGATCCAGGACGCCATCTTCTCCAGGACTACATCGGACCCCCATACACGCCAAGTCCTTGGCACCACCGTTTGCATCCAGGAATTCAACTCCTGACGTCGTCGGACTGACAAGTCTATTACTTCTGAAAGCTTTACCTTGTTTACCTGTGCCTGTTTTTCCCAAGTTACAAACCCCCTTCTTAATTCAACTCTACCTCATCTTCTCCCTGTGTGGAGTATCCACTGTTAAATTAAACCCCACATTAACCCTTGCTATGCCTCCGGCCTGTTACTGTACCTTGCAACCTGCTCACACCCCTATGGACCATACTGGGAACACATACCCCCTCTGCAGCAAAAACTTCAGATTGGGTGAGAGAGTTCCTTTAAATTTTTCTGGTCTCTGCTTGATTATATCTAAGTCATTATATGCCTTATCCGTACTATGATATGTGTTGTTGCTATTAGGATTATTATAATCTGACCACTGTCATTTTTCTGTCCGACTTCTATCATCTTTAAGCAAACAGAGCTGTAGGCATATTATTCCATATACACTATTGAGGGATAGTTGTTTGTTCTTCCATTGTGGCTCCTGTACTGCAGGGGTAGTCACCTTGATTACCTTATCACTTATATCAGGGAGGATTTTCCTTCAGTGACCATAGTGTGTCTGGGTCCCTGTTGGTACCAATGTCCCTTTTTTATGGTGGCACACATTTATTATTTTAGCAATTTAATTAAAAGCTAAGTTTTATTTCTCACTTTTTGCTGTCACTTTTTCTGAAAATAACAAGGTCACATATATTGTATATATATATTTGGCTCCTAAACCAAAAAACCTCCACACTGCGCCCCTGTACAAATATGTATCCTACCATTAATCTATAGTAGCCATCACCATCTATAATATAACGCTGGGAGCGTCACTCTGTCCGAAGCCTTTATAGACTGCGCAAGCGCAAGCGCCGGCGCAGTCTGGGCCTCACAGAGTGACTCTCCCGGGAGATCGCGGTATGCATTAACACTGAACGCACACCGCGATCTCCAACAGAGAAGCAGGGACCGCCAGGAGGGTGAGTATCGGCTATATTCACCTGTCCCGTTCCACCGCTGCGCGCCGCCATCTTCCCGGTCCTCGGCCCTTGACCTTCAGTTCAGAGGGCGCGATGACGCGCTTAATGCGCGCCGGCGCCGCCCTCTGACTGAACAGTCACAGCCAGAGGACCGGGAAGATGGCGGCGCACAGTGGTGGAACGGAGGACAGGTGAATATAGTAAGTGCTGGGGGGCCTGAGCTGGCGGCGATACCGGCACCTGACCACCACAGCGAGCCGGTGTCCCCGCCTTCTCAGGCCCCCCAGCACTCGGCGCCAAGCGGGTCAGAGGCAGCGGGGCCGAGCGGGTCTGAGGCAGCGGGGCCGAGCGGGTCAGAGGCAGTGAGGCCGAGCAGGTCAGAGCAGAGTGTGGCAGATGTAGCAGTCAGGGTGTGGCAGATGTAGCAGAGCAGAGTGTGGCAAACGTAGCAGAGCAGAGTGTGGCAGATGTAGCAGAGCAGAATGTGGCAGATGTAGCAGAGCTGAGTGTGGCAGATGTAGAAGAGCTGAGTGTGGCAGAAGTAGTAGAGCAGAGTGTGGCAGATGTAGCAGAGCTGAGTGTGGCAGGATGGGAGCAGCCCATGTCAGAATGGGGGCGCAGGATGGAGCAGCGCATGACAGGATGGGGACGCAGGATGGAACAGCACATGACAGGATGGGGACGCAGGATGGGAGCAGCACATGACAGGATGGGGACGCAGGATGGGAGCAGCACATGACAGGATGGGGACGCAGGATGGGAGCAGCGCATGACAGCATGGGGACGCAGGATGGGAGCAGCGCATGACAGCATGGGGACGCAGGATGGGAGCAGTACATGACAGGATGGGGACGCAGGATGGGAGCAGCACATGACAGGATGGGGACGCAGGATGGGAGCAGCGCATGACAGGATGGGGACGCAGGATGGGAGCAGCGCATTACAGGATGGGGACGCAGGATGGGAGCACCGCATGACAGGATGGGGACGCAGGATGGGTGCAGCACATGACAGGATGGGGACGCAGGATGGGTGCAGCACATGACAGGATGGGGACGCAGAATGGGAGCAGCGCATGACAGGATGGGGATGCAGGATGGGAGCAGCACATGACAGGATGGAGACGCAGGATGGGAGCAGCGCATGACAGCATGGGGACGCAGGATGGGAGCAGCGCATGACAGCATGGGGACGCAGGATGGGAGCAGCACATGACAGGATGGGGACGCAGGAAGGGAGCAGCACATGACAGGATGGGGACGCAGGATGGGTGCAGCACATGACAGGATGGAGACGCAGGATGGAGCAGCACATGACAGGATGGGGACGCAAGATGGGAGCAGCGCATGACAGGATGGGGACGCAGGATGGGAGCAGCACATGACAGGATGGAGATGCAGGATGGGAGCAGCGCATGACAGCATGGGGACGCAGGATGGGAGCAGCGCATGACAGCATGGGGACGCAGGATGGGAGCAGCACATGACAGGATGGGGACGCAGGATGGGAGCAGCACATGACAGGATGGGGACGCAGGATGGGTGCAGCACATGACAGGATGGGGACGCAGGATGGGTGCAGCGCATGACAGGATGGGGACGCAGGATGGGAGCAGCGCATGACAGGATGGGGACGCAGGATGGGAGCAGCACATGACAGGATGGAGACGCAGGATGGGAGCAGCGCATGACAGCATGGGGACGCAGGATGGGAGCAGCACATGACAGGATGGGGACGCAGGATGGGAGCAGCACATGACAGGATGGGGACGCAGGATGGGTGCAGCACATGACAGGATGGAGACGCAGGATGGAGCAGCACATGACAGGATGGGGGCGCAGGATGGAGCAGCACATGACAGGATGGGGACGCAGGATGGGAGCAGCGCATGACAGGATGGGGACGCAGGATGGGAGCAGCACATGACAGGATGGGGACGCAGGATGGGAGCAGCGCATGACAGGATGGGGACGCAGGATGGGAGCAGCGCATGACAGGATGGGGACGCAGGATGGGAGCAGCGCATGACAGGATGGGGGCGCAGGATGGGAGCAGCACATGACAGGATGGGGACGCAGGATGGGAGCAGCACATGACAGGATGGGGGCGCAGGATGGAGCAGCACATACCAGGATGGAGACCTTATACCAATATAAATGCTCGCCACCCGGGCGTAGAACGGGTTCAATAGCTAGTTCAAAATATAATTAGATAAGCCAGCTCTGTGCACACCATTAACAATAATTTCTGCCACCCAGTAAACATAAATGATTCACTCTCTGTGACTCTCCCTCCATTTTTTTTAAGGCTATGTGCACACATTGTGCTTTATCCGCATGGATTTGTTGCAGAAAATATGCAGCATTTTACAGTCAAGCAAAGTAAATGAGGTTTCTGAAATCCCGTGCACTCAATGCTTATTTTGTCCTTGTAGCAGATTAAAATCTGCAGCCTGTCAATTGTTGTAGCGTTTTACAGCATATTTCACCAATACTAATGAATGGGGGAAAATGCGCAATAAAAATAAATGAAAAAAAACTCAGCAAATATATGTATTTCATGCAATGTTTTTCTTGCAAAACATAAGAATTTGCAGCAGAATTTTCAGCTGCAATTCCTCAGCGTGTGCACATCACCTCTTACCTGTCCTGTCCCCATTCATTAGAAGTACCTGATAGTATCATTATGAGTTAGGGAGTGTGAGAAGACGTTATCAAGGTGTTATAATGAATTGGAGGATGGAAGAGGATGCATTCAGGTAATTAGCAGAATTTAGACCTGAGCCCCCACCTGTATGTTGTTCAGATGTATGGGCCCTTGTAGCCTTCTAAACCCTATAAAGACATATGAGTTTGCCCCCATACAGTGGCGTACTGCCAATGGCGGCAGGCCAAGTGACTGCTATAGGGCCTGTGAGCTGGGCGGGCCTGGTGCCAGTGCCCACACTGGGCCCCCCTATGCCCATCATCTTCATCGTGAGCAGGGATGGAAAAGGAAGCACCAGCTGACAAATCCTCCCACATCAATCTTCCTTGGCATCTGAAGTTCAGCGCAGCTGGACCGATAACGTAATTACAGCGCCCGTTGTGCTGAGATTTGTGATGGTTTACACCACACACTCAGGAGACCGGAGCATCAGATGGAATGAGGAGAGGTGAGTATTGTATTTTTTTTTTCATCAGTGACTAGTGGCCATAATAAAGTATGGAGGTCTACAGGGAGTGCATTATAAATTATGGAGGGCCATGGGGAGTGCATTATAAATTATGGAGGACCATGGGAAGTGCATTATAATCTATGGAGGACTATGGGGAGTGCATTACATTCTATGAAGGACTATTGGGAGTGCATTATGTTTTATAGAGGACCATGGGGAGTGCATTATTATCCATGGAGGACCATGGGGAGTGCATTATTATCCATGGAGGACCATGGGGAGTGCATTATAATCCATGGTGGACCATGAGGAGTGCATTATAATTCATGCAGGACCATGGCGAGGGCATTATAATTTATGGAGGATCATGGGGGTGCATTATATTTTAATGGAACGTGGAGAGGTCTGTAATTTTTACAGACCCCAATGTTGTCCAGTGACAGCCCCGAAACCTGAAAGATCTGGAGAAGATCTATATGGAGGAGTGGGCCAAAATCCCTGCTGCAGTGTGTGCAAACTTGGTCAAGAACTACAGGAAACGTCTGACCTCTGTAATTGCAAACAAAGGTTTCTGTACCAAATGTTAAGTTCTGTTTTTCTATTGTGTCACAAACTTATTTATGCTAATTAACTATGCAAAAATCATACAAGGTAATTTTCAGGATTGTATCCTTTATATGGTAGATAATAAGAATAGTGTATATAAATAGAACGTTGAATAAGATATTGAATTTAGCTCTGATAGTGTCTTACCATTATTATTGTTTCCCACCATATCAGGCTTACTTGCATACATACATTTACCTGTAGATAGATTTTCTTTCTGTGTTAGACAAATAAATAGTGTTGGATGATAACCACTGCCTCCTCATTATCTGGCAATATTATTGTCCAGGTCAGTACCAGATACCAAACAAGTTTAGTTTGTTGGTTTTTTATTTAAGTGGTGAAAAAAATCGTAAATTTATTTATTTTTTTAAAATTTGCCTATGTCTACATTTTCCGAGACCAGTGACGCTTTCAATTTTCACCATATGAGGCTGTGTGAGGCAATATTTTTTGCACCCTGAGCTGATGCTATTCTGGAATAGCTATGTTGTTTTGATCGACTCTTATTGGATTTTATTGCAATGTTCTTCAGCCAAAAAACCATGATTCTGGAGTTTTGATTTTTTTCTTGTTATGCTATTTACCAATTGGATCAATTTATTAAAATATTTTGATAGATCAAACATTTAACCCCTTTCTGACCTCGGACGGATAGAACGTCCGAGGTCAGATCCCCTGCTTTTATGTGGGCTCCGGCAGTAAGCCCGCATCAAAGCCGGGACATGTCAGCTGTTTTGAACAGCTGACATGTGCCCGCAATAGCGGCAGGTGGAATCGCGATTGTCCCGCCGCTATTAACTAGTTAAATGCTGCTGTTAAATGCTGGCAGCTGCATTTAAATATCGCTTCCAGCCATCCGGTAGGAAGTACGCTCATTGCTGACCCCATCACATGATCGGGGCTCAGCGATGCATCGGCATAACAACCAGAGGTCTCCTTGAGACCTCTGTGGTTGTTGATGCCGGATTGCTATGAGCGCCACCCTGTGGTCGGCGCTCATAGCAATGCTGTAAGGCCGGCGTCACACTAGCGAGTTTTACGGACGTATGAGCGCAGAAAATCCGTCCGTAAAACTCGCAAAACAAACGGCACAATTATTCTCTATGCCCCTGCTCCTATCTGCCGTATTTTACTGATCCGTATTATACGGCTTTTTACGGCCGTAGAAAATCGCAGCATGCTGCGTTTGTCACCATACTGCGCAAGAAATACGCCAATGAAAGTCTATGGAAGCCTGAAAAATACGGATTACACACGGACCAACAGTGTGACTTGCGAGAAATACGCAGCGGTGTTAGAGAGAAAAGCCGGCAATTCATTGCGGTGTACAGTAAAATCACACTGACAGCTTACAGTAGAATAGGTAGAATAAATGTGTACACATAGAATAGGTATATATATATATATGTCAGTGAAACACATATACTGTATATATATATATATATATATATATATATATATATTAATATATATTCCAGCGCTAGATAGCTTTAAAGCCGGTAATTCAATTGCCGGCTTTTGCTATCTCCTTCCTAAACCCGACATGATATGAGACATGGTTTACATACAGTAAACCATCTCATATCCCTCTTTTTTTTGCATATTCCACACTACTAATGTTAGTAGTGTGTATATGCAAAATTTGGCCGTTCTATCTACTAAATTAAAGGGTTAAATGGCGGAAAAAATTGGCGTGGGCTCCCGCACAATTTTCTCCGCCAGAGTAGTAAAGCCAGTGACTGAGGGCAGATATTAATAGCCTGGAGAGAGTCCATGGTTATTGCCCCCCCCCCCCCCCCCCCGGCTAAAAACACCTGCCCCCAGCCACCCCAGAAAAGGCACATCTGGAAGATGCGCCTATTCTGGCACTTGGCCACTCTCTTCCCATTCCCGTGTAGCGGTGGGATATGGGGTAATGAAGGGTTAATGCCACCTTGCTATTGTAAGGTGACATTAAGCCAAATTAATAATGGAGAGGCGTCAATTATGACACCTATCCATTATTAATCCAATACTAGTAATGGGTTAAAAAAATACACAAACACATTATTAAAAATTATTTTAATGAAATAAAAACAAAGGTTGTTGTAATATTTTATTCAACGCCCAATCCAATCACTGAAGACCCTCGTTCTGTAACAAAAAAAAAAAAATAAACCAACAATATCCTTACCTTCCGCAGATCTGTAAAGTCCAACGATATAAATCCATCTGAAGGGGTTAAAATATTTTGCAGCCACGAGCTTTGCTACTGCAACGCTGTTCGTGGCTGCAAAACCCCGGGGAAAGAAGGTAAAGTAGGTCAATGACCTATATTTACCTCCATTTGCGGTGAGGCGCCCTCTGCTGGTTTTCCTCATATGAACTCGAGCCTGGGAGCTTTCTAGAAAAATTCCCACGATCTAGGAACAACCAGCAGAGGGCGCCTCACCGCAAATGAAGGTAAATATAGGTAATTGACCTACTTTACCTTCATTCTCCGGGGTTTTGCAGCCACGAACAACGTTGCATTAGCAAAGCTCGTGGCTGCAAAATATTTTAACCCCTTCAGATGGATTTACATCGTTGGGCTTTACAGATCTGCGGAAGGTAAGGATATTGTTGGTTTATTATGTTATTTTTGTTACAGAACGAGGGTCTTCAGTGATTGGATTGGGCGTTGAATAAAATATTACAACAACCTTTGTTTTTATTTCATTAAAATAATTTTTAATAATATATTTGTGTATTTTTTTTAACCCTTTACTAGTATTGGATTAATAATGGATAGGTGTCATAATTGACGCTTCTCCATTATTAATTTGGCTTAATGTCACCTTACAATAGCAAGGTGGCATTAACCCTTCATTACCCCATATCCCACCGCTACACGGGAATGGGAAGAGAGTGGCCAAGTGCCAGAATAGGCGCATCTTCCAGATGTGCCTTTTCTGGGGTGGCTGGGGGCAGATGTTTTTAGCCAGGGGGGGGGGCAATAACCATGGACCCTCTCCAGGCTATTAATATCTGCCCTCAGTCACTGGCTTTACTACTCTGGCGGAGAAAATTGCGCGGGAGCCCACGCCAATTTTTTCCGCCATTTAACCCTTTAATTTAGTAGATAGAACGGCCAAATTTTGCATATACACACTACTAACATTGAATTACCGGCTTTAAAGCTATCTCGCGCTGGAAGAAATATTAATATATATATATATATATATACAGTATGTGTCTACTGACATATATATATATATATATATATATATATAGACAGTATATATATATATTTTTTTATTTTTCACATGGATCCCTTCTATAGCGTTGTGTTGGTTTTGCAAGCCTGCGAGAAAAACACGCAGTACGGATGCCATACGGATTACATATGGAGGATGCCATGTGCAAAAAACTCTGACACACCCTGCCTACGGAGGAGCTACGGACCACTATTTTGGGGACTTTTCAGCGTATTACGACCGTAATATACGGACCGTATTGTTTTACGCTGTGTGTGACGCCGGCCTAATTCTGTTGCATAGAGGTGATCTGAGCATCGCTGCTATGTAGCAGAGCCGATCAGGCTATGCCAGCTTCTAGTCTCCCATGGAGGCTATTGAAGCATGGCAAAAGTTAAAATAAAATGTTTAAAAAAAATATGAAAAAATAAAAAAAATGTAAAAGTTTAAATCACCTCCCTTTCGCCCCATTCAAAATAAAACAATAAAAAAAATCAAACCTACAAATATTTGCTATCACCGTTTTGAGAATCACCTGATCTATCAATAAAAAAAAGGACTAACCTGATCGCTAAAAGGCGTAGCGAGAAGAAAATTTGAAACGCCAGAATTACTTTTTTTGGTCGCCGCGAAATTGCAATAAAATGCAATAACTGGCGATCAGAAGAACGTATCTGCGCCAAAATGGTATCATTAAAAATGTCAGCTCGGCACGCAAATAATAAGCCCTCACCCAATCTCAGATCACGAAAAATGGAGACGCTACAAGTATCAGAATATGGCGCAATTTTTATTTTTAGCAAAGTTTGGAATTTTTTTCACCACTTAGATAAAAAATAACCTAGACATGTTTGGTGTCTATGACCTCGTAATGACCTGGAGAATAATAATGGCCAGTCAGTTTTAGCATTTAGTGAACCTAGCAAAAGAGCCAAACAAAAAACAAGTGTTGGAATGCACATTCTTTGCAATTTCACCGCACTTGGAATATTTTTTCCCGTTTTCTAGTACATGACATGCTAAATCCAATGATGTCGTTCAAAAGTACAACTCGTCCCGCAAAAAATAAGCCCTCACATGGCCATATTGACGGAAAAATAATAACGTTATGGCTCTGGGAAGGAAGGGAGTGTAAAGCGAAAGGGTCATGAAGGGGTTAAGAATGCAGCGATACCAAATATGTTTATTTTATTTTTTTTTCATTTTAATTGCTTAATTATTTATAGGGTAAAATGGGGGTGATTTGAACTTTTGTGGGTTTTTTATTTTTTTCTTATTTTTTTTTTACTGTACTTAATAATCTCCTTGGGGGATTTGAAGCTGTGATCATCTGATTGCTTGTGCTATATATAGCAGGGTTTTAGCACTTCTCTGTATAGGGAAAATCATGATCTATGATCTATGAGCGCCATCTAAATGCTGGCTTTCAATGGAGACTCATAATGACAGGCTGACCTATTTAGCAGACCTCCAGCAGTCATGTCAAACCACCAGCACCCCATGATCACGATGGATGGGTGGAATGACGTGACCCTCAGCCGGAGCATGGTAAATACCGCTGTCAGAGATTGACAGCGGCACTTCACAGGTTAATCCACAGCTATTAAAGGCACATGATTGCTTAAATGGATTAAATCTTCCAATATCTGCCAAGAAATACGCAGGCTTGAACATCAAATGCAGGGACACAACCTTTGACGTACATGTACGTTAAAGGTCGTAAACGGGTTAATCAACGAGCACCTAAATATAAAATATAGACACTTTATAGATATGATATAAACATTGTATATCAAAATATATAAGAGAAAATTAACAATTAAAAACACAAAAAGTAGGATTAAGTGTGAACAGCGCAAACGACTCTGTAATGAGAGTATACAGAAATAAATAAAGACAAAAAAGACAAATAAAGACACAAACAAGTAGAATTATAATTATAATAAACATATAAAAGAAATAAGTATTTATCAGTGGATCATTATACATGCTCAAAGGTTAGGCCAATAATGTAAAAATTAGGCCAAAAATACTAATAACATCAAAATGAACGTATACAAAAACTTAAGTATATAAACAGTAAATGGGTCATTGTACATATTAAACTGGTAAATCCATTGTGTAAGGATAAGCCACCATAAATATTCACCCTAGTATATGGTGGCATCCAGATGAGTCTCTGCAGAAGGGCCATCAAGCATAATTAAATGAATCACAAAAAAAGGGAGACATAAGCAGATTCAAAATAAGGCTGGCGTCACACTAGAGAGTTTTAGGCGCAAAAACTACGCATTGCACACAGACTAATGATTCTCTATGGGGCAGCTCCTATCTGGCGTATATTACGCATCCGTACTTTACAGGCATAGAAAATCGCAGCATGCTGCATTTGTTAGCGTACTGCGCAAAAAATCCACCAATGAAAGTCTATGGGTACGTGAAAAATACAGATTACACACGGACCAACAGTGTGACTTGCGTAAAATACACAAGAGTTTTGCAGGTGACAGGAAATGTGCCAAGCCCTCAATCAGGAAGCTTAGACATGCAAATTAGCTGAAAAAGCCAGGCAGACATCCCGGAAGTCTGCCGCATGCCTCCACAGAGTCACCTGCATAATGGCTTCAATCATTAATGTGGACGTGCTTCTCATCCTGGTCCAAGAAATGCCCAAAATTTGGAACCAACGGGATGCAAACTATGTGAACCGGGCAAGGAAAGAGGCTGCTTGGAGGAGCATCTGTGGGATCCTTTTCCTAGATTATCAGCAGCAGCCACGTGAGGGACAGAGGCAAATTAGTAAGTACACTCATGTTTCTCTATTAATTAACATTGTAAACTGCGGTACCTACATGAATTTGGGCCTATTGTTATTTTCAATATTATTAATATAATTTATTTATATAGCATCATTAATTACATGGTGCTGGACATGAGAAAGGGGCTGCGTACAGAGTTATAGATGTCGCTTACAGTAAACAAATTTACAATGACAGACTGGTACAGAGGGGAGAGGACCCTCAAATCCTTATTGATGCATGTACCCCTCCCCCCCCAAATGAACCGTATGATTTGTTTGAGTTCATGGAGAGGTTGCAGCTGTCAGCACATAACGTCCTGCGCCTTCCAACATCTCAACAGGTGCATGATCAACAAGGATTTGAAGCACCCCCTCCACGTGTGCCTACACCTCCACCCGTTCCCACCCAAAACACACCAAGACCAGCACATTGCCATATGCCATCATACCATCAACCTTCCCAATATGGCCACTTGTACAAACCCAGTGCTGGAGGCTGGTCCCAACCTGGGTTTGGACGACATGGCCATATTGGGGGGGTATGAGTCAAGGCCTTTTTTCCAACCTCATGAGGGCAATACTCAAAACCCTTATTATGGCCAATACCCAACTGGCCAATATGAGCAAGGGCAGCATTTTGATCAGGGACAGACATTATCCACACAGGGTGAAGGACAATTGGCCCAATAAAGGCCACCTAACCAGGACCCCGTGCTGCCGCCATCACCTCCACCAACTTACAGAAATTTGTAATTACAAATGTTTTCTGGTGTTTATATTTTTGGTTGCTAACCATGTTTTTGTTTGACTCTGCTGTGATAGCACTTTGTTCTGTTTTACGAGAAACAAGGGGTTTTGTAAAGTTTATTTTATAAAAAAAACATATGATATTAATATGGTGTTTAAACAACAAATAAAAGGCTTTTGCGATAACTAAAATATATAGTCAAAAGCCAATTTCAGTTTGTTGGACCAATCATTACAACATCATACTCAATTACTATGTTGCAAAACATCTGTTAAATAAGTCAATGAAACACACATAGTTAAGTAATTTAAGTAATTTATGTATTTTTGTAGAAAATAGATATAGATATAAAGGAAAAAACTACAACATAGAGACAGCATTATCTTGCCAGGAGCACACTGAGGAGAAACAAAATAATTTGTATAAATATCCCTAACTTTTATGCCAGAAAGGGGACGCCGCTAAGGAAGGACTTGTGTTGTAGGCCTACCCACATTGGCCAACATGCCTTCACCACTGTCAGCTGAGGAGCACTCATGAATTCTTGTGAAGTTGTGTAAAACAACACAAGCTTTTATGACTTCATTAACATTTGCCTCACTCAGCTGAATGGCAGACTGGAGGACATGCCGTTTGGCACACATAATGCCAAAAGCGCACTCCACCAGTCGCTGCGCCCGTGAAAGTCTCACATTAAACACCCGCCGCCGGTGGTCCAGGTTGCGCCGGGGATAAGGCCTCATGAGATGCCTGGTCAGTTGTCATGCGACAGTACTGGAAGAATTTGTCCGGATGTGTCTGCAGAGCTGAATAGAGCCTTTGAAAATGCCCTTTAGTGAGGCGTTGCCGCAAAAGTGGATGCACCCACAGTCTTCTTCTCCTCCTTCGCGGATCAACTATCATGAGGTATGGCTGCTCAAAGTGGCATGGCAAGACCCAATTAAATAACACCCGCTGAGTTGGTGTGAAATGCAGGAGGTCACACATGTTGCCCAAGCACCACCAAAACACATACACAAGCACAGCAAAAAAATGGCCATATGGGAGGGTTCCACCTGTTGGAGAGGCCTTAAATAGGTTTATGCTGACGATTTAACCCCATTAAGCCCCAAGGGTGGTTTGCACGTTAATGACTGGGCCAATTTTTACAATTCTGACCACTGTCCCTTTATGAGGTTATAACTCTGGAACGTTTCAACGGATCCTGGTGATTCTGACATGGTTTTCTCGTGAGTGAAGCAATACCACAAAAAAAGTAGTGCAATAGTCCAAATATAGAATAATCATAAAAAGTTTATTAAATATAAACACATAGACGAAAATCACAGTATAGTGGTGAGTTAAACGTGGCGATAAACAGCAGGGAGCACGTGAAGCAGGACAACGATCTCCATAGTGTGAAACGAGTATATCAGCACTAAGTAGTTAGATAAATATAATCCACTAGATGGCAGCCCGATTCTAAAGAATCGGGAGTCTAGAATCCATATATACTTTATTTATTCAAATGTAAGAATAATACAATTAATAAATAATAGTAAGAAAGAACAAAAATAATAGGCAGTATATGGAGAAAACACCAAACAAAAGTTCAAAATTGGTGTGAAAATGTCACTGAACCACTTCACAACTAAATATATATAGTTTTGGTAAATGGTATTATCATTTTTTTGACGAAATTCGGCAGGAGCTTGAAGAGCAACCTCACTGGGCCCACCTCCACGCAGTAGAAACTTGCTGTGAGGTAAAAATTCAAAAATCACACCAAAATGGCGGGCGGAGTGTGTCACAGTACGGCACGTTTCTGATTGGTCGCTCGCAGCAGGCGGCAACCAATCAGACACTGGACACTGTTGACGTCACTTATCTCCGGACATTAGCTCCGGACATTAGCTCCGGACATTAGCTCCGGACAAAGCCACGGAGGTTGGCACAAATTGCAGGAAGTAGTATTCTAGGCAATTATATATTAGATAGAAGTTCCACAACAGTGGCAGTTCACAACATATCAAGCTGGGAACATAAGGAGAACAAATTTTTTACCCAAATAGTGTCCTGGGGTGGGCAGAAGATGGCACGTTTCCCTGATTTCATCACTGGAATGTTTCTTACTTAGGTTTTTTTGACACTATTTGGGTAAAAAAAATTGTGGTTTTGCTTTATGTTAGCATTAGTGTGTCCCATACTATTCTATCTACAGGCTGAATATATCAATATTGAAGGTCTTTTATAAATATCATGATTAGATGGTTGTATGACTTCCTTGTTTTCACATTGTTTTCTCGTGATATATTGTACTTCATGATAGTGGTCAAATTTCTTCGATAAGACTTGCGTTTATTTGTGAAAAAATGGAAATTTGGCGAAAATTTTGAAAATGTCACAATTTTCCAACTTTGAATTTTTATGCCCTTAAATCACAGAGATATGTCACACAAAATACTTTATAAGTAACATTTACCACATGTCTACTTTACATCAGCACAATTTTGGAACCAAAACTTTTTTTTGTTAGGGAGCTATAAGGGTTAAAAGTTGACCAACAATTTCTTAATTTTTACAACACCATTTTTTTTAGGGACCACATCTCATTTGAAGTCATTTTGAGGGGTCTATATGATAGAAAATAACCAAGTGTGACACCATTCTAAAAACTGCACCCCTCAAGGTGCTCAAAATCACATTCAAGAAGTTTATTAACCCTTAAGGTGTTTCACAGGAATTTTTGGAATCTATATATATAATTGCCTAAGGGTTTTTCCGTCTGTCTGTCTGTCTGTTTGTCTGTCTTTCTGTCTGTCTGTCTGTCCTGGAAATCCCGCCTCTCTGATTGGTCGAGGCCGCCAGGCCTCGACCAATCAGAGATGGGCACAGCATCGACGTAGAAATCCCGCGTCTCCCACGGCCTCGACCAATCAGCGACGGGCACAGCGACGATGATGTCATAATGGTTGCCATGGCAACAATGTCATAAAGGTTGCCTCGACCAATCAGCGACGGGCACAGCGACGATGATGTCATAATGGTTACCATGGTGACGATGATGTCATAAAGGTTGCCTCGACCAATCAGTGACAGGCACAGTCTGCCGCGAATTCTGGAATCATCATTGTCCATATACTACGGGGACATGCATATTCTAGAATACCCGATGCGTTAGAATCGGGCCACAATCTAGACGCCAGGCCTCGACCAATCAGCGACGGGCACAGCGATGATGATGTCATAAAGGACGTAGACATCCCGCGTCTCTGATTGGTCAAGGCCTGGCGGCCTCCAGGCTGCCAGGCCTCGACCAATCAGCAACGGGCACAGCGACGATGATGTCATATTGGTTGCCATGGCGACGATGGTGTCATAAAGGTTGCCTCGACCAATCAGCACTGGGCACAGTCTGCCGCGAATTCTGGAATCATCATTGTCCATATACTACGGGGACATGCATATTCTAGAATTCCCGATGCGTTAGAATCGGGCCACCATCTAGTGTTTAAATAAACATGAACATTTAACTTTTTTTCGCACAAAATTTATTTCAATTCCAATTTGATTTATTTTACTAAGGGTAACAGGAGAAAATGGACCCCAAAAGTTGTTGTACAATTTGTCCTGAGTACGCCGATACCCCATATGTGGGGGTGAACCACTGTTTGGGCGCATGGCAGAGGTCGGAAGGGAAGGAGCGATATTTGACTTTTCAATGCAAAATTGACTGGAATTGAGATGGGACGCCATGTTGCGTTTGGAGAGCCCCTGATGTGCCTAAACATTGAAACCCCCCACAAGTGACACCATTTTGGAAAGTAGACCTCCTAATGAACTTATCTAGATGTGTGGTGAGCATTTTGACCCACCAAGTGCTTCACAGAAGTTTATAATGCAGAGCCGTAAAAATAAAAAATCATAGTTTTTCACAAAAATGATCTTTTCACCCCCAATTTTTTATTTTTACAAGGGTAAGAGAAGAAATTGTACCCCAAAAGATGTTGAGCAATTTGTCCTGAGTACATTGATACCCCATATGTGGGGGGAACCACCGTTTGGGCGCATGGCAGAGCTCGGAAGGGAAGGAGCGCAGACTTAGATGGATTGGTCTGCAGGCATCACGTTGCATTTGCAGAGCCCCTGATGTAACTAAACAGTAGAAACCCCACACAAATGACCCCATATTTGAAACTAGACCCCCCAAGAAACTTATCTAGATGTGTTGTGAGAACTTTGAATCCCCAAGTGTTTCACTACAGTTTATAATGCAGAGCCGTGAAAATAAAAAATCATTTTTTTCCCACAAAAATTATATTTTAGCCCCCAGTTTTGCATTTTCCCAAGGGTAACAGGAGAAATTGGACCCAAAAGTTGTTGAACAATTTGTCCTGAGTACGCTGATACCCTATATGTGGGGGGAACAACCGTTTGGGCGCATGGCAGAGCTTGGAAGGGAAGGAGAGCCATTTGGAATGCAGACTTAGATGGATTGGTCTGCAGGCGTCACGCTGCATTTGCCGAGTCCCTGATGTAACTAAACAGTAGAAACCCCCCTCAAGTGACCCCATATTGGAAATTAGACCCCCCAAGGAACTTATCTAGATGTGTTGTGAGAACTTTGAACCCCCAAGTGTTTCACAACAGTTTATAACGCAGAGCCGTGAAAATAAAAAAATAATTTTTCCCACAAAAATGGTTTTTTAGCCCCCCAAATTTTTATTTTCCCAAGGGTAACAAGAGAAATTGGACCCGAAATGTTGTTGTCCAATTTATCCTGAGTACGCTGATACCCCATATGTTGGGGTAAACTCCTGTTTCGGCGCACGGAGAGCTCGGAAGGGAAGGAGCACTGTTTTACTTTTTCAACACAGAATTGGCTGGAATTGAGATCGGACGTGATGTTTGAAGAGCCCCTGATGTGCCTAAACAGTGGAAACCCCCAATTCTAACTGAAACCCTAACCCTAGCCAAAACCCTAACCCTAGCCCCAACCCTAGGCCTAACCCTAGCCCTAACCCTAGCCCTAACCCTAGCCTTTACACTACCCCTAACCCTAGCCCTAACCCTAACCCCAGCCCTAACCCTAGCCCTAACCCTAATGGGAAAATGGAAATAAATACATTTTTTAATTTTATTATCTTTCCCTAACTAAGGGGGTGATGAAAGGGGGTTTGATTTACTTTTATAGCGTTTTTTTAGCGGATTTTTATGTTTGACAGTCGTCACAGACTAAAAGACGCTTTTTATTGCAAAAAATAGTTTTTGCGTCTCCACATTTTGAGAGCTATAATTTTTCCATATTTTGGTCTACAGAGTCATGTGAGGTCTTGTTTTTTGCAGGACGAGTTGACGTTTTTATTGGTAACATTTCCGGGCATGTGACTTTTTTTATCGCTTTTTATTCCGATTTTTGTGAGGCAGAATGACCGAAAACCAGCTATTCATGAATTTCTTTTTTGGGGGGGCATTTATACCGTTCCACGTTTGGTAAAATCGATAAAGCAGTTTTATTCTTCGGGTCAGTACAATTACAGCGATACCGCATTTATATCATTTTTTATGTTTTGGCACTTTTATACGATGAAAACTATTTTATAGAAAAAATTATTATTTTTGCATTGCTTTATTCTGAAGACTATAACTTTTTTATTTTTTCGCTGATGATGCTGTATGGCGGCTCATTTTCAGCGGTACCATGCTTATTTATATCCGTATTTTTGATCGCGTGTTATTCCACTTTTTGTTCGGCGGTATGATAATAAAGCATTGGTTTTTTGCCTTGTTTTTTTTTTTACCGCGTTCACTGAAGGGGTTAGCTAGTGGGACAGTTTTATAGATGGGGTCGTTATGGACGCAGGGATACTAAATATGTTTATTTTTTTTTATTATTTAGATAAAGAAATGTATTTATGGGAACAATATTATTTTTTTTTCTTTATTTAGGATTTTATTTTTATTTTATTTTTTTACTCATGTGAATATTTTTTTTAATTTTACAACATTGCTTCGGGGGGCGGGGGGAGGGGGGCATCATGTTACAGAGCAGGGGTGTCAAACTGCATTCCTCGAGGGCCGCAAACCATGTGTGTTTTCAAGATTTCCTTAGCATTGCACAAGGTGCTGGAATCATTATGTGTGTAGGTGATTAAATTATCACCTGTGCAGTACAAGGAAATCCTCAAAACATGACCTGTTTGCAGCCCTCGAGGAATGCAGTTTGACACCCCTGTTATAGAGTCAGATTGCTGGTAAGCCACCTCCCTGTAGGACCTGGAAGGCCCCCCCCCTGCGGCCATTTTGGATCCGGGTCCTGCAGGGAGAAGGTAGGAGACCCTCGGAGCAACGTGATCACATCGCGTTGCTCCGAGGGTCTCAGGCAAGCCCGCAGGGAGCCCCCTCCCTGCGCAATGCCTCCCTATGCCGCCAGAGCACTGCGATCATGTTTGATCGCAGTGTTCTGGGGGTTAATGTGCCAGGGGCGGTCCGTGACCGCTCCTGGCACATAGTGCCGGATGTCAGCTGCGATAGTCAGTTGACACCTGGCCGCGATCAGCCACACTCCCCCCGTGAGCGCGGGCGATCGCATATGACGTCATATGGGATTAACCAATTATCTACTAATGTCCATTTTTTGGGACGCCTAATCTTTAGCTTCTAGTAACTAAGATTTTATAATTTTTATAATTAGGTTCAATTTTTTGTGTTGTGTTTGTAAAATGAAGGTTTTCAAAACAGGAAATCATGTCATTGTCATTTTTAATTGAATATTGGGATGCCCTTTTCTGAAAAATCCGTAATTGTAAAAATTTTAATTTGGCAAGTAATGGGTTAAGGGGTTAAACTAATTTCAGGCCTCAAAACCGTTAAATGTCCATTTTGTAAGGTTGCGTAAAAAAAAACACATTATGGATGCCATACGGATTACATACGGAGGTTTACATGCGCAAAATACGCTGCCACACCCTGCCTATGGATGACATACAGATCACTGTTTAGGGATCATTTCTGCGTATTACGCCAGTAAAAAACAGACCGTATTTTCATATGCCAAGTGTGACGCCGGCCTAAATTGTGCTGTGCTTGAGAAATTTAAAGAGCATTTGAAGGAAAACATCCTTTTCTGTTCTCACAGAATGCGAATTCTATCAAGTATGTCACCTGCACTTTGTTCCATGTGCCTTTATCAGAATTCAGATGACATTTGGCAACAAAACAGTGACTCATGCAGAAGTCATATTGAAGCACATACTCATGCAAACTTAAGATCTGATTATAAAAGGTGACTTTTAAATGTCACCAAAACTAGATCTGCCCTTCTGTGTATAGTGCATTAAGAACCGCTATTTACTGAAATGTTTGCTGCAGATTTTAAACAAAGACATGTAAAGTTTGGTGCGAATATATACATTAGTTGTAATATTGGAGTATATTTCACAGTATATCAGAGGCAAATCTAGGTTTCCCTGCATTTGAGGCAAAAATTCAGCTTGGCACTTCCTTTTATCCACAGTGTCAAGGATAACAGCCACTGGGGGGTCATGGAGATCCCACCACTGTTACCAGTTTCTCACAGATGACACCTGAAGGATCCCACAGATCCTACCGCTGTTACCACTTTGCCACAGAAAACAGTCATGGGGGTTGTGCAGATCCCACTGCTGCCACCATTTACGCAAATGGTTGACAAGTGATGGCTGAGGCAGAGGCTGCTGCTCCTACTAGGCCGTTATTGTGGAACTCATAGTGAGCGAATGGTATATCCACCTCCAAATTCAATGCACAGAATATATATATACATATATATACCATGGGAGAGAGGCAGGACGAAGGCACAGCTGCATGACCTTGGGTTAATGAAGCAGCACACACACCAAGGATTACAGTTGCCACTTCCAAATAAAGAGAATCTGTATGTAAATAAAGAAGAAAGCGGATTGGCACATACCGTCCCGTATACGGGACGGTATGTGCCAATCCGCTATCGTCTTTATGGATATGCATATACTTATACACAGTGCTCAAAAAAATAAAGGGAACACTTAAATCTCACATCCCAGATATCACTGAATGAAAAATTGCAGTTGCAAATCTTTAATCATTACATAGTTGAATGTGTTGAGAACAGTAAAACATAAAAATGATCAATGCAAATCAAAATTAATATCGCACGGAGGTCTGGATTTGCAATGATGCTCAAAATCAAAGTGGAAAACAAAATTACAGGCTGGTCCAACTTCAGTGGAAATGCCTTAATATAAGGAAGTGGTGTTCTGTTGTGTGTGTGGCCTCCACGTGACTGTATGACCTCCTGATGAGGAATGCTCCTGATGAGGCGGCGGATGATCTCCTGAGGGATCTCCTCCCAGACCTGGACCAGATGTGTTCAATTGGACTCAGGTCTGAGGAACGGGCGGGCCAGTCCATAGCTTCAATGCCTTCATTTTGCAGAAACTGCTGACACACTCCAGCCACATGACGTCTAGCATTGTCCTGCATTATGAGGAACCCAGGGCCAACTGCACCAGCATATGGTTTCACAAGGTCTGAGGATCTCATCTCGGTACTTAATGGCAGTCAGGCTACCACTGGCGAGCACATAGAGGGCTGTGCGGCCCTCCAACAAAATGCCTCCCCACACCATTACTGACCCACTGCCAAACCGGTCATGCTGAAGGATGTTGCAGGTAGCAGATCGCTCTCCATGGCGTCTCCAGACTCTGTCACATGAGCTCAGTGTGAACCTGCTTTCATCTGTGAAGAGCACAGGGCGCCAGTGGCAAATTTGCCAATCCTGGTGTTTTGTGGCAAATGTCAAGCATTCTGCACAGTGTTGGGCTGTGAGCACAACCCCACCTGTGGATGTCGGGCACTCAGACCATCCTCATGGAGTTGGTTTCTAACCGTTTGTGCAGACTCACTGTTGGGGATTTATTCAAAATTGAAGGCATACTGAACCAGCATGGCTACCACAGCATCTTGCAGCGGCATGCTATTCCATCCGGTTTGCGTTTAGTTGGACCATCATTTATTTTTCAACAGGACAATGACCTCAAACACACCTCCAGGCTGTGTAAGGGCTAATTGACCAAGAAGGAGAGTGATGGGGTGCTACGCCAGATGACCTGGCCTCCACAGTCACCAGACCTGAACCCAATAGAGATGGTTTGGGGTGAGCTGGACCGCAGAGTGAAGGCAAAAGGGCCAACAAGTGCTAAGCATCTCTGGGAACTCCTTCAAAATTGTTGGCAGACCATTCCCGATGACTACCTCTTGAAGCTCATCAAGAGAATGCCAAGAGTGTGCAAAACAGTCATCAAAGCAAAAGGTGGCTAATTTGAAGAACCTAGAATATAAGACATAATTTCAGTTGTTTCACACTTTTTTGTTAAGTATATAATTCCACATGTGTTAATTCATAGTTTTGTTGCCTTCAGTGTGAATGTACAATTTTCATAGTCATGAAAATACAGGAAAAATCTTTAAATGAGAAGGTGTGTCCAAACGTTTGGACTGTACTGTATATATATATACAGTGGGGCAAAAAAGTATTTAGTCAGTCAGCAATAGTGCAAGTCCCACCACTTAAAAAGATGAGAGGCGTCTGTAATTTACATCATAGGTAGACCTCAACTATGGGAGACAAACTGAGAAAAAAAAATCCAGAAAATCACATTGTCTGTTTTTTTAACAATTTATTTGCATATTATGGTGGAAAATAAGTATTTGGTCAGAAACAAAATATCATCTCAATACTTTGTAATATATCCTTTGTTGGCAATGACAGAGGTCAAACGTTTTCTGTAAGTCTTCACAAGGTTGCCACACACTGTTGTTGGTCTGTTGGCCCATTCCTCCATGCAGATCTCCTCTAGAGCAGTGATGTTTTTGGCTTTTCGCTTGGCAACACGGACTTTCAACTCCCTCCAAAGGTTTTCTATAGCGTTGAGATCTGGAGACTGGCTAGGCCACTCCAGGACCTTGAAATGCTTCTCACAAAGCCACTCCTTCGTTGCCCTGGCGGTGTGCTTTGGATCATTGTCATGTTGAAAGACCCAGCCACGTTTCATCTTCAATGCCCTTGCTGATGGAAGGAGGTTTGCACTCAAAATCTCACGATACATGGCCCCATTCATTCTTTCATGTACCCGGATCAGTCGTCCTGGCCCCTTTGCAGAGAAACAGCCCCAAAGCATGATGTTTCCACCACCATGCTTTACAATAGGTATGGTGTTTGATGGATGCAACTCAGTATTCTTTTTCCTCCAAACACGACAAGTTGTGTTTCTACCAAACAGTTCCAGTTTGGTTTCATCAGACCATAGGACATTCTCCCAAAACTCCCCTGGATCATCCAAATGCTCTCTAGCAAACTTCAGACGGGCCCGGACATGTACTGGCTTAAGCAGTGGGACACGTCTGGCACTGCAGGATCTGAGTCCATGGTGGCATAGTGTGTTACTTATGGTAGGCCTTGTTAAATTGGTCCCAGCTCTCTGCAGTTCATTCACTAGGTCCCCCCGCGTGGTTCTGGGATTTTTGCTCACCGTTCTTGTGATTATTCTGACCCCACGGGGTGGGATTTTGCGTGGAGCCCCAGATCGAGGGAGATTATCAGTGGTCTTGTATGTCTTCCATTTTCTAATTATTGCTCTTACTGTTGATTTCTTCACTCCAAGCTGGTTGGATATTGCAGATTCAGTCTTCCCAGCCTGGTGCAGGGCTACAATTTTGTTTCTGGTGTCCTTTGACAGCTCTTTGGTCTTCACCATAGTGGAGTTTGGAGTCAGACTGTTTGAGGGTGTGCAGAGGTGTATTTTTATACTGATAACAAGTTTAAACAGGTGCCATTACTACAGGTAATGAGTGGAGGAAAGAGGAGACTCTAAAAGAAGAAGTTACAGGTCTGTGAGAACCAGAAATCTTGATTGTTTGTTTCTGACCAAATACTTATTTTCCACCATAATATGCAAATAAATTGTTAAAAAAACAGACGATGTGATTTTCTGTATTTTTTTTTCTCAGTTTGTCTCCCATAGTTGAGGTCTACCTATGATGTAAATTACAGACGCCTCTCATCTTTTTAAGTGGTGGAACTTGCACTATTGCTGACTGACTAAATACTTTTTTGCCCCACTGTATATATATATATATATATACATATATATATATATATACACACAAATAATCTGTATATATATATATATATATATATACATATAAACATAATCTCACAAGATTAGAATATCAGTGAAAAGTTATTTTATTTCGGTTCTTCAATACAAAACGTGAAACTCATATTATATAGAGTCATTACAAACAGAAAAATGGGCAAAAATGTCAGCTTCTAGATGTGCAAAGCTGGTAGAGACATACCCCAAATGACTTCCAGAAGTAATTGCAGCAAAATATGGTCCCTCAAAATATTAAGAGAGCTGAATACTAATGTAATCACAATTTTCAGATTTTTTAAAAATAGTTGGAAAACCATGTATCATTTCATTTACATTTCACAAATATTTGCTACTTTGTTTTAGTATATAACATAAAATCCAAAGAAAAAATATTTAAGTTTTGTGGTTGTAACGTGAAAAAATTTGGAAAAGTTCATGGGGTATGGATACTTTTTCAAGGCACTGTAAGTCTTCTTTTTTGGATTTTTTTTTTCATAATGTGACAAATGTTTTCTGTGTGTGAAACGTTTGGACGGCATTCAGGCCATTTTATCACTCAAACTCTTCTTCTGAAGCCATGCTGCAGTGATGGATGCGGTATGGAGTGTAGCCTTGTCTTGCTCAAATATTCAAGTTCATCCTGAAATAGCATATATACATAGTGTCTAATTATTAATCAGTGCCTTTCAATATGTGTAAGCTGCCTATGCCATAGGAACTAATGCAACCCTATACCATCAGAAATGCAGGATTTTGATCTGTGCACTGATAACAAGCTGCATTTTCCCTCTCCTCTTGTGTCTGCAGTATCCTTGGTTTCCATAGAAAAAAAAATCTAATTTTGATTTATCTGATGACAGAACAGTTTTCCATGTTGCCTCGGTCCATTTTAGATGTCCTTTAGATGACGGAATCATACTTGTATATCACAAAATATCCAATGTTGATTGTTGGCCTTGTCCCTTGAATTGTGATATTATTGCCAATTTGCCAGAATTTCAGATCTGTCATATACATGTTAACTTATACACATACGTATGCTAAGAATTTACACTGAAAAAGATGCATTATTTCTAATTTTTCTGATTTTTTTTAATAAGAAAAAACTGAATTCTGAGTTTTGAAGAATAAAATCACAAAGGGTTTCGTGAATTGCAATGTTTTAGACTTTTCTATCCCTTTTCCAAGTTTCTGACAGAAAACTGACAAATTATGGTATATAACTGAGTAAAAACAATTCCCAGTAGTAATACGAATTTATACTGTATGATATTATGAACACAGAATAACACAATGTGTAGGGTTGCAGGATATATTTCTTTTTCGAATTGATAGCGATAGGGTCAGATTTGTGTGACTGTCCAGAAAGGCCTGATGTAGAGATGCACATATCTTGTGGCTTCAGATTGCATTGTACTTCATAATCTCCATCACCCCTCCTATTCTAGTATAAATTACAGTGCAAATTGAGATTCTGGTTTGGCTACTATCCTAAGTCATGTGACAAGGCTCGTTAAAGGGTCCACATTGACTGTTAGGATTGCTACTTCCAATAGGTGGCACTAGAGTTCTAGTCATCTTCCTCTCTGAAGAGACAATTTGCATAATTAGCATATTTCCCAAAGGAGCATTGCAGCTTTAAGTCTCCTCACCTCGAAATGCTTATCATGTCAATCTCCGCAAGGAGAAACGATACTTCTTGGATATAGATTATAAATCACAATGCTAAAAATAGTTCTTGATATGAGGTCACCTGCTGACATCAATGCTAACAGTGGCAGGCAGAGTCTCAAGTCTATATAAAAAAAAACAACAAACGTATTATCAGGAAAGAATATAAAACTTTTATTGCTGAGCAATGATGTGGAGAACAGCCAACTGTGCAACGACAGCCAAACCATAATCACCACAGTAATAGATAATGAAGCACGGAGAATGAGGATGAGGTTAAGGTTTCACAGTACTTCACTTCCTATAATGTGTCATAACCTCTTGTATGATCGACTATGTAGAAAAATAAAAATTTTTTTTTACTATATTCATTGTGTTTAGTATTGATTATCATTACTTTTGGATCGCCCCACGTATGTCTGCCCCTGCAACTAATATAATATTTCAATAGAATTGATCCAACTCTTAAACTACTGTAGCTTTTACGACATGCCATTCTAAATCCATAGTAAATAATATGGGCTTTGCAGAAAATACAACATTCAATCTTCTGGTAAGGTTTTTTTTACAAGATTTATGTTTCTGTGGGAATTTTTTCCCATTCATCCAGAAGATGATTTGTGAGGCCAGTCACTGATGTTAGACAAAGACAGTTTGGCTTACAATCTCCGTTCTGGTTCATTCCAAACAGGCTCATATTTGCCACTAGGCACCGGAGGTCCAATACCTAGGGTGGCGTGTTGAAGAGGGGCGTGCCCAGGTCAAAATTAAAAAAAAAAATGTTTTTAAATCACCCTCCTCTAAACATTAAAACAATAAAACAGTGTCTTTCTGGAGGAGGTAGGGAGGGCGACGCATTCATTTGCATTCACGTCTTAAAGACACAAATACAAATGAAGCTCTGTGCACGCCAGCACTTCCGGGGTCACCAGAGCTCCAATCAGCTCCCTTACCCCACATGCGGCTGCATGCGCATGCTGCTAATGTCACGACAGCGCAACGAGGTGACCTCATCACGCCGCCGACATCAATGCAAAGTGCCACCGAGGAGGACAAGCTGGAGTCTGGAGCAGGTAAGCTCTCACAGAGCCGAAGATACGAGGAGGAGAGGAAGGGGAGGAATGTGTTGTTTGGAGAACATGGAGGGGTCAAGGGAGGACTCAGTATGGAGAACAAGGGGGCGCTGTATAAATAACATGGAGGAGAGGGGGCATTGCGATGTATGGAGATCATGGAGTCTATACAGGACTCTGTATAGAGAACATGGGGATAACTATGGAAAACATAGGAGGATGACTTGGTATGGAAAATATGAGGGTGTTTGGATTCTGTATCTAGTACATAGGGGGGAATCTGTATGGAGAGCATGAGGGGACTCAGTATGGAGAGCATAGGAGGAGGACTCTGTATGGAGAACAGGGGGGAGGGCTCTGTATGGAGAACATGGGGAGGACTCTGCATGGAGAACATGGGGGTACACTGTATGGAGAACATCAGTGGGGAATCTGTTTGGAGAACATGGGGAGAGCTCTGTATGGAGAACATGAGGGGGCACTGTATGGAGAGGACAGTGTGGTGTTTTTTGTTTGAGGGGTAGTGTGACTGTCATATTTCACTAGGGCAGACAGGCAGAATATTTTATAGGAGAGAATAGTGTGAAGACCATGTACCATAAGTGAGACAGTGTGGGGTAATTTTTTTGCATAAGGAGCACAGTGAGGAGCAATTATTTATTTTGGGGCACAGCATAGGGCTTATTTAGGGCACATCTTGGGTGGTTATTTTTATTCAGGAACATTATAGCAACACTGTTATTTTTAAGGGCACCGGTTCGGGATGTACTGCAGAAGACTGGAGAAGATGGAAGTCTGCAGAAACAAGCTGTGAGAAGTCATCACTGACTTCAATCTAAGTTGCATGTACATTGGTCATTTGCAGCCTTTAAATGACCGATAACCATATGAAGCCAATTAACAGTCTCTTAATAGCCTGTGTAGTAGAGCGGTTCACTTAGCTGTACACAGAGGAAAGCACAGGAATGTTGTCTCTTCATGTCCTTCACGGGTTTATTATGTACATGCGGCATAAACAACAGTGAAGAAAAAAAACAAAGCCCTTAGGCAAAACAGGAAAGCAAAACAAAATGGTATATCACAGTCCATACATCTGTGGGGATCTGCCCACTCTGGAGAATTCAGCATCCAAAGGTTCAGCTTTCAATAACAGGACACAAAGCACTGGCATTCCACTCTCCATACCTACCGAGCACTGAATGCCTCTGGAGGCCAATTTTTGATGCCTCAGACCCCACCCTGGGGTGGAGATAAGGTGGATATTCTCCCACCAGCTCTATGGTTGTCCACAAAAACCCAGCCCTTAAAGGGAACCTAGCAAGTAAGAAACCCAGCACTCAACTTTGCGGTGAGAAGAAAAATGGGTAGTTTATTGTATCCCAAACAAAAACGTTTCGGTCACATACAGGACCTTCGTCAGTAACAAATGTCGGGGTAGAATACTTATAGGCTATCTACGCTGCCAATAGAGTCTGAGGTACAGCGCTTATTCCAAGAGGAGATGAGTCCTGAATCAGTCTTACAGATGGCCGAAAACGCGGTGTCCACCGGCCACGGCTCCGGCGCAGGCGTACTTTGCTCCCTCAAGAGGGCAGAGCAAAGTACGCCTGCGCCGGAGCCGTGGCTGAAGATCAGAAGAGGACGTCTTGTAATGAAGATGGGAGGCGCCGCAGCGGACCAGAGACACCCATCCGACCGGACCAGCAGCGGGACCGCCCCTGGGTGAGTATAATATAACGTCTTTTTCTCCTTTTTCAGGTAACATCGGGGGCTTATCCACAGCATTACAGAATGCTTCAGATAAGCCCCTGATGCCGGTGGGCTTACCTCACCCGCAATTTTCGGGGTGACAGGTTCCCTTTAAACAACATGGCTGATTAAACCCTCTCAACACTTCCTGGAGTGAGAAGTGTGCTGGAGCCAAACTTCTGGGTTTCAAATCAGTGAAGCCAATAATCTCAGCAAAACATATCTTCTTCTAGCCCTTTGCCAGTGACATATCCATACCCCCTGCTCAAAGTCGGGGGTTTTGGCCCCTTCACTTGCTAAACAGGGAAGTCTGGACATGGCATCTGTGTTACCATGAAGTTTCCCTGGCCTGCGCTCCACATAAAAACTAAATTCCTGGAGCGCTAGAAACCACCTAGTCACCGGGCATTTTTCCCCTTCTTTTCCCTCATCCATCTTTGGGGCGCATATGATCTGACACTAGCCTAACAGGTAGTATCTCAGGGTGCCAATTACCCACTTGATGGCCATGATGGTAGTATTGCTCTACAATGGCATAGATCTTTTCACAGGAGGAGAGTTTACTACTTAGGTATAGGACTGGATGTTCATCCCCATCTATTTCCTGGGA
This sequence comes from Ranitomeya imitator, assembly GCF_032444005.1. Taxonomy (NCBI): domain Eukaryota; kingdom Metazoa; phylum Chordata; class Amphibia; order Anura; family Dendrobatidae; genus Ranitomeya; species Ranitomeya imitator. Next base: position 995,654,911 of record NC_091282.1, read on the forward strand.
CAACACTGCTCCCAAACTGAGGTACCCATCTTGACCACGAACTTCTTAGTAAAGTCAGGTGCGACTAAGACCAGCTGTTTGCATAGAGCAAGCTTCAACTACTGGAATACCATCTCTACTTCAAAGGACCATTTGGGCATCGACATCTTTTTGCCCTTCAGAACATTAGTCTGGGGGGTGGCTACCATGGTGAAATTTGGGATAAATCGCAGATAATATTCCACACTTCCCAGAAACGCCCTAACCTGACTTCTGGAGACCAGTGGCGGACACTTTTGGATTGCCTCCACCTTATCTATTTGTGACTTTTTTTCACCCCTCCCAATGATATAGCCCAAGTATTTTGCCTCTTCTTGTCTCATGGTGCACTTTTGGGGATTTATGGTAATCCCTACCTCAGTGCATCCAGTACTGCCTGGACCTTCTGCAGGTGACTTTCCCAATCTGGGCTAAAGAGCATGTTGTCATCCAGATAAACAGCGGTGTACTTTTTGTGAGAAATTAGGATCTGGTCCATAAATGAACAAGTTAATGTGGATATCATCCGTGCTGCTTCACAGAGAAAATGGTGGTTTATTCAAAGTGTTTCAAAGTCCAAGTGACTTCTTCACCAGGAAATACCACACAAGAGATCTCAGTTCTGATTCTGTATTTGTGTGGTATTTCCTGATGAAGAAGTCACTTGGACTTTGAAACACGTTGAATAAACCACCATTTTCCATGTGAAGCACATCTGAACCTTCAATTTTTAAGCTATGCGGATGATATCCACATTAATTTGTTCATTTATCTACAACATGGTCACTTGCTGATCCGTGGATCTGCTGCAGCAGATATTTCTACATGCTATAATAATAGTTCCATTTGGTGATTATAATCTGATCATATTTATTTATTGTGCATCGGATAAGACCCTATTTGCGCTGATCTCTCCAGCAGCATTCATAGGATCTGGTCCGTGGCCCTCTGGAAGGTAGCTAGGGCTCCCTGCAGACCGAACGGCATCATGGTATATTGAAAGCACCTGTCAAGTGTAGGGAAGGCAGTCTTCTCCTTTGCACTTGAGGACAGGTCAATTTGACAGTGCCCTTTGGTTAGGTCCAGTGTAGTGGTATATTTGGCTGACCCTAGCCTCTGAATGAGCTCGACGACCCGGAGCATCAGATGTGCATCGAACGTGGACACCTTATTCAGTTTCCTGTAGTCATTACAGAAACAACACTGTCCATTCTGCTTAAAGGGAACCTGTTACCTGAATTTGGCAGGACCGGTTTTCGGTCATATGGGCGGAGTTTTCGGATGTTTGATTCACCCTTTCCTTACCCGCTGGCTGCATGCTGGCCGCAATATTTGATTGAAGTTCATTCTATGTCCTCTGTAGTACACGCCTGCGCAAGGCAAGATTGCGTGTACTATGGAGGACAGAGAATTAACTTTAATCCAATATTGCGGCCAGCATGCAGCCAGTGGGTAAGGAAAGGGTGAATCAAACACCAGAAAACTCCACCCATATGACCGAAAACTGGTCCCGCCAAATTCAGGTGACAGGTTCCCTTTAAGCACAAAGACAATGGGGTCGGACCAACCGCTCTTTGACTCCTTGATGATGCTCAGGCTCAACATTCTCCTCACTTCCGCAGAGATCACCTCACAGCGAGCTTCGGCAATCCGATATGGCTTTTCATGCTCCACAACCTGCGTACAACCTGGCAACTCCAAAAACAGGTCCACGTTCTGCTGAAGCAGCTCTCGGCACTGTTGTTTCTGGGCCAGTGACAGTGTCTCTGCCAATGTGACATCTACTACCCTGGCTTCAAGATTGGCCCCCCGGCACATAGCTTCCACTGGTTCCCTGTCTCACCATGGTTTGAGCAGGTTAATGTGGTACACGTGGTACAGCTTTCTTCTCCCTGGTTGGTGGACCTTGTAGTTGACATCAACTTTTCGACCACTTCATATGGCCTTTGCCACTTGGTCAGAAATGTACTTTCCACCATCAGGATCAACATCAACATCAAGTCTCAAGGACTAAGCTGTCTCAGTCTCACCGAGGGATTTTATACCCTTTCCTGGGCCTCTTGTGCTTGAAGAAGGCTCTCCCTCACAATCAGCATCACCCTTACGATTCTGTCCTGCACCTGTGCCACATGTTTGATGACGCTTCGGTGGGGTGTTACCTCTGCTTTCCAGGTCTCCTTTGCAATGTCCAGAAGTCTCCAAGGGTGTCGTCCATATAGAAGCTCCAACTGTGATAACCCTGTAGAGGCCTGTGGGACTTCTCTAATGGAGTAAAGTAGGAACGGTAGTATGCAATCCCAGTCCCAGCCATCCTTCTCCACAACCTTCTTAAGCATAGATTTCAAGGTATTGTTGAACCTCTCCATGGGGCCGTCCATCTACGGATGTACTCCTCTTACCTATTTTGAACTGCATTTAGCCTACTTACTTACTTGGGCCTAGTAACTGTGTAAGCCTCTCATTACAGTTGTCCTCCTCCGCTGAAAAAAGCTATGCCGCCTGTGTACTCCTCTTACCAATTTTGAACTGCATTTAGCCTACTTACTTACTTGGGCCTAGTAACTGTGTGAGCCTCTCATAACAGTTGTCCTCCGCTGAAAAAAGCTATGCTGCCTGTGTACACCTCTTACCTATTTTGAACTGCATTTAGCCTACTTTTTTATTTTAGGCCTACTAAGTCTGTGTGACCCTCTCATAACAGTTGTCTTCCTCCGCTGAACAAAGCAATGCTGTCTGTGTACTCCTGTTACCAATTTTGAACTGCTTTTAGCCTATTTTTTTATTTTGGGCACTGTAGGTGTTTTTCTGTCCTCCACTGACTGCCGACTTTGATTCCCCATTGACTTGCATTGGGTTTCGTGTTTCGGTCGGCCCCCGACTTTTCGCAATAATCGGCCGATTTCACCTGACCCCACTTTTGAGAAAGTCGGGTTTCGCAAAACCCGACTCGATCCTAAAAAAGTAAAAGTCACTTAACTCTAGCCCAGACTCCATCACGAGAGATGCCAGAGGTGTTCACATATTCATTCACATCTTGATTACAGTAGCCCTGTAGTTTTTTGGACAAGTCAGTTTTCATGTGGTGGATGACTTTAGCTCTGAGAAGGGAGTAGTTGTCCTTTGTTCTTGCCAGGAAATAGCTGATGGCCCGAAAATAGCAGTTCCCATCAACTTTGGTTTTATATGTACGCCGTGGTTGTCCAAGATCTCTTGTGCCTCCAAAGTACACAACCCTATTAAACGTAAGGTCAAGAGGGGTGGTAAGATACTTCCTTCCTGAACTTAGTAGTGGATTGAAAGTCTTGGTTTGCTAGTGTTTCTGTGTGGCAGAGTAACTGGGACAGTCATCAGGGGACTGGGGTGGTAGAGAAGTCTCTTCATCCTGGTAAATCTTAAGGTTGCTGGCATGGTAGGTGATGCTTAATATCTTGCCAGTCTTATTGTTCTTAGGTTTTACTTGTCCCTTGGTTAAGGATTCCACAACTAAGTAGGGTCCAACCCAGCGTGGTGCAATCTTTGAACCCATGCGATGAATATGACATTGATTCTTGATATAAACAATGGTGCCAGCAGTGATTTCTTTGTTGCTCTTGTGTCGGCGATCAAAGGCACACTTTTGGGGTATGTGCACACGATGCAGATTTAGTGCAGAATTGGTGCAGAACTGCTTCAGATTTTTCTGCTGCAGAAACGCAGCAGAACTGCACTGTGATTTAGGCTGTGTTCACACGTTGCGGTTTTTTCGCGGTTTTTCCCGATAAAAATGCTACAAAACCGCAAAAAAACCGCATACAATAAGCATCCCATCATTTAGAATGAATTCCGCATGTTTTGTGCACATGATGCGTTTTTTTTCCGCAAAAAAAACGCATGCCGCACAAAATCCGGACATGCTCTATCTTTTTGCAGTTTTTTTGCGGATTTCCCACTCCAAAATGCATTGGGAAGTGTCCGGAAAAAACCGCGGCAAAAACGTGGCAAAACCGCGGCAAAAACGCGGCAAAACCGCGGCAAAATCGCGGCAAAAACGCACGTGGTTTTCTTGCGGATTTCATGCAGAAAATGTCCGGAATTCTCAGGAATTTTCTGCATGAATTCCTGAACGTGTGCACATAGCCTTACAGTACAATGTAAATCAATGTGAAAGAAAAAAAGCTGTGCACATGGTGCAGAAAAATCTGCGCAGAAACGCTGCAGATTTCAAAGAAGTGCACATCACTTCTTTTGTGAAGATCTGCAGCGTTTATGCAGCAGATTTTTCTGCACCATGTGCACAGCTTTTTTTCTTTCACATTGATTGTACTGCACAGAAACTGCACAGAAACTGCACAGAAACTGCATAGAAACTGCGCAGAAACTACATAGAAACTGCATAGAAACTGCGCAGAAACTGCATAGAAACTGCACAGAAACTGCATAGAAACTGCATCAAATCTGCAGATGCAGATTTAGTGCAGAAAATTCTGCACCACATTTCCTACGTGTGCACATAGCCTTGGTGTTCCTGAGCAGAATGGATGTTGGTACTTACAGTTGAGAGGATCCTGTTATGAATGGTTGTGAGTGTATTTAGCACATCAGGGTTGGCATCATCTGAAAGAGACATGACATCCACCGTGTCATTTGCTGATGGATTGAAGTCAATAGGAAGCTTAGCCTTTCGTCCATACATGACCTCAAATGAAGTGCACTTGGTTGAGGCATGCACAGATGTGTGATAGGCCAACAAAACACCAGGGATGAACTGGTCCCAGTTGGTTCCTTGGTCATTGACAAGCTTGTAAAGAGATTCTTTGAGTGTTCGATTGTCACATTCCCGCTGGCCATTTGTTTGTGGGTGGTAGGCAGATGAAATGCGGTGATGTTTGAAAATAATCCATCAGGTTGTCGATGATCGAGTTCACAAACTCTCTTCCCTGGTCGCTAATCAGAGTGTCCTTACAGCAGGCTCGGACTGGCCCACCGGAGAACCGGAGGATCCTCCGGTGGGCCCTGGCACTGACACCTGCTGGCAGGGCCCCCACTGCTCCAGGGCCCCCACTGCTCCAGCCTCCAGGGCCCCCCCGCCGCCCGCCTTGAAGACGATACTCACCCTGCTCCAGCGATGGTCTCGGCGTCTGCACTGCAGCTCGTCCTAAACGAGCGGTCACGTGACACCGCTCATTAAGACCATTAGTAAAAAGACACAGTAGTGACACCTTATTAATATGTGTGACAAATTAAAAATAATATATATTCTTTTCAATATGAGCAAAGGGTCACCATCAGTGCCACGATTATAGTGGAAAACCACTAGAGAGACGAGAGAAGCTCTAAACCCGAAAGTTGAACCAATGAGAGAGTGACAGAGAATGAAGTATAAAGGTCAATTTTTATTAGATAGCAATAGTGACAACAATTAAAAATATTAAAAAATATATAAATAGATATAATCCAAAAAAATAGTATATATGTGCACAATTCAAGCTGCACATGACAAGGCAAGCCAAATCATGATAATATATCACACCCCTGACGAAGGACTGCGTGTCTGAAACGCGCGTCGGGGTGCACATCATCTTGCTGCTGGTAGCCTGGGAACATTCCCTTCATTCATTGTGAGTAACTGGCATCCCTATAGCATTTGCACATAGCACTTTGTATCGGATTGTTTCTTTCTGCATATTGCACAAAAAGCTCCCTTGGTGGCAATTAGGTTACTGCACTTAGCACTTTATTATTGATATATTTCTACCATGATTTAATATATAAAAAAAATTTTCATGACTTTTGTTTGAGGATTTCTCTTTGAGGTTTTTTTCTGTGCTAATATTGCATAGTATATGCCATTTAGTACACACCTGTTTTTCACCCTTTGTGTGCATATGCCACAGATTGCCATTTTACCCTGTGATATATTATCATGATTTGGCTTGCCTTGTCATGTGCAGCTTGAATTGTGCACATATATACTATTTTTTTGGATTATATCTATTTATATATTTTTTTATATTTTTAATTGTTGTCACTATTGCTATCTAATAAAAATTGACCTTTATACTTCATTCCCTGTCACTCTCTCATTGGTTCAACTTTCGGGTTTAGAGCTTCTCTCATTAAGACCATGAATATGCGCATATTCATGACCTTAAATGAGCAGTGTCACATGACCGCTTAAGCAGGAAGAAGATGCTGCGCCCGTGCGCCGGCGCCTGGAGTCGGGACAGAGCGCGAGGGATGTCGGCACGGCCGTGCAGTGGGACAGGTGAGTACTGTATGAGGGACGGGGTCACGGGGGGGATGAAGGAGGACATAAGCCGGCGCGCCGAGCGGAAGCGGGTGCGGATGCGGAGAGATAAGCCATGCATACAGGGGCGGACTATGAGCCATGCATACAGTAACGGGGAGATATGAGCCATGCATACAGGGGGGAATATAAGCCATGCATACAGGGGGGAATATGAGCCATACATACAGGGGGGGGATATGAGCCATGCATAGGGGGGCGGAATATGAGCTATGCATACAGGGGGGGATATGAGCCATGCATACAGGTGGGGGGGATATGAGCCATGCATAGGGGGGAATATGAGCCATGCATACAGGTGGGGGGGATATGAGCCCTGCATACAGTAACGGGGGGATATGAGCCATGCATACAGGGGGGAATATAAGCCATGCATACAGGGGGGAATATAAGCCATGCATACAGGGGGGAATATGAGTCATACATACAGGGGTGGATATGAGCCATGCATAGGGGGGCGGAATATGAGCTATGCATACAGGGGGGGATATGAGCCATGCATACAGGAGGGGGGGATATGAGCCATGCATAGGGGGGGAATATGAGCCATGCATACAGGTGGGGGGGATATGAGCCATACATACAGGGGGAATATGAGCCATGCATACAGGAGGGGTGAATATGAGCCATGCATACAGGTGGGGGGGAATATGAGCCATACATACAGGAGGGGGAATATGAGCCATGCATACATGGGGAGATATGAGTCATGCATACAGGAGGGGTAATATGAGCTATGTATGTGGGATGGGAGGGAGATGAGCCATGCATACAGGAGGGGGGCCGTTATACAGTATGGAGCATCATGTGTGGCCGTTATACAGTATGGAGCATCATGTGTGGCCGTTATACAGTATGGAGCATCATGTGTGGCCATTATACAGTATTGAGCATTATGTGGGATCATTATACAGTATGGAGAACTGTGTGGCCGTTATACAGTATGGAGCACTATGTGTGGGTGGTCATTATACAGTATGGAGCAATGTGTGGCCATTATACCCATTATACACTATGGAGCATCATGTGTGGCCATTATACAGTATTGAGCATCATGTGTGGCCATTATACAGTATTGAGCATCATGTGTGGCCATTATACACTATGGAGCATCTTGTGTGGCCATTATACAGTATGGAGAACTGTGTGTGGCCATTATACAGTATGGAGAACTGTGTGTGGCCATTATACAGTATGGAGCATCATGTGTGGCCATTATACAGTATGGAGCATCATGTTTGGTCATTATACAGTATGGAGCATCATGTGTGGTCATTATACAGTATGGAGCATCATGTGTGGTGGCCGTTATACAGTATTGAGCATCATGTATGGCCGTTATACAGTATGGAGCATCATGTGTGGCCATTATACAGTATGGAGCATCATGTGTGGCCATTATACAGTATGGAGCACTGTGTGGCCATATTTTTGTTTGCTTATAATTATTCTATATAAAACAGTGTGATCAGCAGTGCTAAATGGCTGCGGTTGGGACGTGGATATGGGTGTGAAATGGGTGTAGTCAGAGGCATGGCCTAAAATTTGCCACGGCACACTACGCGCACCGCAAACTTTATACCTCCTTCCCTTCTTCAAAAGTTGGGAGGTATGGTACCACATCTGCCAGATCACGGCAAGTGCCGCAAATCCCAAAGGGAATGAATGAGGCCGAACGCAGTGTTGCCATAAGTGATCCGTTACGCGGCAGATGCAGAAAAACTGCCGGATCTGCTGCAAAAGGCGATTTTCACATCAGTGATTCTTGCCAAAGTCACTGCCGATAGTGTCATACTCACCAAAGGGGGAGGCAGCACTAAAAGCACTAAAAGTGCCTAGGGCAGCAGAAACTCTAAATACGGCCCTGGGGGGCTACATTATATTCTGTGGGGGGACTGCATTATACTCAGGGTACTACATTATATTATGGGGGGCTACATCATACTACATGAGGGGTTACAGTATACTCTATGGGGGGCTGCATTATATTCTGTGGTGGGGCTGCATTATTCTCTCAGGGGACTACATAATATTATGGGGGCTACATCATACTATATGAGGGGGCTACAGTATACTCTATGGGAGGCTGCATTATATTCTGTAGTGGAACTGCATTCTCTCAGGGGACTACATTATATTCTGTGGTGGGTGGCATTATACTATATGAGGGGGGGCTGCATTATACCCTATGGGGTGCTACATTATATTTTATGGTGGGGACTGCGTCATACCTGAGAGGGTTACATTATATTTTTTGGGGTGCTGCATTATATTCTATGAGAGGGGACTGCATTATATTTTATGAGGGGGCTACCCCAACCCTTGCTACATTATTAAGACGTGAACTACCTTATATTATACCCTGATATTAGCGCTTTTTACGGCACAATTGGTGGTCTTGTATCTATTTCTATGTAGCTACATAGTGGGCCCCAAGAATGATTTTCTCTGGTGGGCCCAAGGTGCTCCAGTCCGACGCTGCCTTACAGCCTAAGCGGCAAATAATTGTGTTCCAAAATTTTGCTACTGACATGGCACTCTTGTCTGGAACAGCTGTTGCTTCAGTCCACTTCGAGAAATGATCAGTGACAGCAACTATATATTTGTTGCCGTTTGATGTTTCCTGAAGAGGACCGATCATATCAATCCCAACTAAGCTCCATACTTTTCCAGACACTGGTATACTGTTGAGTGGTGGAGCTTCTTTGCTGATTTTGGGACAAAACATTTTTGACAGACTTTGACATGTTGGTAAACATCATTCTTCATTCCCTTCCAGTAATAACGGTCAGAAATTTTGGCAAATGTTTTATCTCTGCCAAAATGGCCACCAGAAGTTGGGTTGTTGCGACAGGCCTTCAGGATATTTGGCAGTTGGCTTTTAGTGAGAACCTCCTTTTTTCCATAGTAAATTATCCCTTTCTCTGCTCAATGTGGCTTAGATGTTTGTCTAAACTGGGACTTGGCATTTGAACGTTTCTCTGGAGGTAGATCGTAGATTCACTGGGGGTACTTTTGTTCTGTTGCAGTGTAGAATCTCAAAAGCTGATCATATAGTTGGTCTTCCATTGTTGCCAAAATTGGAAAACTTTTTTTTTTGTTGGAGGTGTTCCAAGTTCACTTTATATACCTTATCAGGATAGAATAGGAACTCACACTGGAGAACTTAAGGTGCATATCATAGAGAGCAGGGAGAAACATACATAACAAATTACAACACATAACATTAACTATGCACTGATGGAACTGCACCATCTACTGTCAGTTCAATGTAATGCCTCCAACACATGCTATAAGTCTAGTCCACCCGTTCCCTTGCACTAGATTTGCTGCTGATTTTCAACAGGGAAAAAATCAGCAGTCAATCTGCATCAAAATCCGCATCCCAACGATGTGGATTTTTTTGTGCAGAAGCACAGCAGATTTCTCCGTGTCACGTGGAAGAGGGAAATCTGCTTCAGACTGCATGAAAATCTGACAAAAGCCGCATGAAATGGTATATGGTTTGTGTATGTGCATCTATATATACTGTAGCACTACAGCAGCAAAAACACACTAATATTCAGCCCTAGAGGAGTATAGACCATGGGTATATTATACATAGGCCAGATTATACTCCTCCGGGCCAGAATATACCCCTGCTGCTGTAGATCACATTTTTCACACTTATGAGAACCATTGAGTGATGTACTCAAGAACGGGGCCCCAGACATCGCACAGGGGCCCTAGACAACTTAGGCTGGTTTCACATTTGCACACGGCTGTGTACGCCCTCAGTGAAGCCCCGCCCAATGCCACGCCCACCAGTTAAGCTCTGCCCAGGTACGCATGCGGCCGCATGCGTCCTGCGTACCCTATCTTTTTCATTGGGAACGCAGGCCCTGCGGATGTTTGCGTTTGCGTCCGCATGCGTTGTTTTGACGATTTGGTGAACGCAAGAAAATCCAACTTGTTGCCTTCGCTGCGGGTTGCAGCACCGTGAAAAGAACGTGGGCGGAGCTTAACCGGCAGGGAGCAGCAGTGGTCAAGGCTTCACTGAGAGCATACGCATGTGCACGGCTGTACGCAAATGTGAAACTAGCCTTACAGGATTGAGTGATATACTCAGGAGCAGAGCCCCAGACATCACACAGGGGGTCCCAGACAGCGTACAGTGGGTACCAGATAGTGCACAGGGGGTCCCAGACAGTGCACAGGGGACATGCGCTCTGTCTATTTCCCCCCTTGTGCGCTATCTGGGACACCCTGTGTGCTGCCTGGGGTCCTGTGGGATGCCTGGGGCTCCTGTGGGCTGCCTGGAGCCCTGTGTGCTGCCTGGGGTCCTGTGCTCTGCCTGGGGCCCCGTGCACTGCCTGGGGCCTCTCTGTGCTGCCTGGGGCCCTGTGCGCTGTATGGGGTCCCTGTGCACTGCCTGGGGCCCCTGTGCGCTGCCTGGGGCCCTGTGTGCTGCCTGGGGCCCTGTGTTCTGCCTGGGGCCCTGTGTGCTACCTGGAGCCCCTGTGCGCTGCCTGGGGCCCTGCAGGCTGCCTGGGGCCCCTGTGGGCTGCCTGGGGTCCTGTGCGCTGCCTGGGGCCCTGTGCGCTGTATGGGGCCTTGTGCTCTGCCTGGGGCCCCATGTGCTGCCTGGAGCTCCATGTGCTGCCTAGGGCCTCGTGCACTGCCTGGGACCTCATGTGCTGCCTGAGGCCCTGTGCACTGCCTGGAGCCCTGTGGGCTGCCTGGGGCCCTGTGGGCTGCCTGGGGCCCCTGTGGGCTGCCTGGGGTTCTGTGGGATGCCTGGGGCTCCTGTGGGCTGCCTGGAGCCCTGTGTGCTCCCTGGGGTCCTGTGCTCTTCCTGGGGCGCCGTGCACTGCCTGGGGCCTCTCTGTGCTGCCTGGGGCCCTGTGCGCTGCCTGGAGTCCCTGTGCACTGCCTGGGGCCCCTGTGCGCTGCCTGGGGCCCTGTGCGCTACTTGGGGCCCTGTATTCTGCCTAGGGCCCTGTGTGCTACCTGGGGCCCCTGTGTGCTGCCTTAGGCCCTGCGGGCTGCCTGGGGCCCCTGTGGGCTGCCTGGGGCTCTGTGCACTGTATGGGGCTTTGTGCTCTGCCTGGGGCCCCATGTGCTGCCTGGAGCTCCATGTGCTGCCTAGGGTCTCGTGCGCTGCCTGGGACCTCGTGTGCTGCCTGAGGCCCTGTGCACTGCCCGGGGCCCCTGTGGGCTGCATGGAGCCCTGTGGGCTGCCTGGGGCCCTGTGGGCTGCCTGGGGCACCGTGCGCTGTTTGGGGCTCCGTGTGCTGCCTGGGGCCCCTGTGTGCTGCCTGGGGCCCCTGTGTGCTGCCTGGGGCCCTTGTGTGCTGCCTGGGGCCCTGCGCGCTGTCTGGGACCCTGTGTGCTGCCTGAGGCCCCTGTTCACTGCCTGGAGCCCTGTGGGCTGCCTGAGGCCCCTGTGCACTGCCTGGAGCCCTGTGCGCCGCCTGGGGCCCCTGTGTGCTGCCTAGGGCCCCTGTGGGCTGCCTTGGGCTCCAATGCACTCCCTGGGGCCTCTATGTGCTGCCTGGCGCCCTGTGCGCTGCCTGCGGCGCCTGTGTGCTGCCTGGGGCGCCTGTGTGCTGCCTGGTGCCCTATGCGCTGCCTGGGCCCCTGTGGGCTGCCTGGGGTCCTGTGCACTGCCTGGGGCACCGTGCGCTGTTTGGGGCTCCGTGCACTGCCTGGGGCCCCTGTCTGCTGCCTGGGGCCCTTTTATGCTGCCTGGGGCCCTGTGCACTGCCTGGGGCCCTGTGCGCTGTCTGGGGCCATGTGTGCTGCCTGAGGCCCCTGTGTGCTGCCTAGAGCCCTGTGGGCTGCCTGGGGCCCTGTGGGCTGTCTGGGGTCCTGTGCACTGCCTGGGGCACTATGCGCTGTTTGGGGCTCTGTGCGCTGCCTGGGGCCCCTGTGTGCTGTCTTGGGCCCTTGTGTGCTGCCTGGCGCCCTGTGCGCTGCCTGGGGCCCTGCATGCTGTCTGAGGCCCTGTGCGCTGCCTGAGGACCCTGTGCGCTGCCTGGAGTCCTGTGGGCTGCCTGAGGCCCCTGTGCGCTGCCTGGAGCCATGTGCACAGCCTGGGGCCCCTGTGTGCTGCCTGGGACCTATGCGCTCCCTGGGGCCTCAATATGCTGCCTGGGGCCCTGTACTCTGGCTGGCGCCCTGTGCGCTGCCTGGGGCCCTGTGCGCTGCCTGGGGCCTTGTGCGCTGCCTTGGGCCCTGTGCACTGCCTGGGGCTCCATTATTGATTATATCACTCAATGGTTCTCAAAAGGCTGAAAAATCTGATCTACAGCAGCTGGGGTATATTCTGACCTGGAGGGGTATAATCTGGACTAGTCCAATTTATACCCCGGGGTATAGTTTGGGCTAGGCCAGAATATACCCGGGGTATAATTTGGCCTAGGCCACTTTAACCCTGGGTATATTCTGGGTGGGGGTGGGTTAATCTGGCCTGTTACACCGGGCTCGTTCTGATGCCTGGTTTCTGGCTGCTTTTGCAATGAGGAGGAAGGGCATTGAAGTGAGCAGACACCACACCATGTCCTCCTCCTCACTGAAGCCGTTCACTCGCTACTTCATGGTGCACCAAGTGGAAGTCACATACAGACAGGATGCAGGTGTCAGAACGTACCCACAGCCAAGTAGTGTGCACTGACACTTGGAGCATGCTGCTGTGCTCCTCCAGTGTGTGTGTGCAAGCGCAGACAGGTGAACTGATGTTAGACTGAGCTTGCTCTTACTAACGGTTGACTATCATGACACAGTGATGATGACGTTGGACGCATCATCAATATGTAGGAGGACGATGATTGTAAGAAAAGAGGAGATGCCAGATCAAGAAGATACTTTCATTGAACTGGACTGCGCCGTCTGTGGATATAATAAAAGATTTTTTTTTTGTGCATTGCTCAGGGGATTAGAGAAATATACACAGCTTTCAGAATGCTGTAACAGAGGCGTATAATACTATGCTAAACTATATGTTTGGTAATAAAGAAGGAAAAACGGAGTTGATGTCCATAAATATTAACAATTTTTATTGGTTACACAATTTACAACCTAACCATAAGAATATGAACGAATCATAGTTCAATAAACATTAATTATAAACAAAAAGAGGGGTGAAGGTAGCAAGGAGATGGAAAAACACGGCGTGGATAATCCTAATGCCAAATATATTATTCTAAAGTGCATAGTGCAACTAGTAAATGGGCCCAGGACCAAAGCACTGTAATGCTTCCAAAACACTCGTGAGTCAATCACTATAGACCGGTACACCGAGCCCTGCGCACAGGCTCAAAGACCGAAAGTCAGAAAAAGCTAAGGGGAAAAGTACGCCCATTTTTCCTTACCCAGATAATGGCAACCAGGATGCTCCACGCCGTGGCCCCAACGCGCGTTTCGCGTCACCTTCGTCAGGGGGCGGTCATGGCGTGGAGCATCCTGGTTGCCATTATCTGGGTAAGGACAAATGGGCGTACTTTCCCCATAGCTTTTTCTGACTTTCGGTCTTTGAGCCTGTGCGCAGGGCTCGGTGTACCGGTCTATAGTGATTAACTCACGAGTGTTTTGGAAGCATTACAGTGCTTTGGTCCTGGGCCCATTTACTAGTTGCACTATGCACTTTAGAATAATATATTTGGCATTAGGATTATCCACGCCATGTTTTTCCATCTCCTTGCTACCTTCACCCCTCTTTTTGTTTATAATTAATGTTTATTGAACTATAATTCGTTCATATTCTTATGGTTAGGTTGTAAATTGTGTAACCAATAAAAATTGTTAATATTTATGGACATCAACTCCGTTTTTCCTTCTTTATTGCAGTTTGTAGGAGTGTCCGTTTGATAATTGTGATTGAGTTTCTCCCTGGGAGGCTCCCCCACTGGGGTTGTGAGCATGGTGGAGGAATTTGTGAAAATATCTTTCAAATTGGTCTTTTTTTGTTATATATGTTTGGTATTATTTTAGCAGGGGCTATGTACCTTATGTAAATGTTTACGCAGTATAATTGTCACTTGATCCCTCACTTGCCAAACTATTATTCAGACAAATTCTCGTCTACATGCCCACGTCTGTATACTGTAGAATATGGACTCCACAAATGTTCTTGAAAAGTCAGGCCATCTGACAAGTAATTCCTGGACTTGATCACTAAGAGACCAAACTATTATTCAGACAAATTCTCATCCCCATGCCCAAATTTTTGGTTTCATTTATATTACTTTTATATTATTTATATTGGTGATACGGACATGATCATTTTATTGGAGGAGCTCTAATACTGAGGCTGTTCCGCACTAATACATTATGGGTTTTACTGTATGGTTCTTGCCGAACCTCCTGTATCAGACAGTACTTTCAGGATTCTTTATGTGATTGGTTGTTTTGTGCACATAGAGATTCCTACCTTGGCGGGTGGGAGCTTGCTATGGTGTACCACATCTATTAGCACATTCTTCTTTCATATAGGGATTGATGGAGCTAAACTGACGTTGTTCGACCAGTCTCTGAAAGATTAACATGTCATTCTAGCCCTGTTGGTGTTCTTTCATCTTTGGAACAAACTCAGGTTTGCCACATAGTTGGTTGCATTTTCCTCCACATTTTGCCCCTTATTCCAGTACAGTTTATCTGTGGTTTCAAAATGCTCACTATGCACCTGAATAATGTATTTTGTCACTCCATAGAACACATTTCCACTGCTCCAGAGTCCAGGGGCATCCCGTCTGTAATTATTCATTTTCTGTAAATTCATGGCTGCGTTTCTGTGGTTCCTAAATGTTTATTATTTCCACTAGTACTCATAGTTGATCTAGGGATATTTAGGAGGGAAGAAACCTCACAGACTTGTTGCAACAGTGGCATCCAGTCTTAAATCCGTGATTAAGAAGTGTGTCTTTAGACTTTAGTCCATCTGGTTCTATCTATGTATCTGGTATTATATCATTTCCAAAAATTGGAGCTGTCGTGATCCGGGTCGGAGTTTGCCATGTTTCTCCTGCTCTGGCCTGGTCATGATGGGGGTTAACTATTCCTGCCTCTCTTTGAATTGGGATTGGCTATTTCTTGGTTCTCTTGCTGGCAGCTTGTGTCAGTGATATTTTTGGGCTGTCTGAGACTGCTACCTGTGAAACCCCTGTGTTCCTTTGCCTCTGACCTCCCTTACCTGTACCTGACCTGTCTCCTGTACCTGACCTAGTCTGACTCTGGTGTGTATCCCTTCCGTTTGTGACCCGGCTAAGACTCTGACTTTGTCTCCTGTTTCCCGTTTTTGTTACCACGCGTCTGTCTGGCTTTTTGACCTTTTAGCTTTCTCTGACTCCGATCTCTGTCTCACGTCTCTGGTACCGTTGCTCCTGGCTGGTTTGGACCCTCGGCTTGTATATTGACCATGAGTTCTGTTTTCCCCCTTTAAACTAAACGCTTACCGACTGTTACGAACTTGGCTTGTTTTGACCACTCTCTGTCGCCACCTCATGGTGCAGTGCAGCTTGCACTGGGCTGCGGTGTGGCGAGTGTGACCTCTTTTTCTGTCACCCACTCTCCTTCAGGGAGTCTGCACATACCTGAATTGCTGCACCATGACAGGAGCACTCCAAAGTACTGTGGCAAAAAAATATGTGACATGCAATGGTTCCACTCCCAAATATGTCTGCTCCCTCCTCAAGATTCACTGCTATTTTTTACCATCGTATTTTGGAGTGCTGCTATTTTTTTTAATTACAAAAAGGAGGAGACGGAGTCAATAAGTTTTGCAACCTTTTCACACTTTCTAAGTTTAGTAATACTTTTTATTGATCTGATATTATCCATCTAGTGTTTATCTATCTAATTAATCATTATTTTATATTAGTTTTAAACTACTCAGTGTTACAAAGGTGCATTAATTGTAGGAAAAGGAATCACACAGTCATTGGGATAATCTCACATATGTAATGATACAGCAAAAACAGTGTAGATGTCAAAGAAGGCACGCTCATTGTGAAATTGTTGAAATGATCCCTTAGAAATATAATCCCCCTCTCTGTGGAGCAGAGACAAAGATATGTTTTGCATGCAATATGATCAAGTAAATTTAGTATGTGGTAAACAAAGAGACTTGCAGGCAGCCTGGATAATAAACTTAAAGTATTTGCACAAAGTATTAATTACATTTTAGTAAGAGTGTTCAATACTTTTTCAATGAGTCATTTCTCATTACTGCACATAATTTATGGACATCTATGGCTTGATGTCTTTGCCTGTATGGATTGGATGGGTTGTTATGGACATCTCGTGAGACTTTATTTCATGTCTATTGCACCTTTACAAATATATTTACCTAGAAAATTGGTGGCGTGTTCATTACTTATTTCACCCGCTCTATGGCCCTTCAAACAGTATAATGTTCCCCAATACAGCCCTCCAAATAGTAGAATGGTTCCCACATAGCACTCCAAAGAGTAGAATGGCTGCCACATAGCCCTGAAAGCAGTACAATAGCTCCTACATATATTTAAAATACAGTGGGAGAAATAGGTATTTGATCCCATGCTGATTTTGTAAGTTTGCCCACTGACAAAGACATGAACAGTCAATAATTTTAAGGGGAGGTTAATTTTAACATTGAGAGATAGAATATCAAAAATAAAGTCCAGAAAATCACATTGTATAAATTATATGAATTGATTTGCATTTTGCAGTGAGAAAATAGTATTTGATCCCTCTGGCAAACAAGACTTAATACTTGGTGGCAAAACCCTTGTTGACAAGTAGGGTTGAGCGAAACGGGTCGAAATTTTTCAAAAGTCGCCGACTTTTGGCAAGGTCGGGTTTCATGAAACCCGACCCCTGTGTGGGGTCGGCCATGAAGTCGGCGATCTTTTGAATCTAGAATCGGAATTCCGATACCGACTCCCGATATGTTTAAGATATCGGGAATTGGTATCGGAATTCAGATTTAAGTGTAAAATAAAGAATTAAAATAAAAAATATCGCAATACTTACCCTCTGACGCGCCCTGGTACTAACCGGGAACCTTCCTTCCTTAGAATCAGCCTTCCAGGACCTTGCGGTGACGTCGCGGTGACGTCGCGGCTTGTGATTGGCCGCGCGGCCGCCCACCGCTCGCGCGACCAATCACAAGCCGCGACATCACCGAAGGTCCTGGAAGGGCTGATTCTTAGGAAGGAAGGCTGCCGGAAAGAAGCAGGGCGCCTCCGAGGATGAGTATATACCTAATAGGAATATACTCACCCTCGGACGCGCCCTGCTTCTTTCCGGCAGCCTTCCTTCCTAAGAATCAGCCCTTCCAGGACCTTCGGTGACGTCGCGGCTTGTGATTGGTCGCGCGAGCGGTCACATGGGTGGCCGCGCGGCCAATCACAAGCCGCGACGTCACCGCAAGGTCCTGGAAGGCTGATTCTAAGGAAGGAAGGTTCCCGGTTAGTACCAGGGCGCGTCAGAGGGTAAGTATTGCGATATTTTTTATTTTAATTCTTTATTTTACACTAAAATATGGATCGCAGGGCCTGAAGGAGAGTTTCCGCTCCTTCAGACCCTGGGAACCATGGAAACCCAATGCACTGCATTGGGTTTCGAGTTTCGGCCGACCCCGACCCCGACTTTTTTATAGGATCGGCCGATTTCACTCGACCCGACTTTTGAAAAAGTCAGGTTTCGTGAAACCCGACCCGATCCTATAAAAGTAAAGGTCGCTCAACTCTATTGACAAGCACAGCAGTCAGATGCGCACATGTCAGGAGGAATTTTGGTCCACTCCTCTTTGCAGATCATCTCTAAATCATTAAGATTTTGAGGCTGTCATTTGGCAACTCGGAGCTTCAACTCCCTCCATAAGTTTTCTATGGGATTAAGGTCTGGAGACCGGCTGGGCCACTCCATGACCTTAATGTGCTTCTTTTTGAGCCACTCCTTTGTTGCCTTGTGTGAAGATGTGGCCGCTTACTAAA
Organism: Ranitomeya imitator; assembly: GCF_032444005.1. Classification (NCBI taxonomy): domain Eukaryota; kingdom Metazoa; phylum Chordata; class Amphibia; order Anura; family Dendrobatidae; genus Ranitomeya; species Ranitomeya imitator. The sequence continues at coordinate 995,673,169 of NC_091282.1, forward strand.
AACTATAGGACGAATGGACATAGAGCGGAGTCCACAGCTCTAAGACATAGAGACTTTATCCAGCACGCAGCACTGGCTTCATCAATATTATTGTACTTTAACCCCTTAGTGACAGAGCCAATTTGGTACTTAATGACAGAGCCAATTTTTGCAATTCTGACCACTGTCACTTTATGAGGTTATAACTCTGGAACGCTTCAATGGATCCCGCTGATTCTGAGATTGTTTTTTCATGACATATTGTGCTTCATGTTAGTGGTAACATTTCTTCGATACTAATAAAAACAAATAGAGAGTACCGCGCTACAAGTAGTTAGGGTTAAGTGCCATCCGCGATCCTGGAGTAACGACCCAGAACTCCCTATAGTCGCAGGTGACAACTACTAATAACTGTCCAATTAGCCAATTATACATATACTTAGGAAAGGAGAAATACATTAACCTTCTACATGCGTAATACAATTGGTTATAGCTGTCCTGCTGAGCTTATAGTATTGTATCACTAGACCGCAATAGTAGATAGGAACTAGTGGAGTTATGTTACCTATTGAGTGCAGCCGTATGGAGATCCCGGGGCTGGTGAACTACTTGCATCGGGTTCAGCTGGCTGGTCTGCGCGTCTAGAGATCCCCTCTGCCATGAAGCTGCTTCCGTCCGTTGGGAAGGTGAGTGTGCGGGTGCCAGCCTCAATCTATAACGGCGGTTTCGGGCACTGCGGGTGGGGGCTGTGGTGGTAACGTGTAGCGCCAGAGACGTCCCGGCCGGAGGCGTCCCTGGATACACGTGAAAGAATGGCCGACACTGCAGAGCAGTGAGTGACGTCACTGGCCTATGGAGCCTCAGTGAGGTCAAATCTAACCTACGCGTTTCAAAGTGACACGCACTTCTTCATCAGGGTTACCGCCCACTGGCTGCAGCCTCATATATATATACGCACCCTGCTCGTACCCCGCTGTGCACCACTGTTTACATGGAACTGCATGCTCCCTTCCATTCATGCTCCTCCATATGCTGATTGCAACTTGACATTATTTCAACTTGTTCATTGCGTAAAGACAGGTACACGATCTCCCACCGTGTATAATATGCGTATATGGAAGATTATTATTAAGTGTCTCCTGCTGTGTGTTGGGTTTACCTTATTTATATACATTTATATGTATATACTGCACCACCCATTTGCAGTCACTAATCAAGTGAATGGCCAGGTCGTTTCCTAATTATAAGTATCCAGCACATATGTAAATAAGGTAAACCCAACACACAGCAGGAGACACTTAATAATAATCTTCCATATACGCATATTATACACGGTGGGAGATCGTGTACCTGTCTTTACGCAATGAACAAGTTGAAATAATGTCAAGTTGCAATCAGTATATGGAGGAGCATGAATGGAAGGGAGCATGCAGTTCCATGTAAACAGTGGTGCACAGCGGGGTACGAGCAGGGTGCGTATATATATGAGGCTGCAGCCAGTGGGCGGTAACCCTGATGAAGAAGTGCATGTCACTTTGAAATGCGTAGGTTAGATTTGACCCCACTGAGGCTCCATAGGCCAGTGACGTCACTCACTGCTCTGCAGTGTCGGCCATTCTTTCACGTGTATCCAGGGACGCCTCCGGCCGGGATGTCTCTGGCGCTACACGTTACCACCACAGCTCCCACCCGCAGTGCCCGAAACCGCCGTTATCGATTGAGGCTGGCACCCGCACACTCACCTTCCCAACGGACGGAAGCAGCTTCCTGGCAGAGGGGATCTCTAGACGCGCAGACCAGCCAGCTGAACCCGATGCAAGTAGTTCACCAGCCCCGGGATCTCCATACGGCTGCACTCAATAGGTAACATAACTCCACTAGTTCCTATCTACTATTGCGGTCTAGTGATACAATACTATAAGCTCAGCAGGACAGCTATAACCAATTGTATTACGCATGTAGAAGGTTAATGTATTTCTCCTTTCCTAAGTATATGTATAATTGGCTAATTGGACAGTTATTAGTAGTTGTCACCTGCGACTATAGGGAGTTCTGGGTCGTTACTCCAGGATCGCGGATGGCACTTAATCCTAACTACTTGTAGCGCGGTACTCTCTATTTGTTTTTATTGGTTTTTTATTCTTGGTTGTCGGATTGGGCACATCATCCGACGGAGGTACCAGCGGCACTTGTATAGTTCACATCCATAGTTATAGCGCCAGTGTATTTTTCTACTATTTCTTCGATATTGCTTGTGATTATTTATGAAAAAAATGGAAATATGGCGAAATTTTTTAAAATTTTGCAATTTTCAAACTTTGTATTTTTATGCCCTTAAATCAGAGAGATATGTCACAAAAAATAGGTAATAAATAACATTTCCCACATGTCTTCTTGATATCAGCACAATTTTGGAAACAAAATTATTTTTGTTAGGGAGTTATAAGGGTTAAAAGTTGACCAGCAATTTCTCATTTTTACAACACCTTTTTTTTTTTAGGGACCACATCACATTTGAAGTCATTTTGAGGGGTCTATATGATAGAAAATAATGAAGTGTGACACCATTCTAAAAACTACACCCCTCAAGGTTCTCAAAACCACATTCAAGAAGTTTATTAACCCTTTACGTGCTTCACAGGAACTGAAACAATATGGAAGGAAAAAATGAACATTTAACTTTTTTTTGCAAACATTTTAATTCAGAACCATTTTTTTTATTTTCACAAGTGTAAAAACAGAAATGTAACCATAAATTTTGTTATGCAATTTCTACTGAATACGCCAATACCCCATATGTGGGGGTAAACCAGTGTTTGGGCGTACCGCAGAACTTGGAAGTGAAGGAGCGCCGTTTGACTTTTTCAATGCAGAATTGGCTGGAATTGAGATCGGACGCCATGTCACGTTTAGAGAGCCCCTGATGTGCCTAAACAGTGGAAACTCACCACAAGTGACACCATTTTGGAAACTAGACCCCTTAAGGAACTTATCTAGATGTGTGGTGAGCACTTTGAACCCCCAAGAGCTTCACAGAAGTTTATAACGTAGAGCCGTGAAAATAAAAAATCGCATTTGTTTACACAAAAATTATCTTTTCGCCCACAATTTCTTATTTTCACAAGGGTAACAGGAGAAATTAGACCACAAAAGTTGTTGTGCGATTTCTCCTGAATACGTCGATACCCCATATGTGAGGGTAAACCACTGTTTGGGCGCACCGCAGAGCTTGGAAGTGAAGGAGCGCCGTTTTACTTTTTCAATGTAGAATTGGCAGGAATTGAGATTGGACGCCATGTTGCGTTTGGAGAGCCCCTGATGTGCCTAAACAGTGGAAACCCCCACAAGTGACACCATTTTGGAAACTAGACCCCTTAAGGAACTTATCTAGATGTGTGGTGAGCACTTTGAACCCCCATGTGCTTCACAGAAGTTTATAACGTTGAGCCGTGAAAATAAAAAAATGATTTTTTGCCCCCAAATTTTTATTTTCACAAGGGTAACAGGAAAAATTAGACCACAAAAGTTGTAGTGCAATTTCTCCTGAGTATGTTGATACCCAATATGTGGGGGTAAACCACTGTTTGTGCGCACCGCAGAGCTTGGAAGAGAAGGAATGCCGTTTTACTTTTTCAATGTAGAATTGTCTGGAATTGAGATCGGACGCCATGTCGCGTTTGGAGAGCCCCTGATGTGCCTAAACAGTGGAAACCCCCCACAAGTGACACCATTTTGGAAACTAGACCGCTTAAGGAACTTATCTAGATGTGTGGTGAGCACTTTGAACCCCCATGTGCTTCACAGAAGTTTATAACGTTGAGCCGTGAAAATAAAATAAAAAAATCGCATTTTTTCTACAAAAATTATCTTTTTGCCCCCAAATTTTTATTTTCACAAGGGTAACAGGAGAAATTAGACCACAAAAGTTGTAGTGCAATTTCTCCTGAGTACGTCGATACCCAATATGTGGGGGTAAACCACTGTTTGGGCGCACCGCAGAGCTTGGAAGAAAAGGAGTGCCGTTTTACTTTTTCAATGTAGAATTGTCTGGAATTGAGATTGGATGCCATGTCGCGTTTGGAGAGCCCCTGATGTACCTAAACAGTAGTAACCCCCCACAAGTGACCCCATTTTGGAAACTAGACCCCCCAAGGAACTTATCTACGCATTGCGACGGCCCTGTACCGACGTAAGTGTGAAAGAACCCTAACCCTAAATTTAGCCCTAACCCTAGCCCTAACCCTAGCCCTAACCCTAACCCTAATTTTAGCCCCAACTGCTTTTCTCCTGCCGGCCGGCAGATGGCAGGCGCACTGCGCATGCGCCCGCCATTTTCTTTTGCCAAGAAGACCAGGAGGAGCAGCAGGAGGATCCAGGGACACCGGTAAGTAGAATAGGGTCCCCGAATCCCCCTATTTCCCTGTCCTCTGATGTGCGATTACATCAGAGGACAGAGAATTACACTTTGATTTTTTATTTTTTTTTGCGGTCGCCGGTAAACAGTTAATTACCGGCGATCGCAAAACAGGGGTCAGTAAAACCGACCCCGATCATGTTCTTTGGGGTCTCGGCTACCCCCGGCAGCCGAGACCCCAAAGATTCTCCAGGTGCCGGCCGGCAGGCGCACTGCGCATGCGCCAGCCATTTTGAAGATGGCGGCGCCCACCGGGAGCCACGAGGAGCACCGGGGGAGATAGGCGAGTATCGGGGGGCTATCTGGGACCCCTTTTCTCTGTCCACTGATGTGCGATCACATCGGAGGACAGAGAAATTAAAAAGAAATCGCGTTTTTTGGGGGGTTTTTTTGGCGATCGCCGGTAAACGGTTAATTACCGGCGATCGCAAATGCGGGGTCGGTAAAAAAAAAACCCCGAATCATGTTCTCTGGGGTCTCGGCTACCCACGGCAGCCGAGACCTCGGAGAAAATCCGACTCTGGGGGGCGCTATTTACTTTTTCCACAGCGCCGTTAATTAACGGCGCTGTGGTTTAAGTACCCTTAGCGCCCGCCGTTAAAAGGCGTATCGGCAGTCGCTAAGGGGTTAATAGTTAATTTGCTTGATGTGTTTTATTAGTTATTTGTTTGCTTGTCAGTTCATCCTCAGGAATCAATGTTTCTATTCAGTGGCAGCCAGCCGAGGAAGACGAGCAGGCTAGATCTTATGTAAACCTAAGGCCAGACTCTATCAATCTCATCGGTATCAAGGTCTCACTCCCACTGTACTCCCAAACTTAAGGTACCGTCACACTCAGCGACGCTACAGCGATATAGACAAAGAGCCGACCTAAACTAGATCGCTGGAGCGTAGCTGTTTAGGTCGCTGTAGAGACGTCAAACACAGCAACTCCAGAATGATGCAGGAGCGATCCAGTGATGTAACGGTGACTCACTTATCGTTCTCGCTGGTTGTTAGCTCCATGTCAAACAGCCGGAGTGTACCGATCCGACACACATCTAGAGGCCCTATGCTCGTTGCTGGCGTTGTTGCTTTTGATGTCAATCATGACGATACACGACGACCTGGCGACAAGATAAAGTTCTGGACTTCTAGCTCCGGCCAGCGATGGCACAGCGGGATCCAGATCGCTGCTGCGTGTCAAACACAACGAGATCGCTACCCAGGACACTGCAACGTCACGGATTGTTGTCATTCTCTTTGCAAAGTTGCTGAGTGTGACGGTACCTTTAGGCCACCACTGTGTGGTTGAGGATAGTAGACTCAGTGGAGCCGTCACCACACGAGGTCTCGCATACAGTCCCAGCAGATGGAATATGCTTTGTTCTGTGAGATAAAGGAAATGTTTAAGGGGGGTGGGAGAAAAAGACATGGGGTGGAATCAGGCAGCCGTTGGAGGGATTTCGATGGAAGAGGATCCAAGCTGGGATGGATGGATAATCTATGGAGTTTTGGAGATTGATTGTTGGCTGGAGGGGTATCCATGAGCTACGGTCAGAATATCTATCATCTTGAGGAACATAGGCTGTGACTGCACACTATACCGGCTGGATATACAAAATCTGTGGGTCAACCAAAAGTTGGGAGACAGTGGGTATCGCCTGGTACGGGGCCAGTCGAACTACCGATATCAGATTGGGAAATTGTGGACTGAGGACTTTGTATTTTGGCCATCTACCTGGATTTGTTGTACAATCATGGATGTATGGAATAAAAAATAGTTGCATTGTTAACCTGCCTAGGTGATTTTTATAACCCACAACCTCTGATCTTCACACTTTGGCTGTATGTTTTGGGTCATTGTGTTGCTGGAAGACCCAGCCATGACCCATTTTTAATGTCCTGGTGGAGGGAAGGAGGTTGTCACTCAGGTGTTTACGGTACATGCCTCCATCCATTCTCCCACTGATGCGGTGAAGTAGTCCTGTGCCCTTAGCAGGGAAACACCCCCAAAACATAATGTGTCCACCTCCATGCTTGACAGTGGGAACGGTTTTCTTTGGGTCATAGGCAGCATTTCTCTTCCTCCAAACACGACGAGTTGAGTTAATGCCAAAGACCTAAATTTTTGTCTCATCTGACCGCAGCACCTTCTCCCAATCACAGAATCACCAGGTGTTCATTGGCAAACTTCAGATGGGCCTGCACATATGCCTTCTTGAGCAGGGGGACCTTGTGGGCACTGCAGGATTTTGAACCTTTAGGGCATAATGTGTTACCAATGGTTTTCTTGGTGACTGTGGTCCAAGCTGCCTTGAGATTATTAATAAGTTCCCCCCGTGTAGTTTTAGGCTGATCTCTCACCTTCCTCATGATCAAGGATACCCCACGAGGTGAGATTTTGCATGGTGCCCCAGATCGATGTCGATTGACAGTAATTTTGTATTTCTTCCATTTTCTTACTATTGCACCAACAGTTGTCTCCTACTCACCCAGCATCTTAATTAAGGTTTTGTAGCCCATTCCAGCTTTGTGCAGGTCTATGATCTTGTCCCTGACATCTTTATAAAACTCTTTGGTCTTGCCCATGTTGCCAAGGTTAGAGTTTGACTGATTAATTGAGTTTGTGGACAGGAGTCTTTTATAAAGGTGACTATGTAAGACAGCTGTTTTTAATGCAGGTAATGAGCTGATTAGGAGTGTCTAACTGGTCAGTAGAAGCCAGAACTCTTAATGGTTGGTAGAGTATCAAATACTTATCTCTCACTGTAAATTGCAAATAAATGTATATAAGGTATACAATGTGATTTTCTGGATTTTATTTTTGATATTCTCTCTCATTGCTAAAACTAACCTACCCTTAAAATTAAAGACTGTTCATGTCTTTGTTAGTGGGCAAACTTACAAAATCAGCAAGAGATCAAATAATTATTTCTCCCACTGTTTAACTTTTAATGATATTAATAAAGTAAACACATAGTGAATACATTTTTTTTATTTAAATAGATTTTTATTAAGAATAAACATAAACATTACATTTTCATCCATCTTCCAATTTGTTACATACAAAGCTTCCCCATTTTCAAAACCCCCAACAATCTCAACAAACCCCAACCTCCCCCCCATGACAGCTCCTCTCCAATGGAAGTTCTATAACTGGCATTGATGATGATGACTCTATGATCCGCTTAACTCCCTTATGACCGCTTATTCGTCTAGCAGTTTTCACCATTCAAAGGCCCTCAGCCTCCCATTTCCTTTACCTACTCATCCCAGCTCGAGCCACGGAGACCACATTTTGTCAAACGTTTCTATTTTCCCGCGTCTCTTGTAAACCCCCTTTTCCAGTTTGAGACCATATTTTACATATTGCAGCAATTTACTCCTTGCAGGCGGTTCCTCCTTGATCCTGTTCCGTGCTATCACTTTTCAAGCATAGTGAATACATTTTAAAAGACTAGAGTGTGCCAAATCAATCACTGTTCTTGTATCAATGTGACTGTAGGTATTTACCGTATATACTCGTGTATAAGCCGAGATTTTCAGCCCAAATTTTTGGGCTGAAAGTGCCCCTCTCGGCTTATATTCGAGTCACGGTCAGCGGCAGGGTCGGCGGGTGAGGGGAAGAGAGGTCTGAGGCATACTTACCTGCTTCCGGGGCTCCTGGCGCTGTCCCTGCAGTCCCACGGTGTTCGGGTGCCACAGCTCTTCCCCTGTTCAGCGGTCACGTGGGACCGCTCATTAAAGTTATGAATATGGACTCCACTCCCATAGGAGTGGAGCCGCATATTCATTTCTCTAATGAGCGGTAACGGTGACCGCTGATAGAGCAAGAGACTGCGGCACCCGGAGACCAGCTGTCCGGGAGAAGGAGCCAGGGACGCCGGGAGCAGGTAAGTATTACATATTCACCTGTACCACACGCCAGGCGCTGCTCAGTCTTCCCGTCCTCTGGCTCTGACTGTTCAGGTCAGAGGGCGCGATGACGTACTAGTGTGCGCGCCGCCCTCTGCCTGATCAGTCAGTGCGGAGAGACACCGAGATGGGACGCTGAGGAGCTGCAAGCAAGAGAGGTGAGTATGTGTTGTTTTTTTTATTGCAGCAGCAGCAATGGCACAGCTTTCTATGGCACATCTACGGGGCAATAATCAACGGTGCAGAGCAATCTATATGGGGCACAGCTTTCTATGGCACATCTATGGGGCAATAATCAACGGTGCAGAGCATTGTATATGGGGCACAGCTTTCTATGGCACATCTATGGGGCAATAATGAACGGTGCAGAGCATTCTATATGCATTCTATATGGCACAGTTTTATATGGAGCATCTATGGGGCAATAATGAACGGTGCAGAGCATTCTATATGGCACAGCTTTATATGGCACATCTATGGGGCAATAATGAATGGTGCAGAGCATTGTATATGGGGCACAGCTTTATGTGGAGCATCTATGGGGCCATAATGAACGGATGGAGCATCTATTTTTATTTTTGAAATTCACCGGTAGCTGGTGCATTTTCCACCCTAGGCTTATACTCGAGTCAATAAGTTTTCCCAGATTTTTGTGGCAAAATTAGGGGGGTCGGCTTATACTTGGGTCGGCTTATACTCGAGTATATATGGTAATAAAAAAAAGTCTTCAAGATGTGTTAAATGCAAAGACCGCACCAATTTTATAACGAAGCTGTGAGAATATAGCTATTGTTGCTTTATGATTTACTCAGGTCAAAAATAGAGAATGTAAAATTCCTCTAGTTGCTGTTATGTCAGCAATTTAAGTAAGCAGCATATGGTCTATTATATTATTAATATGATGATGATGACCCTTATTGCTGCAATTATTGGAGTAAAATCATGTTATCATACTCAACAGATATTTTTGACAGCAACACGCTGTATTTTAGTGGGTACTAATCGTTCAGTCTATTAGATATGAGAGTCAAATAGATAATATTAAAGCAAGAAAAAATGGCTAAAAAGCCGTAGCCAGCTCACCAACCAGACCATCAGATGTGGAGCACGAGAGTTTGTCCTGACCCAGACTCCAAGCAGCAGCAAATAAATCATGTGGTTACTCCAGCTCCAATAAAATGGTAAAAATTCTTTATTGATCCAACGTAGTCATAAAACAGGATAATCCTTATAGATAGTGGACAAACCAAGTGATTGCACAAACTATGGCAACGCGTTTCGATTACTACGGATCTTACTCATGCCCCTCATGCATGAGTAAGATCCGTAGTGATCGAAACGCGTTGCCATAGTTTGTGCAATCACTTGGTTTGTCTATTATCTGTAAGGATTATCCTATTTTATGACTACGTTGGATCAATAAAGAACTTTTACCATTTTATTGGAGCTGGAGTAACCACATGATTTATTTGCCTCAAATAGATAATGTTGCCACTCGCACATATGGTGATGTGTGTTGTGAATTCTGCTTTTGGGATCCCTCCGGTGGTTGTAGGTAGTAATGCAGTTGTCTCTGGGCTGCAGTCCTGGACAGGTGTATCTACTGATTGCAGTTCTGACTGGAGTATTTAGGTTTGCAGGACTCATTAGTCCTTTCCAGTTGTCAATGTTTCTTGGGAAGTATTTGAGCTCTATCTGGCTTCTCCTGCTTAGCTGCCAATTCAGCAAAGATAAGTGTCTGTTTCTTTTTCTATGGCACACAAGCTGTGTGCTTGTTTTTGATTGTATTCCTGCTCTGAGTTTACTAGTCTCTGGAGTTGCAGATATACGTTCCACGTCTTTAGTTAGATGGTGGAGTTTTTGTATAATCTGCTGTGGATATTTTTGGAAGAGTTTTAATACTGACCGTACAGAACTCTGTCCTATCCTTTCCTATTTTAGCTAGAGCGGCCTCTTGTGCTAAATCCTGTTTTCTGACTGTGTGTGTCTTTCCTCTCCTACTCACAGCCAATATTTGTGGGGGGCTGCCTATTCTTTGGGGTTCTGCTCTGAGGCAAGATAGTATTCCTATTTCCATCTTTAGGGGTATTTAGTCCTCCGGCTGTGACGAGGTGTCTAGGGCTTGTTAGGTACACCCCACGGCTACTTCTAGTTGCGATGTTAAGATCAGGATTTGCGGTCAGTATAGTTACCACCTACTCCAGTGAAAGTTTTCATGCTGCTCCAAGGTCACCGGATCATAACAGTACAACTGGCCCATAATGAGTTAAATGCATCTCAGAAGAAAGGAAGAAAGGTGTTGAGCCATTTTTTTTTCTTCAGTCTGCTTTATCTTCTCTTCCCTCTTTATCTCTGGGTGGCTGAGGAGCCTTGTGCAAGCATGGATGTTCAGGAATTAGTTTCTCGTGTAGACCAGCTTGCTGCTAGGGTACAGGGTATTTCTGATTATATTGTTCAAACTCCTGTTTTAGAGCCGAAGATTCCTACTCCTGATTTGTTTTTTGGAGACAGGTCCAAATTTCTGAGTTTTAAAAACAACTGTTAACTATTTTTTGCTCCGAGACCTCGATCCTCTGGTGATTCCATTCAGCAGGTTAAAATCGTCATCTCCCTGCTGCGTGGCGACCCGCAGGATAGGGCGTTTTTCCTGGAATCTGGGAATCCAGCTTTGCTTAACGTAGACTCCTTTTTTCAGGCTTTAGGATTATTATATGATGAACCTAATTCTGTGGATCAAGCTGAGAAGACCTTGTTGGCCCTGTCTCAGGTTCAAGAGGCGGCAGAATTGTATTGTCAGAAATTCAGAAAATGGTCTGTGTTGACTAAATGGAATAATGATGCTTTGGCGGCAATTTTCAGAAAGGGTCTTTCTGAATCCGTTAAAGATGTTATGGTGGGGTTTCCCACGCCTTCCGGTCTGAGTGATTCTATGTCTCTGGCCATTCAGATTGACCGGCGCTTACGGGAGCGCAGAACTGTGCGCGCTGTGGCGTTGTTCTTAGGGCAGACTTCTGAGCCAATGAAGTGTGATAGGATTCTGTCTAAAACGGAACGGCAAGGATTCAGACGTCAGAATAGGTTGTGTTATTATTGTGGCGACGCTTCTCATGTCATTTCAGTCTGCCCTAAGCGGACAAAGAGGATCGCTAGTTCATTTACCATCAGTACTGTACAACCTAAATTTCTGTTATCTGTGTCCTTGATCTGCTCATTGTCATCATTTTCTGTCATGGCGTTTGTGGATTCAGGCGCCGCCTTGAACTTAATGGACTTTGAGTTTGCCAGGCATTGTGGTTTTCCCTTGCAGCCTTTGCAGAACCTTATTCCTTTAAGGGGCATTGATGCTACACCCTTGGCTAAAAATAAGCCCCAGTTTTGGACACAGGTGACCATGCGCATGGCGCCAGCCCATCAGGAAGATTGTCGATTTCTGGTGTTGCATAATTTGCATGATGCTATCGTGCTGGGTTTTCCGTGGTTGCAAGTACATAATCCTGTGTTGGATTGGAAGTCCATGTCTGTGACTAGTTGGGGTTGTCAGGGGGTTCATAATGATGTTCCTTTGATGTCAATCTCCTCTTCTTCCTCTTCTGAAATTCCAGAGTTTTTGTCTGATTTTCAGGATGTATTCGATGAGCCCAAGTCCAGTTTCCTTCCACCGCACAGGGACTGCAATTGTGCTATTGACTTGATTCCAGGCTGTAAGTTTCCTAAGGGTAGACTTTTCAACCTGTCTGTGCCTGAACATACCGCCATGCGGAGCTATATTAAGGAGTCTTTGGAGAAAGGGCATATTCGGCCATCTTCTTCACCGTTGGGAGCGGGGTTCTTTTTTGTTGCTAAAAAAGATGGTTCCTTGAGACCCTGTATTGATTATCGCCTCTTGAATAAAATCACGGTCAAGTTTCAATACCCTTTACCTTTGCTTACCGATTTGTTTGCTAGGATTAAGGGAGCTAGTTGGTTTACGAAGATTTACCTTCGGGGGGCATATAATCTTGTTCATATTAAGCAGGGTGATGAATGGAAAACTGCGTTTAACACGCCCGAAGGCCATTTTGAATACCTTGTGATGCCATCCGGGCTCACTAATGCTCCATCTGTTTTTCAGTCCTTCATGCATGATATTTTCCGGACTTATATTGATAAGTTCTTGATTGTATATTTGGACGATATTTTGATTTTTTCCGATGATTGGGAGTCTCATGTGGAACAGGTCAGGATGGTATTTCAGATCCTTCGTGACAATGCCCTGTTTGTGAAAGGGTCTAAGTGTCTCTTTGGGGTGCAGAAGGATTCTTTTTTGGACTTTATTTTTTCTCCCTCGTCTATAGAGATGGATCCGGTTAAGGTTCAGGCCATTCATGATTGGATTCAGCCCACATCCGTGAAGAGCCTTCAGAAATTTTTGGGTTTTGCTAATTTTTATCGCCGCTTCATTGCTAATTTTTCCAGCGTGGTTAAACCCTTGACCGATTTGACGAAGAAAGGCGCTGATGTGGCGAATTGGTCCTCTGCGGCTGTCTCTGCCTTTCAGGAGCTTAAACGTCGATTTACTTCTGCTCCGGTGTTGCACCAACCGGATGTTTCTCTTCCGTTTCAGGTTGAGGTTGACGCTTCTGAGATTGGGGCAGGGGCCGTTTTGTCTCAGAGGGATCCTGTTGGTTCCTTAATGAAACCGTGTGCCTTCTTTTCCCGTAAGTTTTCGCCTGCTGAACGCAATTATGATGTCGGCAATCGGGAGTTGTTGGCTATGAAGTGGGCGTTTGAGGAGTGGCGACATTGGCTTGAGGGAGCTAAGCACCGTATTGTGGTCTTGACCGATCATAAGAATTTGATTTACCTCGAGTCTGCCAAACGGCTGAATCCTAGACAGCGTCGATGGTCCTTGTTTTTTTCCCGTTTTGATTTCGTGGTCTCGTACCTTCCGGGTTCTAAGAACATTAAGGCTGATGCCCTCTCTAGGAGTTTTTCGCCTGATTCTCCTGAGGTCTTAGAACCGGTCGGTATTCTGAAAGAAAGGGTGGTCCTTTCTGCCATTTTCCCTGATTTATGACGGGTTCTTCAGGAATTTCAGGCTGACAAACCTGACCGCTGTCCTGTGGGGAAGCTGTTTGTTCCTGACAGATGGACTAGTAGAGTGATTTCTGAGGTTCACTGTTCCGTGTTGGCTGGTCATCCTGGCATTTTTGGTACCAGAGACTTAGTTGGTAGGTCCTTTTGGTGGCCTTCTTTGTCGCGTGATGTGCGTGCTTTTGTGCAGTCCTGTGAGACTTGTGCGCGGGCCAAGCCTTGTTGTTCCCGTGCTAGTGGGTTGCTTTTGCCATTGCCGGTCCCTGAGAGGCCCTGGACGCATATTTCTATGGATTTTATTTCCGATCTTCCGGTTTCCCAGAGGATGTCGGTTATCTGGGTTGTTTGTGACCGATTCTCTAAGATGGTTCATTTGGTGCCTTTGCCTAAATTGCCTTCCTCTTCGGATTTGGTTCCGTTGTTTTTTCAGCATGTGGTCCGTTTGCATGGTATTCTGGAGAATATTGTGTCCGACAGAGGTTCCAGTTTGTTTCTGGATTTTGGCGGGCCTTTTGTGCTAGGCTGGGCATTGATTTGTCTTTTTCTTCTGCGTTTCATCCTCAGACAAATGGTCAGACCGAGCGAACTAATCAGACTTTGGAGACTTATTTGAAATGCTTTGTGTCTGCTGATCAGGATGATTGGGTGGCTTTCTTGCCATTGGCCGAGTTTGCCCTTAATAATCGGGCTAGTTTGGCTACTTTGGTTTCGCCTTTCTTTTGTAATTTTGGTTTTCATCCTCATTTTTCTTCTGGGCAGGTTGAGCCTTCTGACTGTCCTGGTGTGGATTCTGTGGTTGACAGGTTGCAGCAGATTTGGGCTCATGTGGTGGACAATTTGGTGTTGTCTCAGGAGGAGGCTCAACGTTTTGCTAACCGTCGTCGGTGTGTTGGTTCCCGGCTTCGGGTTGGGGATCTGGTCTGGTTGTCTTCCCGTTATGTTCCTATGAAGGTTTCTTCTCCTAAGTTTAAGCCTCAGTTTATTGGTCCTTATAGGATTTCTGAGAATATTAATCCGGTGTCTTTTCGACTGGCGCTTCCGGCCTCTTTTGCTATCCATAATGTCTTCCATAGATCTTTATTGCGAAAATATGTGGAGCCCGTTGTTCCCTCTGTTGATCCTCCGGCCCCTGTGTTGGTTGATGGGGAGTTGGAATATGTTGTTGAGAAGATTTTGGATTCCGGTTTTTCGAGGCGGAAGCTTCAGTACCTTGTCAAATGGAAGGGCTATGGCCAGGAGGATAATTCTTGGGTTTTTGCCTCTGATGTCCATGCTGCTGATTTGGTTCGTGCCTTTCATCTGGCTCATCCTGATTGGCCTGGGGGCTCTGGTGAGTGTTCGGTGACCCCTCCTCAAGGGGGGGGGGGTACTGTTGTGAATTCTGCTTTTGGGCTCCCTCCGGTGGTTGTAGGTGGTAATGCAGTTGTCTCTGGGCTGCAGTCCTGGACAGGTGTATCTACTGATTGCAGTAATGACTGGAGTATTTAGGTTTGCAGGACTCATTAGTCCTTTCCAGTTGTCAATGTTTCTTGGGAAGTATTTGAGCTCTGTCTGGCTTCTCCTGCTTAGCTGCCAATTCAGCAAAGATAAGTGTCTGTTTCTTTTTCTATGGCACACAAGCTGTGTGCTTGTTTTTGATTGTATTCCTGCTCTGAGTTTAGTAGTCTCTGGAGTTGCAGATATACGTTCCACGTCTTTAGTTAGATGGTGGAGTTTTTGTATAATCTGCTGTGGATATTTTTGGAAGGGTTTTAACACTGACCGCACAGAACTCTGTCCTATCCTTTCCTATTTTAGCTAGAGCGGCCTCTTGTGCTAAATCCTGTTTTCTGACTGTGTGTGTCTTTCCTCTCCTACTCACAGCCAATATTTGTGGGGGGCTGCCTATCCTTTGGGGTTCTGCTCTGAGGCAAAATAGTATTCCTATTTCCATCTTTAGGGGTATTTAGTCCTCCGGCTGTGACGAGGTGTCTAGGGCTTGTTAGGTACACCCCACGGCTACTTCTAGTTGCGGTGTTAAGATCAGGATTTGCGGTCAGTATAGTTACCACCTACTCCAGTGAAAGTTTTTATGCTGCTCCAAGGTCACCGGATCATAACAGATGTGACAATATGAACGCTGTGTTTTAAAAGGTGCCATCAGTGCAGTTAGTGTGGAAATCTTTTTACGTTCCTTTCCTATTTATTGGTAAATTTGGTTACCAAAATCCCCAGGAAGTTAGCTCAATGATTATTGTACGTCCTGACTAGATTCTCCCATATCACAAAAGTTATGTGCAGCCGGTGCGGCTTGGAGGTGGAGGGGGGCCCCTGCAGGGCGGCTAACACTGAGGGCAATCTGGCCTGTCTATCCAGCCCCGAAGCTCCGGGGGGCCCTGGCCAGATTACCCTCTTGTGCGACAATCCGTCCTGCTTCCTGAAGACACAAAAGAGAATAGTAAAACCAAAAACACTCAGTTTGAAAAAATGTTGCAGTAATCCGCAAGTGCTAGTAAAAGATGTAAAAAACAGGGTATTTGGTTGATACGTTTTTTGCAAAAAATGTATACTAAGCTGCTCTACCAATCTTCACGGTATACCCTTATCAGAGCAGTCCTAACTAATGTATGCAATCCCTATCTGATGTATTTAAAAACCTGATCATCTGTATATAACCTGTGTGAACAGGGTTCAGAGAGGAAAAATCCATGTGTGCATACAGGGTAGAACAGCTTTTGTGCAGATAGCCCAAGAGGAGTGGTGGAACTCCCCAGTCTTGTAGACACAAGAGAACAATTATGGAAACAGGAACACATGGGCTACTTGCACAGTGAACAAGTCTGTATGATCATGTTCACACACCACCAAGAAACCTGAAGACACAAAAGAGAATAGTAAAACCAAAAACACTCAGTTTGAAAAAATGTTGCAGTAATCCGCAAGTGCTAGTAAAAGATGTAAAAAACAGGGTATTTGGTTGATACGTTTTTTGCAAAAAATGTATACTAAGCTGCTCTACCAATCTTCACGGTATACCCTTATCAGAGCAGTCCTAACTAATGTATGCAATCCCTATCTGATGTATTTAAAAACCTGATCATCTGTATATAACCTGTGTGAACAGGGTTCAGAGAGGAAAAATCCTCTGATACAGCAGCGTGGCTGGATGATGTAATCATTCAGTGGGCGGCTGTGACAGAGAGAAAGCTTCCGGCGACAAAGATGCTGCAGCTGCTGGGGAATGTGCGGAGAGGTGAGTGGTATGTGTGTATAGGTGGTGGAGAGGGCAATGATGGGGTTGATGGAGAAGGCAATGATGGGGGTGTTGGAGGTGTATGCAATGATGGAGGTGGTGGAAAGGGCAAAGATCGGGGTGGCGGAGGAGAAAGCAATGATGTTGGTGGTGGAAAGGACAATGATGGTGGTGGTGGAAAGGGCAAGGATGTGAAGGGGGCAATGATGGGGTGGTGGGGAGAAGGCAATGATGGAGTTGGTGGAAAGGGAAACAATGGGGGAGGTGGGGGAGAAGGCAATGATGGAGGTGGTGGAAAGGGCAGTGATGGGGGTGGTGGGGGAGATGGAAATGATGGAGGTGGTGGAAAGAACAATGATGGGGTGGAGGGGTAGAACAATGATGGAGGTGGTGGAGAGGGCAATGATGACGGTGATGGGGAGGGCAATGATTGGGGTGGTATAGAGGACAATGATTGGGGTGGTGCAGAGGACAATGATGGAGGTAATGGGGGACAGAATGATTGGGGTGGTGGAGAGTGCAATGATGGGGATGGTGGAGAAGGCATTAATGGAGGTGGGGGAGAGAAAAATGATTGGAGGCAAGGGGAAGGAGGACAATGAGGGATATGGGGGATTGGGATGGGAGGCACGGGGACTTATAATGGACCTACGAACAGGGGGAGGTGGAGGAAGATATTAGATATGGATGTAAAATGAATTGGGTGGTGGAGGAGGATGCTAAGCTCCTGATAGCGTCCTCCCCATCTCACAATTCATTGTGATGCTATCGGGGACTTAAAATTTATTGGGGATTGGAAGAGGAGGCGATAAGGTTCATAGGACCCTTTATAATGAACTAAAAGGTGGGAGAAGACTGTCAGGGACTTGTTATGAATTGGTAGGTGGTGGAGGACGTTCAGTACCTGATGGCGTCTCTTCCAACCCCCAATTTCATTTTAATGCTATCAAGGACTTATAATGAATGATGTTGAGACAAGACAGAGACTAAGGCTATGTTCACAGCATAGACAATTGCCTTACGATATGAGATGTGCAGCATCTGAAGCAACGGATACTGGAAGCCTGTGCTAGCATTTCTTCTGCGGTTTTGCTATCAGTGTGTCAAGAGTGGGAGAAGAGGGTTGCATTGACAATCCAACACAATTTGCAGCACTTTGAACACATTTTATAAGTGGTCACAAACTTGTAAATAACTCATGAAAGAATAAAGCTACATTAAAACCAAGCACACCATTGTTTTTCTTGTGAAAAAAAAAAAAACTCCAAGTAAATATGGCGCTAAGCACCTACGGATTTTTTGAATGCATCCACTTCAAGTGAAAAATGTTAATAAAAATTCATTTATTTTCTCAAAATAAAAAAAATAAAATATATTTGTAACATATTTTAAAAAACAGTACAACGCGTTTCGGCTGCTTCTTTTACAGTGCAGCCTTCATCAGGTAGCAAAAAAAAAAAAAAAAAGAACAAACATACAATAAGCACTATAAAATGATGTTACAACCTCCAAGTTTTCTTATTTATGAGGGTTCCTAGAAGGGATTAGCAGGGCGGGACCGGGGATCAGGTTCTCCTTTCCTGATGAATATCTACATGGTAGCCTCTAAAGAGACTCATTTTTTTTATATATATATATATATATATATATATATATATATATATATATATATATATATATATATATATATATATAAGCAGTTTAGTACTTCTATTCTATCCAAAATGAGCTTTTAAATACATGGTGTTACACTGTTACGAACAAACACAACATTAAAAATAAAGGTATACACACAATCATGAATATGATTCACTCCAATACCTCATCAATTCCACTACTATCATTCATCATGAAGGTTGCACTGTAAAAATAGCAGCCGAAACGCGTTGTACTGTTTTTTAAAATATTTTACAAAGATATTTTATTTTTTTTATTTTGAGAAAATAAATGAATTTTTATTAACATTTTTCACTTGAAGTGGATGCATTCAAAAAATCCGTAGGTGCTTCGCGCCACATTTACTTGGAGTTTTTTTTTTCCTTTGAAAATCGCCACCTATGTGGATCGGAAGCAGGATCAACACATAGTTCTCCAAAGTGAGCTGCACACCTTACTGGATTATATAACATACAAAGAAGAGTTGCCTAAAGAATTGATTCCTTGAGAATCTCAACGTGCATTTCTTACCGATAGAAGGTGAGCATAACTACAAATAAAAGAAATGTTTTTAACTTGTTGGTAAAAACGTATTACGCTCAGAGGAAGCGCCGCACTTGTCTCTTTTTTCCCCTCTTTCCCTAAACCAGGGTATTTCTAAAAAATTGTTTTTGTTGTGAAATTCTCAAAAAGTTTGATGTGTCACATGACCCTCTTCATATTGGAAAAAATAAAGTTGGATCCAAAATGGCAGACTTCAAAATGGCCACCATGGTCACCATCCATCTTGAAAAGTTTTCCCCTCCCATTTACTAATGTGCCATAAACAGGAAGTTGATATCACCAACCTTTCCCATTTTATGTAAGCGTATCCATATAAATGGCCCACCCTGTACTGACAATATAATGACAAAATTAGTAAAAAGTACAATGTTTAGGAACAGATACCAAATTTATTGGTTATATGCACACCACTAATGACTGCTTGTTGTAGACTAAAAACAACCTTTATGTATCAGTCTGAACCAAGACAGGAATTGGAGCAGAAAGCAATTATTCAAATTCACAAAATGATCTCCATTGAGCCCCATAACATATGAAGCGGATGAACACTTCCAAAATGAGCAATAGCAATCAGGCATCTAATGAAAAGAAATATAGTCAATGAAGTGAATTTTTGCGGAAAAAGTAAAATAATAGCAGCCAATAACCCACTGTGCACCGTACATGGTAAATGGTCACAATGAGAAGGAAGCGCAGAAACTGCAATGAGCTTACAATGTTCAGGAGATGAAATGGATCACGAAATGCATTGTCATTAATTTGCTGCCAGACCAAGCAAAAGTTGTCCATAACATTTTCAGGACACAGTATAAATTGATATAGTACAAGGTGATTCAACAGAAGAAAAAGCTTGATTGAAAGGCCATTTGTTTTGTTTTTTGGGATGAGAACACAGAGATAAGTGAATCTTTTGAAATTTAAATTTGCAAGTTTCATTTGCAGTAAATCAATTAAGATATGTGTAACACTACAGAAGTGAATTGAACCCTTTTCAAGCTCTGTAATGCAAACACAGCCTTAGTAATGTCAAAGTGGCATGGAAATAGTTATAGTTATGGGTAAACACCCGTTGGGAACCAGTGGTAACAGACTGTTTAATAACACACAGACCTTGTCAGATGTTATGCTTTTTAAAATGTAAAAAATATCCAAAAAGTACCCTATTTGTCGTCAGATGCCTGCCTTGCTGGTGTTCATACACAGGTTGTATATGTGGAAGAAACATTTATTTTTGATAAGCTGTGGTCTAAAAATAATTCTTGTACGGAGAGAAGCAAAAAAAAATTGTAGTTTGTTAAATAAAGAAGCTGTAGCTTTTTAATAGTTTCATTTGGAAAGGGAAAAAGCAATGGCTTATTAGCAAGCAGTCCAAAAATTATCCAAATGTTGTGATCAGCAACAAGTTTACGGTTTGAAAAATAAAGAAGCAATGGCTTTGTACCAAACTGCAAAAAAATTCCATTTTGTGGTTTTCCTGCTTATTTACCTGGAATTCCGAGCAGCAGTTCAGTATAACTATAGAACACAATGTACAAGCATTAGCACAGATATAGATGTAACATGATGAAGAGGCAGAAGATGTTGGGTTGGGTGGGGAGCGTTGGCACTGGTGGCAGCAGAACAGTGTAGAAAATAGTGTGCAGGCAGGCAGGTACTACATATGATGGTATCAAATGTAGGTGAATGAAAATCAGCGCTGATCCATGCCTTATTAATTTGGTCAAATGTAAAGGTTTCCACCCCTGCGTAGGTAAATCTAGTCCACTTGGGTGTGACAAAACCACATGCCACGCTGAATACACTCTCTGACAGTACACTGAAGGCTGGACAATACAGTACTCCTATGGCAATCTGTTCTTGCCATTGGTCCAATCTGCTGAGAAAGGTATTTGCCAGAGAAAAGACACAGTCCAAGGATCATTAAACCTTCCTGTTCAGGTGATGTACTCCTATTGGCACAGCAGCAGATTAAACATCTGAACAATCGTGTCATATATACTGTAAACGCTGCTGCCTTAGCTTTTGTAGAAAACAAAGAAATGTAGACAGCGTCCAGTCCAGGGTGTTGAATTTAAAAAAGACGAAGTTTATTCCGCCATAAAAAGGTACAATGTTTTTCAACCCAAACATGGGTCTTTTTCAAGTACTTGGTTTGGTTTGTGGTTGGTCTGTAAAGTATGTAAAAATACTTCTATGTCTTTTTCAAGTACTTGGTTTATTTGTGGTTGGTCTGTAAAGTATGTAAAAAATACTTCTATGGAGAAATCAGGCAATAAATTGTGGGGTCTAGTTTCACCTATTAACCCTTGTGTACCTCACAGATTTGCAGAAAATATAAAAAACAACGTTTTTACCACTAAAATGACATATTTCCATTTCTCAATGTTATACAATTCTGTGAGGCACCTAACATATTTTTTGGACTATAAGATGCACTTTTTTCCTCAAAATGTGGAGGAAAATGGAGGGTGCGTCTTACATTTCTAATGTACTGGCTCTGGCTGTGATGTGGAGGTGGGGGAGTGGCATCGGTAGAGCAGCAGGTCACAGATGCAGGCGCCAGCTGCTGCAGCTAACGCCTGTGCCCGCTGCTAAAGAGAAATTAATTTTCACTGCATTCCACTGCCATGGGTGTGCAGGGCCATGAATATTCATTTCTCTTTAATACTTTAATAGCATCCTTGTATGATTGGCCCCATCCCCGTTCTGGTATGCATGGCTCCATCTGAAAACATAAAAAGAAAAATTACACTTACCTTCCCAGCGCTCCCTCGCAGCATCTTGTCCCGATGCCAGCAGCTGCTTTATGCTTGTAAGCCAGCGCATGGCAGGGATGCCATGCTCTGCTTGCAAGCCAAAGGACAGCTGCTGGAATACTCACTGCTCTGCATGTCGGGACTGTGTGCGTGGAGAGCAGTGAGTATTCATTGCTCTTTAATAGCGAGCACAGTATCAGCCGGAGCCTTCCTGCAGCTGCTGAAGGTCACGTGTGCAGCTACTAAAGGGATTGACTATTCACCACATTCCACGCCCATGGGAGTGGAATGCGGTGAATATTAATTTCTCTTAAGTAGCGATCATTCCTGCCAGGATAGGGATGAAGGGGGACCATTCCAATCAGGATAGGGATCAGGGGGCCATGTGTATCAGGATGGGGATGAGGGGAACATATATACCAGGATGGGGGATATTAAGTACAGAACTGACCACATTTTTTGCGTTAATTCTTTTTTTCTTAATTTCCTCCTCTAAAACCTAGTCTGAAAAATATGATAATGGTTCAAAATACTTACTACACCCCTAGATTAATTCCTTGAGTGGTCTAGTGTAGAATATGTGTTAAAGGTTATGTGCACACGTTGTGGATTTTGATGCGGATCTGCAGCGTTTTTGGACACGCGGAATTGCATCAAATCTGCAGTGTAGTTCACAAGCAATGTTAATCATTGGCATTTGGTGTGCACATGCTGTGGAAAAAAATCGCTTGAAATCGTAGCTTTTTTTCCGCATCATGTCAATTCTTTTTGCGGATCTGCAGCGTTTTTGCACCCATTGACTTCCATTGTGTCAGGCCAATCCGCAACAAAATTGCAGGTTTAAAAAAGATCTGCAGATTTGCTGCGGATGTGCCTGCGAGAAATGCTGCAGATCGGGAGGGGAAAGAGTGTGTGGGCGGATACAGTGTGTGTGTGCGGACACTGTGTGTGTGTGGACGGAGACTGTGTGTGTGCGGAGAAGATGTGCGGGGCTGTGTGCAGGTGTTTGTGTGTATCTGTGTGCGGGGCTGTGCAGGACTGTATGTGTGTGTGTGCATGCGGGTCTGTGTGTAGTGTGTAGGCAGGCAAGGACCCATGGGACTACTAGTCCCATCTGGCTATGCCTGCTACAGTGACAGGTAGTTGGATGATGGTACAGTAGTAGTCTCATCATCTGGCTACTGTGTTCAAGTGTAGGAAAAAAAACAACACATATGCACATATACAGTACATATATATAGACATATAGTACATAAAGTACATAAAACATACAGTACATACTCACCATACAGCTAATCCCCGAAGCCCTTGATCACCTGTAAAAAAAATTAAAAATAATAAGCCAACAGTATACTCCCTGATCCGATGTAATCCATTTAACAACGAGTGTCCCACGAAGATGTCCCATGGAGAGCTGTCACATCGGCAGATGCGACCGCTCTCCAGGGGCTTCGGGATACAATGATGGGAGGTATCCTTCTGCACTGTATCCCTTCACTGCTGTGAGTACAGTAAAGTTCATACTGTCACGTGTGGCACTACTGTGTGGGAAACTTCTCATACAGCACTGCCGTAAAGTGAGGCCATTGAGCCCTCAGTGATAACACTGCAAGAGCCATTGTCTCCTGTCAGTGTGTCACTGGAGGCCTATAGAGCTGTCACATCTCCTGATGTGACAGCTCAATAGGGGACATTGTCGTGAGACACTCTTTATTAAATGGACTGCGTCAGACCAGGGAGTATTTGTGTTGGTTTATTATTTTTTTAATTTTTTTCCAGGAGATCGAGGGCGTCGCATGGATTGGCAGAAAAATAAATATGGCGAAACTGTGCGGTGTTTTATTTCATTAAAATACTTTTTTCTGCATGTGTGTGTGTTTATTTAACCCATTAACAACTATAGGATTAGTAATGGATAGATGTCTTATTGACGACTCTCCATTACTAAGCTGGCTTGATGTCACCTTACAATTCAAAGGTGACATTAACCCTCTATTATCCCATATGCCACTGCTACAGGGCAGTGGGAAGAGAGAGGCTAAGCGCCGGAATTGGCACATCTTACAGATGCGCCATTTCTGGGGCGGCTGTGAGCTGGTGTTTGTTACTGGAGGGGGCCAATATCCATGGTCCCTTCCTAGGCTATGAATATCAGCCCGCAGCTGTCTGCATAGCCTTTTCTGGCTCTTAATCATAGGGGGACTCCACGTTGTTTTATTGGGGGGCCCAAAAATTTTAATAGCAGCAAAGGATTAATATACAGCTGCGGGCTGATATTCATAGCCTGAGAAGATCCTTGGGTATTAACCCCTTCCCAGGCTATAAACATCGTCACCTAGTCGCTGGCTTTCCCTCTCTGTTGCAGAAAATTACACGGGAGCCCACACCATTTTTTTTCAATTTTTTAATAAATTAAACGGATATCGCATTTAAAGCCGGGGTCACACTTGTGAGAAACTCACACAAGTCTCTCGAATCAATAACTGGCACTGCCGCCGGCACTCGGGACCGGAGCGTGCAGCTGCATGTATTTCTATGCAGCTGAATGTTCAAGAGAATGCCAAGAGTGTGCAAAGCAGTCATCAAAGCAAAAGCTACTTTGAAGAACCTAGAATATTAAACATATTTTCAGTTGTTTCACACTTTTTTGTTAAGTACACAATTCCACATGTGTTAATTCATAGTTTTGATGCCTTCAGTGTGAATGTACAATTTTCATAGTCATGAAAATACAGGAAAATCTTTAAATGAGAAGGTGTGTCCAAACTTTTGGTCTGTACTGTATATATATATATATATATATATATATATATATATATATACACATACATACATACACTGTATATATATATATATATATATATATATATATATATATATATATATATATATATATATATATATATATAATACAGAGCTAGATAGCATAAATGCCGGTAATTCCATTGCCGGCTTTTGCTATCTCCTTCTCAAATCTGACAGGATATGAGACATGGTTTACATAGAGTAGACCATTTCATATCCCTTATATTTTTAAATGTTCCTCATTGTAACAACTCTGCTGGCATCACTGCATGGCCTCCCATCCCCCACCTGCTTTTCACACAAACTCACTCCTCTGGGCCATGTTGTGACTTCTCTCTGCTGCTAGCTCCATGCTGTGTGCCTCATGTCTGCTGCTTGCTATGTGCATGCTCTGTCTGAGTGCATAGGGGGTGGCAGTTCCTGTGTCTTATTGAGACTGTGTGCACCTTGCTAAGGTGTCCCCGGACCCATTGGTGGGGGTCTGTGCAACTTACTCCCTCAGTCAGTTCTTAGCTGCTGAGATGCCAGGTCATGTCTCTGTGACTCGTGTCCACCACCCAGTGGGGCATTGTACCCTGGCCTGTGTCCTTGTGTAGCCACCCAGTGGGGCTTCGTACCCTGGCCTGTGTCCTTGTGTAGCCACCCAGTGGGGCTTCGTACCCTGGCCTATGTCCTTGTGTAGCCACCCAGTGGGGCTTCGTACCCTGGCCTATGTCCTTGTGTAGCCACCCAGTGGGGCTTCGTACCCTGGCCTGTGTCTTTGTGTAGCCACCCAATGGGGCTTTGTACCCTGGCCTGTGTCCGCAACCCAGTGGGGCGTCGTACCCTGGCCTGTGTCCGTGTCTCTGTGCCTTGTCTCTTTCCTGACTCTGTCTTAATCTAGTTCTGTTCCTGTGTCCGTTTTGTATCCCTGTCTTGGTTTGCTCTGCACTGTGTCTTGCTTTGCTCTGTTCTTGGCTCTGCATCGTGTGTCTTGCTTTGCTCTGCTCTTGGCTCTGTACCCTGTGTCTTGCTTTGCTCTGCTCTTGGCTCTGCACTCTGTGTCTTGCTTTGCTCCGCTCTCGGCTCAGCACTCTGTGTCTTGCTTTACTCCACTCTCGGCTCTGCACTCTGTGTCTTGCTTTACTCCGCTCTCAGCTCTGCACTCTGTGTCTTGCTCTGCTCTGCTCTTGGCTCTGCACTCTGTGGCTTTACCCTGCTCTTGTCTCTGCACTCTGTGACTTTGCTCTGCTCCCTTCAGTTCTACCTGGCTCCGCTCCTTGCGGTTCTACCTTGCTTCGTTTCTATGTCTCTTGCTCTTGGCTCTGCCTCCTGCATTTCTGTACTTGACTCCGCTTTCTGCTCTTGGCTCTGCCTCCTGCGTTTCTGTACTTGGCTCCGCCTCCTTCTCTTGGCTCTGCCTCCTGCATTTCTGTGCTTGGCTCCGCCTCTTGCTCTTGGCTCCGCCTCCTGCATTTCTGTACTTGACTCCGCCTCCTGCTCTTGGCTCCTCTTCCTGTGCTTCTGCTTTGCTCCGCTCCTTGCGGTCTTTCTCTGCCTATTCATACGTCCTCCTGTCTGAACAGGTTCCTACCTGTTTTCATACATCTGCCTACATACCGGTCCCTACCAGTCCTGCCA
The DNA here is from genome assembly GCF_032444005.1 of Ranitomeya imitator. Lineage (NCBI taxonomy): Eukaryota > Metazoa > Chordata > Amphibia > Anura > Dendrobatidae > Ranitomeya > Ranitomeya imitator. The sequence continues at coordinate 995,699,165 of NC_091282.1, forward strand.
GAGTGTCAGCCGTGCCCGCCTGCCTGCCAGTGTCCCAGCCGTTCCTACCAGTGTCTCTGTTGTACCCGTCTGCCTGCCTGTGTCCCAGCCGTGTCTGCCAGAGTGCCAGCCATGCCCGCCTGCCTATCTATGGTCCATTCCTCCGTTGGGATCAGCAGCCACAGCCAGACATAACCCTGGAGTGGTACCTGGTAGCTTCCTGCCGCACAAGCCTGACCTCTCCACTAGAGGCTCCAGCGAATACCAAGGAAGCTACTTAGTTACACCCCTTCCAGGGAAGTCTGGTCTGTGGCACAGTGGGGCCACACCCCCGCACCAACCTGTCTGGGCGCAAGCGTGACACTCATTAATAATGTTAGAAGTGTCTGTGTGTAAAATTTGGGAGCTCTAGGAGTTGAAATAAAGGGTTAAATCACAGAAAAAACTGGTGTGGGCACCCGCGCAATTTTCTTCGCCAGAGTGGGAAAGCCAGTGACTGAGGGCAGATATTAATAGCCTGGAGAGGGACCACGGTTATTGGCCCACCGGCTTAAAATATCTGCCCCCAGCCACCCCAGAAAAGGCACATCTGGAAGATGCACCTATTCCGGCACTTCGCCTCTCTCTTCCCACTCTCGAGTAGCGGAGATAATTGCGCGGGAGTCTCCTACCCGAAGCACTAGATGGTATAGCAGGCATTAGGCATTTGATTCCCTTGAAATGTAGAACTATTTACAAAGCATTAGCGATATTCTGCTTCATATATTCACTATAGGAAATGTAAAGTGCCAGGATTTTTCTTTGCCTGGCCTTGTGCTACATTACTGCTATAATTCTCCCAGTAATTATAGTGAGTATATTTTAAGCTTGTAATGATGGAAAATGCCCATGTAAATAGACTCAAATATGTCCCCGTGGTTTAATAATCTGCCACATACTCTGTAATCTGCTGTAGAGCGCAGCATGGATGTACAGAACGCACAGTCTTTCCATAAATATGTCATTACGATATTGCAAGAGTCATGCACTTACTAACACAACACATTGGTTCATTATTTATTACCTGGAAAAATAAATTAAACACAGCTTTTTTTTAATAAGACATAAATTGGTTGAATTTTTAATACAATCCTGAACTGTTTAATCTGCTGTGTCTATGCTCTATGCAGTTCCTATATGTTTAGGTACATAGAGTGGTGTCCATGTAAAGATACATCCAGCTCTGGTCAGATGGACATGTGATCAGTTTAGCCAAACACTGACCGCAGCAGTGAGGCATCGTCCTGTGTGGTCACCGACTAGCTGCAGTGGTCACATGATATCCCTGCTGGAGGAGATAGCTCGGAGACAGGCCAGGAAATCAGCAGCAGTGCAGCACAGAGGATGATTGGCGACTATGAAAAAACTAAGTACACCCTCTTTGAATTCTATGGTCCTAAAATTAGACAAATGCAACCTCAGATGAACAACGCAACATGACTAATTACACTATGTCATTATTTATTTTACAAAATCTAGGCCAAAATGAAGAAGCAGCGATAGAAAAAAAAATTTTGGTGGCCCCGGGCGAAAGAGTCTCAGTGGACCCCTTCATCCTCTTTACCACCTTGGGTTTTTCTATTTTTGCTCCTCTTCTTCTCAGAGCCACAACTTTTATTTTTCTGTCAATATGGCTGTGTGAGGGCTTGGTTTTTACTGGACAAGATGAACTTCTGGAGCCCGCACCAAAGAGGGGGAGGAGACCTATGACATACCTATATGTCATAGGTCGTAAAAGGGTAAAGGGGTTAACACACACCATGATTCATGATGCATAAATAAGAAATATAGTTAATTCACTTCTTAATTTATAGGAGTGATATTAATTGTAAATTCTAAAATAGCTCAGAAACCAGCGAATCCTCGTAGCGCACAGCACACAGAGCGACTGCAGACTTATCATTTTGGACCAGACAGTATAGTCCTCTATACAGTATTATGAGCACTACATAGTCTTGCATACAGAATTATGGGCACCACATAGTACTCACTATAGTATAATGGACACATATATTGCTCAATACAGTACATTGTCCCATTATATTACTCCATATAGCATAATGGGCCCCATATATTGCTCTATACAGAATTATGGGCACCACATAGCCTTGCATGTCGTATAATGGGCTTCATATATTATTTCATACTGTATAATGGGCACCACATAGTGCTCCATACAGTTTAATGGGCCTTATATATTGCTCTAAGCAGTATAATGGCCCAATGTATTACACCATATAATATAAGGGGCTCAATATATTGCTCCATACAGTGTAATGGGCATCACATAGTCCTCCATGCAGTATAATGGGCTTCATATATTGCTTTATGCAGTATAATGGACACCACATACACCAGAAAGTGCTCCATGCGGTATTATAGGCCCCTTATATTGCTCCATACAGTTTAATGGGTTCCATATAATGTTCCATACAGTATAATGGGCCCCATATATTGCTCCATCCAGTGTAATGGATCCCATATATTGCTTCATACAGTATATAAAGACCCCATATAATGCTCCATACAGACAATCAGAAAGGTCATCGGAGTTCAGAGCCAATTAACTCACTTCAACTCAATGAGTCATCGTGAGCGTCGTTAGAACTTTGCCCACAGCGATCACACTGACGTAATTGAGATGAAAGGAGGCTTATTGGCTCTGAACTCCAATGACCTTTCTGACTGCACCGCGAGCGTGATAACTTTCTCACACTTGTGGTGACATCATTGAGGTAAAATATGAACCCCATTCAACTTTACCACGTCACCATGAGGCACTAAGCTAAGCAAGCATGCACAGCTCAGTGTCTCTGCTTGATGGCAGGCTGTAAAATCATAATACAACAATGCAGCCTGCCATCTAGATATAGAAGAGCTTGTTGTGTTGCGGGACTATTGGATTATAATCTTCTCGGCGGTCAGGTGAGGAATATGGTTGTTTATTATTTTAATTCTTTTACAGTAACACATTGGCTTCAGTGGATTGGGCGTTGATGTAAATATATGTGTTTTTGGTAAATTTAGATTCATTAAAGGAGTCTGTGTTATTAATTCAAATAAAGGACTTTACTCCGGTTCTTACTTTTTTTTTACAATTTGACTATGTGGTTAGTAATGGGGCCATCTAATAGACTCCTTTCTATTACTAATCCCTAAGCTTGATGTCAGCTGCCAAAACACAGCTGACATCAACACCCACAACTGTCACCCCACTTGCCAAATGCACGAACAGTAAAGTGCACACACAAAGCGCTTATTATATTTATCTCACTCACATAGTTATATCTATCTGTATCTGAATCTCTTGCTCTCTCTCTCTCTCTCTCTATCTCTCTCTATATATATATATATATATTGAATACAAAACTCCCAGATACATATTGTGAGCGCACGAGGTCTGGCAGTAAATACGCCAAAAGACCCCGACCTCACCAAATCAGCTCAAAACAAACCATGCCAAAAGGAGAGCAATTCAGAGCAATGATTTATAAAACAAACTTTAATTGCCATAAATAATACAAAAACATATATCAAAATATTACATTATCTAATGACTAGGGCACAGGATGAATGTCCCAGGAATGCTGGAAAAGCTCCCATCCCCCCACTCCCCCAGATGTAAATACCCTTGTAATGGTATGCATAAGAAAAAGCACCTACACTATCCAACCAAGGTCACCCCAAAGTAGTGGGATTCTATAGTAATGCCATTAAGTATGGTGGTGGAAAAAGGGTGCTAGCACTTACCACTACACAGAGGTAGGGGGGGGCGGTCGGGCGATGGTCCCCAACGCACGTTTTGTGGCCACCAGTGCCACTTCCTCAGGGGGATATATATATATATATGCAAATAGGTGTTAAAAAATCACATTGTGCTCACAAGAAAATCGCATGACGTTTGCATGACACTCGTCTGACTTTTCTGGACTGATATCAGACTGTTTTTTTATGGTGATGGATATGAGCTCTAATTGTTATAAACACTACAACAAATACAGTACAAATAGGCTAACTCACTATGCATAGACTTATATCTTCAATATGCCAAGTACACAACGTAACATTCTGTGGTCAATATTACTGACAAAATTATCTCCCTATACCGTATATTCATCCTATAATGCTTTGCATGACTCGTCTGGATTTTACACATGTGCACTGATATTCAATCTTGATGGATGTGTTAGGAAGTAATTATTCACCCCAATGAAAGTTAAGAAGAGACTATCTGTTCTGGCCTTAAAAGTTCACATAAATCCATTGGTAGTGAAATGTAAACTCTCCTCAGAGCTCAAGTAAGAATACTCTCAATTTGCATTTCACAACTAGCGCCACCTAGTGACGTCAGCTGCAAGTATGGAGGCCTCCCAGGGCCAAAGTAGTATCCATTGTGTTTCAAAAAGAAGCACTTTTCTCATCAGAGCTGCATTTGGGTTCCTGCTTTATCACCTTTTAGCGCATCCCATAGCAGTAGTCTTTGATGAGTGATCAATCGGAAAATATAGCTGATTTAATCTAATTGATGTAATATATCCTCAATGTATAAAAATACTCTAAAGAAAATATTACTTATAATAAACATGTCTAAAATTATTATTTATTTCACCTATTGAGAAAATAAAAAAAGAAAGAAAGAAAGACAGAGTAGCATAAATATGCCAAACATTATGAAACCAAACACTGCAAACGTCAATGAAGAAAAACTGGTAAAAAAAAGCACTGAAAGTGCGCCAACTACCGCACCATGTGGACTATTGCAAAACATGGTTACATGAATGTGAAAAGCTCAATTCCACAATTTAGTCCCCTAATGCTCCCTCCAATTTTCTCAAGCTGCTTATATACACAGAAATTGGATTCCTCCAATTTTACCATGAAGATGTTCCACCAAGTGCTTTGATAGGCGCTTGCTCAAATGTTTCCAAATAATACAGTGCTAATATTCCTTCATCCATTTGTAGAGGAGGCATTTTGTCCTCCTTTCATACATTTTTTCACATGTCCGTTTAATAACATAAATGACTCTCTTTGTTCTCAATTTAACGGAGTTCTTTATATTAAATGTATAGTCCTTTTCCATTGTGAAAAATGTGTGTAAAGTTCATGGTAGTGCTGGTACACATACTAAAACTGTCACTCAGGAATCCTTGTTTATCTTCCCCTAAATTGTGCCTCAGTTTGATGTGTAACTCTTTCCCAACACCTGCGGTACATGTACGGTGCAGCAGACAGTGTGTTCCCACAAACCGCCATACATATACGGTTATAGCATCCGAGTGTGTCAGCAGTAAATCATAGCTGACATCAAGTTGCCAGCAGCACAAATCACAGCTGTTTAACTCCTCAGATGCCACTGTTATCCATAGGCTAAGTAATGGCCTCTGGGTCAGCAAGCTACTGTGGTCTGTTAGGCGTGCAATAAGCAGGGTCTAACAATCCACCCTCACTGTCAAACTGATGCATGGATTAATGGGCTACTAACCCCTTCCTGACATGCGCCCAGGGTCGGACTGGGGTGTCTAGGGCCCACCAGGGGAATGGACTCTAGGGGTCCCACCCTACAGCTATATGCAAATTTCTGTCATTATAGTGGAGCATCGGCTGTAAAACACCGGCGGCTGCTGCACATCTACTGTTATCACCGCCATGGGCTCCACAGAATAGGTGATCGCTTAGGTCCGACCATTAGAAACTGCACCGATCGGAAGAATGGGGAAGTTTTATCCCTGACAGGACACTTTTATCCCTATTTTAAAATGCAGCGGCAGGTGGGATGTCTGACCGCAGTTCCATTCTCTTTGGGGCTTCCAGAAAAAAACAAGTGCAGCCACAGAGTGAATGAATGGATCAGTGATCTAGTCGGACATGATGCTCCAGTCTAATGGGGATAAAATGTTCCACATTTTGCTGAATGGGTCCAAGCAGTCAGACCCCCACCAATCAATACGTTATCACTTATCCTGTGGAGAGGTGATTACTTTTTTCCACAGGAAACCCCCTGTAAGTGCATCTCCGCCGCTGTGTACAAAGCATTAAAACTCTAATGGAAATAAAGAATTTTCTCCTAATTAATATCAAAGAGAACAAATGACCGCCATACATAACATAACACAATCCACTATACCAAGACCAATAATACCACATACAGGAAGAAATACCACCACACCATGACCAGACCACATAGTGACTGAATAATACTACATACAAGGGACAAATACCGCCACACCATGCCCAGATCACATATTACCACCACATAATGACCAAATAATATGACATATTAGGGCAGCACGGTTCAGAGGTTAGCACTGCAGCCTGGGTCCTGCGTTCAAATCCCACAAAGGACAACATCTGCAATGAGTTTGTATGTTCTCCCCGTGTTTGCTTGAGTTTCCTCTGGGTACTCTGGTTTCCTCCCACATTTACAAAGACATACTGCTAGGGAATCTAGATTTTGAGCCCCATCGGGGACAGTGGCAATAATGTCTGTAAAGCGCTGTGAATTTAATAGCGCTATATAAATGACTAAAAATAAATAAAAATAAATATTAGCAGCATATAGGGACCACATGATACCACATACAAGGAGAAATACTGCCACGCCGTGACCAGACCAAAAATTACCAACACATAGTGCCCGAATACTACAATATTGATTATGAATACAAACCACAATACTAACAACACTGTTATTACCACCAGTGACAATGTACACAGTACCCCTGTATATAGTGTCAGTGTACAGGTAATACAGTGATCACCAGTGACATTATACACAGGAGCTCTGTATATATTGTATAGTGTACGGGTAATGCAGTGATCACCAGTGACATTATACACAGGAGCTCTGTATATAGTGTCAGTGTACAGGTAATACAGAGACCACCAGTGAGTGACATTACACACAGGAGCTCTGTATATAGTGTCAGTGTACACATAATACAGTGATCACCAGTGACATTATACAAAGGAGCTCTGTACACAGTATATAGTGTAAGTGTACAAGCAACATACTGACTCACCGGTGACATCTGTAGTTGAGGTCTTTTTTCTTCATCCAGTGCAGACCGCCATAACTTCTTCCAGCAAAGACTCGTCTCTGCAGAAAATAACACAGTTAGCTATAGCTGATCACTTCCAGAGCACATTCCCCACTATTTTCCTCAACTTCTATACTATGTCAGATGAAGAAAAAAAAAGACATAGCGCACCCTGCTCAGTAGCAGGACCCTTTTGTTCTCCCCATGGAAGACAGTAACATCAAAAGTAAATTACAGCAGTAATAATGTCCCCTGATTGGCCCCTACAGCAATTATGTCCCCATTTGCCACCATAAACCAATAATGTATGTTCCTCATCCTGACCTCAATACAGTAATTATGTCACCCCTTTATTTAATAAGGTGCCAGATCCTTGGTCCCTTTATTTAATGTCTCCATCTTGGACCCCAATGTTCACCTTAATAAGGTCCCTATCCTGGGCCCCTTCCAGTAATAATGTCCTCATCCTGGGCCCCTTTATTTAATGTACCCTCCATGGGCCCCTATGTCCGTCCCTATGGCCACTACCTTGCCCAACTACAGAGGGGGGATTCTTCTCACCTTCTTGCACTCCCCAGCATCCTCTTTTGGCTTCATATTCGGCGTGGTCGTTACAATGGCTGCCGACTGCAGCTGTGACAGGGCGCTCTGCTCGGTGACAGGCCGCGTGCTGACATCACATAGCAGTAACACTGAAAGGCCGCCGGCCTATCAAAGGCTGCAGGAGTCATTTAACAAAACTACTATGTGAATTTAACACATGGCCTGTCACAGAGCAGAGTGCCCTGTCACAGTAGCAGCCGGTATTCATCTTGATGTGCATTGTCGCCAGGGTCGGCTCCAGGTTTTCATGGGCCCCTTTAACACATGCCACGATTCCTGATGCACAGATAAAAAAAAAAGATATAGTACAAAATATAGGCACCACGCAGTGCGCCATACAGTATTACGGTCACCTCATAGTCCTCCATACAGTATTATGGTCAACCACATAGTCCTCCATACAGTATTATGCGCACCTCATAGTCCGCCATACAGTATTATGGTCAACACATAGTCCTCCATACAGTATTACGTGCACCTCATAGTCCTCCATACAGTATTATGGGCAACCACATAGTCCTCCATACAGTATTATGGGCACCTCATAGTCCGCCATACAGTATTATGGGCACCTCATAGTCCTCCATACAGTATTATGGTCAACACATAGTGCTCCATACAGTATTACAGGCACCTCATAGTCCTCCATACAGTATTATGGGCAACCACATAGTCCTCCATACAGTATTATTGGCCCCATATAATGCTCCTCCATACAGTATTATTGGCCCCATATAATGCTCCTCCATACAGTATTATGGGCACCTCATAGTCCACAATATAGCATTATGGGCCCCATGTAATGCTCCTCCATACAGCACATCATGGGCCCCCTGCTCCTACATACAGTATTGTGGGCCCCGTGCTTCTCCACACAGTATTTTCCCCTCCAGCTACTCCACACAGTATTATGCCCCCGCACAGTATTATGCCCCGCACAGTATTCCCCCCCCAGCTCCTCCACATAGTATTATGCCCTCGCACAGTATTATGCCCCGCACAGTATTCCCCCCAGCTCCTCCACAGTATTCCCCCCCGCTCCTCCACACAGTATTATGCCCCTCCACAGTATTCCCCCCCCGCTCCTCTACACAGTATTATGCCCCCGCACAGTATTATGCCCCGCACAGTATTCCTCCCCCAGCTCCTCCACACAGTATTATACCCCGGGCCCCGTAGAGTATTCCCTTCCCCCCCAGCTCCTCCACACAGTATTGGGCCCGGCACAGTATTCCCCCCCCAGTTCCTCCACACAGTATTGGGCCCTGCACAGTATCCCCCCCAGCTCCTCCACACAGTATTATGCCCCGGGCCCCGCACAGTATTTCCCCCCCAGCTCCTCTACACAGTATTATGCCCCCACATAGTATTATGCCCCCCTCCCCCTGCACAGTATTATGCCCCCCCTCCCCCTGCACAGTATTATGCCCCCCTCCCCTGCACAGTATTATGCCCCCCCCTGCTCCTTCATAAATTATTATGGGTACCAGTCACGTCAGACATAAAAAAAAAAAAATCCTCACCTCTCCCGTTCCCAGTGCAGGTCCGGTGCACTCAGCGTCTCTCCGGCTCTGCAACGCTCAGGACAGAGAGGCTGAGCGCGCAGTGATGACGTCATCGCACCCTCTGCCCTGAGTTGCAGAGTCAGAGGGCGCTGAAAACGCTGCAGGCTGCAGCTGCCGCAGGAACAAGGAGAGGTGAGTATTAGAAGGGGGGCCCGATGCCAGCACTGGCACCGGGGGGGGGCCCTGGTCGTGGTGGCGGTCGGCGCCGCCCGAAAATTTAAAGGGCCCGCGTCTCTTTTTTTTTTCCTTCTCCTCCTCCTTCTCCTCCTCCCTGGGTCGGGGCCCACAGGGCATTTCACCGGTATCCCGGTGGGCCAGTCCGACCCTGCATGCGCCATATATATCCGCAAACTTCCATATATATATAAGGCACCATGATGGCGCCGCACCGGTCGCAGGCATTTGACTCCTGTGATGCCGCTGTCAATAGTGACAGCAATATCGCGGGGCATAGCAGAAGAAGGGAGCTCCCTCTGTGCTCCCACCAGCACAACTCGACACGATTTTGTTATGTCGATGGTCTCCATGATGACCCCGGGCAAAAAGGTTATAAAGGCACAGATGATTGGCCTCGGGGAGACCAAAACATCCAACACCGCGGAGACACCATCACGTGTTTCTCAACGCAGTGATTCCAGAACACTGCCCCCATCCCTTATGGGAAATATGCAGATGCATGTAAAGAAGCTGCGGAGACACCATCACGTGTTTCTCGACGCAAGCAGTGAATAGCCAGGCCTTTCCCCGGGAAGGAACAAGCACGGGAAGGGCAGCATCCTATGAAGGAAAGCCACCTATGCCAAGCATGGTATCCATCCACAGACAGCTGTTTCGGGCAAAAAGGTGGCATTGCAGAGCATTAGATCAGCGATCTATCCACGGAAAGTTGATGTACCATACTGGGACAATGTAAAAATATTTTTTTTTAAAAGTTAATAAAAGCCATAAAAGTTTTTTTTTTTTTTTTTTTTTTAAATCACAAAATAAAGACTAAAAAAAAAAGAAAAAATATGAATCCAATAAATTGCACAACAAATTTTGGGGTTCATTTTCTTCTGCTACCCTTGTGAAAATAAAAAAAAGTTGGGGCTAAAAGACATTTTTGTGGGAATAATGGGATTTTTTTTATTTTCAAAGCTCAATGTTATAAACTTTACTGCAGTTCGCAGGTGCTGGGCCTCTCTGACCTTTCCCGGCACCTGAGCACTGCAGTACTTTGCTCTGCCCTCAACAGAGCAGATAAGTACGCCTGCGCCAGAGCCGCAGCAGGAAGAAAAGAAGAGGACGTCATGCTGATAAAACACTGATTGTATTGAAACAAAATAAAGACCAGTAAGTAACACATTTCTGGAATCAGGCTCTCTTGCCTTACATCATGGTGTTCCCAGAGTACATAGCAAAAACCTGATAACAGATCAAATCATCTACAAATTGCTGTTTTTTGTTCACTATGCCACCTCCCAAAAAAATTAAAAAAAAAAAAAGCTATACAAAAATATTATGCAATCCGAAATGGAATTAAAAAAAATGTCAACTCATCCCGCAAAAAAACAATTTTTACCCAGCTTTTTTGGCAGAAAAATTAAAAACTTATAGCTCTTAGGATATGGTGATGCAAAAACAAATACATTTTTGAAAAACAGCGCTTTTAGTGTGCAGAAATAATAATATATATAAACACTAGATAACCCTGGCGTCACTGTAATTGTACTGACTTGAAGAATAAAGTCAACTTATCAGTTTCACCACACAATGAACAGTGTGAAACAGCAAAAAAAAATTAAATTCCTGAATTGCTGTTTGTATAGCCATATGAGGGCAATTCCAGAATTTTTTATTGTTTTTTTTTCCATGTTCAGAATATGGTAAAACTGACTTAGCGATCTGATTTTGCAGGTTAGTACGATTAAGCAGACACTAAATATGTACAGGGTTTTTTACTATTATTTAAGTGGTAAAAAAATTTCAAAATTTGAATGAAATAAAGTTTTTGCGTTTGTTGCTATTTTCCAAAACCCCTAGTGCTTCCATTTTTCAAGATCTGGGGTTGTGTGAGAGCCTCTTTTTTGCCTCTAAGCCGGTTTTTATTGATATTATTTTGTGATAGATGCACCCCTTGTTGAATTTCATTGTAATGTTGCAGTAGCCAAAAGAAACGTAGTTCTGGCATTTTGATTCTTTTTTTCTTGTTACGCTGTTTACCGGTAGGATTCATTTGTTTTATATTTTGATAGACTGGACATTTATGAACATAGGAATACCAAATATGTGCATTTTTTTTATTACTGTTTTGTTTTCAATGGGGCAAATGGGGCTGATTTGAACTTGTGTTTTTTTTTATTCTATTTTTTCCACATTTTAAAAAACTTTTTTTCCCCACTTTTTACTTTCTTTACCGTGAAGGTACATCCAAAGTCATCTACTGACTCTTTGATGCGGACTCCGGCGCTGAGCCCGCATCTTTCCCAGAACGTGACAGCTGTCATGTGCCTAGAACAGCTAAAGGTGGAATTGCGATTTTCCACTGCTTAAATAAAAAAGAACCTTTACATGTTTGTTATCTGTGTTCTCGTACTTATGTGGGGAATCATACTGCGAGGTCAGTTTTAGCATTTAGTGAACATGGTAAAAAAAAAATAGAATTGCACTTTTTTTTGAAATTTCACCATGATTGGTATTTTTTTCCCACTTTCCAGTACACTGTATGGTAAAATCAATGGTGTTGTTCAAAAGTATAGCTCGTTCTGCAAAAGACATGTCCATGTTGATGGAAAATTAAAAAAGTTATGGCGCTGGGAAGAAGTGGAGTAAAAAACAAAATAAACTCAAAAACAGAAAATTGCAAGGTCACGAAGGGGTTAATAGTCCCCTTATGAGACTTGAAGCTGCAATCGTTTAATTGCCCAGGCTATGTACATCTCAAATCACGATCTACTATGAATGCCGGCCACGAGTCGGCGTTCACAGGAATATCGTAATGACAGGCACAGGAGTCTTCTGCAGACTGTCTTCCCAGCTGTCTACCCACCAGCGCCCCGCATTTACATGACAGGGGCACCGATGAGCACGATGAATAATGCACTTCCGGCCGGGGATTGTTAAATCCCATTGTCAGAGATTATGCCATTTCATACATGCAGCATCAGCTCTTGGGCAAATGATTTGTGCCCTACTCTTCTATTTTACTCCCCTGATCAGTCAAGAATGAAACATGTTGGGAGACCTCTTTTGGGGAACATGTATCATGAAGGCTAACCAGGGCAACATGTATGCAATTGAAGATACAGCTCTATAAAAGCGGCGACAATCTCCCTTTTTAAATATTGAGGATGACCTTAATACAGTTATAAAATAGTTTTACTATCCTCTGAATCAGGTATGCCTACAAATCTTCCTTTATACCTTTTCATTGGATGGGTGTTGTTCAGTGCTCATGTGTATTCACTCTTCACTTCATGTGAGTCCCTTTACATCTGAGTATAAACCAAAAAAACAAGGATCCCTAAAAAATAACTTTTAATAATACATCTAAAAAGACCGTTCTTTAACAAAATATAAGATAAAATAGTATTAAATGTACCTATAAAGACCCTACGTCAAGCTACAATAAGCCCTGCCTGGCAGTGGAGGTTGGCACCCTAATTTACTGCGGTAGGCGCCCCCACTCCTCGACGGCTCACCCTACCAAGCCCTAAGAGATACCTATAATAAAGAAAGCTGGTGGGCCCTATAAGAGCCTATCAATAAACAACTACCTGACAGTGGAGGTTGGCACCCTAATTTACTGCGGTAGGCGCCCCCACTCAACGACGGCTGACCCTAGGGTCCCTAACCATCCCTAAATAAAGAGATAGACAAAAGATAATGTCCCACATATAACTCCAATACCCGTGAGAAAAAACAAAAAGCAGAACAAGATGCAAAAAAAAAAAAAATATATATATACATATGTATAATTTGTCAATGTATCAGAGGGGGCAATAAAAGGTGCAATGTCTACAAAGTAGCGCCTCCCTCACTATAGATATAAATAAATATAATTCACCTGAGTACAGGAGCAAAGGCACTGTAAAGCATAATAACTAAACGAGCGCAGTCAAATGTTTAAACCCAACGGGTACATGGAGTGTTGAAAAGATACCGTATATACTCGAGTATAAGCCGACCCGAGTATAAGCCGACCCCCCTAATTTTGCCACAAAAAACTGGGAAAACTTATTGACTCGAGTATAAGCCTAGGGTGGAAATGCAGCATTTACCGGTGAATTTCAAAAATAAAAATAGATCATTATTTCCCCATAGCTGTGCCATATAGTGCTCTGCACCGTTCATATTTCCCCATAGGTGTGAACCATATAGTGCTCTGCACCGTTCATTGTGCCCCCTAGCTGTGCCATATACGGTGCTCTGCACCGTTCACTGTGCCCCATAGCTGTGCCATATACGGTGCTCTGCACCGTTCACTGTGCCCCATAGCTGTGCTGTGCCATATACGGTGCTCTGCACCGTTCACTGTGCCCCATACATAGCTGTGCTGTGCCATATACGGTGCTCTGCACCGTTCACTGTGCCCCATAGCTGTGCTGTGCCATATACGGTGCTCTGCACCGTTCACTGTGCCCCATAGCTGTGCTGTGCCATATACGGTGCTCTGCACCGTTCACTGTGCCCCATAGCTGTGCTGTGCCATATACGGTGCTCTGCACCGTTCACTGTGCCCCATAGCTGTGCTGTGCCATATACGGTGCTCTGCACCGTTCACTGTGCCCCATAGCTGTGCTGTGCCATATACGGTGCTCTGCACCGTTCACTGTGCCCCATAGATGTTCCACATAAATTTGTGCCGCCGCTGCCGCAATAAAGAAAAAAAAACACATACTCACCTCCCTTGATTGCAGCTCCCGGCGTCTCGTTCCGGCGCCTCCATCTTCCCGGCGTCTCTGCTCTGATTGATCAGGCAGAGGGCGCCGCGCACACTGTATGCGTCATCGCGCCCCCTGCCTGAACAGTCAGAGCGCAGACGCCGGGAAGATGGAGGCGCCGGCCGGGAAGATGGATCGGCGCCCGGCGGCTGGAACGAGGACAGGTGAATATGCTATACTCACCTAGTCCTGGCGATCCTCGCGCTGTCCCCTCCTGTCTTCGGCGCTGCAGCTTCTTTCTCTATCAGCGGTCACCGGCACCGCTGATTAGAGAAATGAATAAGCGGCTCCGCCCCTATGGGAGGTGGAGCCGCTTATTCATTTCTGTAATGAGCGGTCCCACGTGACCGCTGAAGAGAGGAAGAAACTGCAGCGCCGAAGCCTGTGGGACGGCAGGGACAGCGCGAGGATCGCTGGGACTAGGTAAGTATACCTCAGCGCCCTCACCCCCTCACCTGCCGACCCCACCGCTACCGTGACTCGAGTATAAGCCGAGGGGGGCACTTTCAGCCCTAAAATTTGGGCTGAAAATCTCGGCTTATACTCGAGTATATACGGTATATGTTTTGTCCAAATAGGATAAAATAGCATATTAATGGCTATAATAAGCAATAAGATATCATTATATACACTCCTACAGTAAATGTTGTTCAGTGATGTCCACATTAAACTTGTTTATATCTTGTTAAATATCGTCCACATTAATCTTATTAAATGTTGTCCACACTTATACCACTGTCTTAGTATGTCAGTGATAGGTGTAGAACACAGACTATTACATGTCCTCAAAAATAGACAAAATATGCTATGTCAATAGTCATGGAAAAACTGGACAACAAGCATATAAAGTAGCAGACAAATGTTCACACTAGTCACACTACATAAATATAGCAGTGTTAGATCAAAACGTGGACTGAGGTAACAGACAATTCACGGTAGCAAAAGAAATTAATAAAGATCACACCCAATATACATATGGAGAGACTCCTCCATGCAAACAAATGAATAAAAAGGACTCTATCATCCAATTGGTACAGTGAGATAAGCAGCAAGATATACAGCCACCAATGTACTTATCTATTCACTGGGGTCTCCCAAGGTGTAGATCACAAAGCTACCGGAATATCAGATGGTTCATTACAAGTAGCCGAAATCAGCTGTCATCATGTTGTCCCAAAACAGTGCCCGACGCGTTTCTCCGACACTGTTTTTTTTCCGGTACCGGAATTATCTGGACGTGTGAGACTGGCCTAAGGCAGGGCTGGTGTATGTGGTGCTGTTATTATCTATAATATAACGCTGGGAGTGTCACTCTGTCCGAAGCCTTTATAGACTGCGCAAGCACCAGCGCCGGCGCAGTCTGGGCCTCACAGAGTGACGCTCCCAGGAGATCGCAGTATGCGTAAACACTGAACGCACACCGCGATCTCCACCGGACAGTCAGGGACCGCCAGAAGGGTAAGTATATTCACCTGTCCCCCGTTCCAGCGCTGCGTGCGGCTCCGTCTCCCGGGTCCTCTGCTGTGACGTTCCCAGTTCAGAGGGCGCGATGACGCGCTTAATGCGCACCGGCGCCGCCCTCTGACTGAACAGTCACAGCAGAGGAGCCGGAAGATGGCGGCGCGCAGCGCTGGAACGGGACAGACAGGTGACTATAGCAAGTGCTGGGGGCCTGAGCTAGCGGTGACTCCGGCACCTGACCCCCACAGCGCGCCGGTGTCCCCGCCTGCTCAGGCCCCCAGCACTCGGCGCCCAGCGACGATAGGGGAGTATGGTATTTTTTTTTTTATATATATATGGCAGCAGCATACGGGGCATATATAATGGAGCATCTTATGGGGGGCATATAATACAATGGTGGCGCAGGATGGCAGCAGCACATGACAGAACGGGCGCAGGATAGTAGCAGCACATGACAGAACGGGGGCGCAGGATGGCAGCAGCACATGACAGAACGGGCGCAGGATGGCAGCAGCACATGACAGAACGGGCGCAGGATGGTAGCAGCACATGACAGAACGGGGGCGCAGGATGGCAGCAGCACATGACAGAATGGGGGCGCAAGATGGGAGCATCACATGACAGAACGGGGGCACAGGATGGCAGCAGCACATGACAGAACGGGCGCAGGATGGGAGCAGCACATGACAGAACGGGCCAGGATGGTAGCAGCACATGACAGAACGGGGGCGCAAGATGGGAGCATCACATGACAGAATGGGGGCACAGGATGGCAGCAGCACATGACAGAATGGGGGAGCAGTATGGCAGCAGCACATGACAGAACGGGCGCAGGATGGGAGCAGCACATGACAGAACAGGGGCGCAGGATGGGAGCAGCACATGACAGAACGGGGGCGCAGGATGGCAGCAGTACATGACAGAACGGGCGCAGGATGGGAGCAGCACATGACAGAACAGGGGCGCAGGATGGGAGCAGCACATGAAAGAACGGGGGCACAGGATGGGAGCAGCACATGACAGAACGGGGGCACAGGATGGGAGCAGCACATGACAGGATGGGAGCAGCAAATGACAGAATGGAGGTGCAGGATGGGTGCAGAACATGTCAGAATGGAGGCGCAGGATGGGTGCAGCACATATCACAATGGGGGCGCAGGATGGGAGCAGCACATGACAGAATGGGGGCGCAGGATGGGTGCAACACATGACAGAATGGGGGCGCAAGATGGGTGCAGAACATGTCAGAATGGAGGCGCAGGATGGGTGCAGAACATGTCAGAATGGGGGCGCAGGATAGGAGCAGCACATGTCACAATGGGGGCGCAAGATGGAAGCAGCACATGACAGAATGGGGGCGCAAGATGGGTGCAACACATGGCAGGATGGGGGCGCAAGATGGGTGCAACACATGGCAGGATGGGGGCGCAGGATGGGTGCAGCACATGACAGTATGGGGATGCAGGATGGGTGCAACACATGACAGAATGGGGGCGCAAGATGGGTGCAAAACATGGCATGATGGGGGCGCAGGATGGGTGCAACACATGACAGAATGGGGGCGCAAGATGGGTGCAACACATGGCAGGATGGGGGCGCAGGATGGGTGCAGCACATGTCAGGATGGGGACGCAGGATGGAGCAGCTCATGACAGGATGGGGACGCAGGATGGAGCAGCACATACCAGGATGGAGACCATATACCAATATAGATGCTAGCCACCCGGGCGCAGAACGGGTTCAATAGCTAGTATATTCATAATGCAGACTGCTGACAGGTCACTGATCCCTCACTGACTTGCCCTCTAGTTTGCATAATGAATATCAGTACATACTGAATAAAAAAAAACTCTTCTGCAGGCAGGTGCCAGTCATGGCATCTGCGCTGCAGCATGATCGCATGTTTACTGTGCACTTAATCCCTTTTGCTTATTTAATTGAGTGAGGAAAAAACAGTAAATTTGAAAATGGCGCTTGTCATCTATTTGACCATGGACAAGTCATTACGTATTTTTTTTTTAAATCAACCAAAGTTGCCTGATCACATTAAAATTCTAGCGCCATCTTACCTTTGGGTAGATGGTGCCGTCATCCTGAGGGGTGTCGCCGCCCTCCCGCAACCATGATTGCTGTGATTGGCTGTTCAAATCTGAACAGCCAATCCCAGCATTTCTCAGTGTTTCAGACAATCAGATTGCCTGAAACACTAATGTCCCAGCCTACGATCGGTGCTCCAGGAGCACCGATCCTAGGCTGGTGCCTGGCTACACCAGGCATGGCCTGGACCCGCTCTCATTGGCGCAATCGATGATTACATTGATCATGCCAATCACAGGGCACAGCCACAGTGTGACCGCGTTGTGACTTGGCTGTGACCTCCCTAGGATCAGAGCTGTGAGAGCACCAATACTAGGCTGTTGCCTGGCAATGCCAGCGTCACCAGGGCTAGCTTTGATTGGTGCGATCGATGCCATCATCGATCGCACCAATAGCAGGGTACAGCATCAATGTGAGGATTTCTGCAGAGCGATCACTCTACAGGATCTGTGCTGTGTTGGGCCTTGTGGTGCCACAGAAGCCTGTGGCACCACAATCCCTGCTGAAGAAAGAAGAACAAAGAACAGAGAAGAAAGAAGATAAGACAGAAGTGTAATACTGATAAAAATTGGTATACAAATGTCACTGGCGCTCGCCACTGATGCCCACTGTGTAAGTGGGAATGGAATAATATAATCCCCCAGCTGCTGGTTTGTGCCACTTCTGTCAAAACCAAATAAAATTGCTGATAACTGATACCGCGCTTGGGTGATTAGAATGCCAATAACTCTGGCCACAGGAACACGACCTGAAAACTATACATATATGCAGCAATGAAATATAAAATGGCAAACTGGGAGTAGTACAACCAATTGCTAGCTAATATGTAAGCTGCCAAAATGTTACTGCCTCGCAGCGTATGCCGTGCCTCCAGGTATGGATGTTCACCGGCAGAAATAAACATACACAGGTGTAATGCCCACAATTACTAAAGGTGCCGCACTTGCGTGCTAAAATATGATTAGCAGTGAGGACTCTTACCGTGTTTGAGGTGCAGTCGGCAAGATGTCAGGTGCTGCACTGAGTTCCCACAAGGCGGCTTTGTGGCAGGTGCCAAGGGTACTAAGCAGCGTCTACCGGTATCAGTAGCAGGTATGGAGGCGAAGTGATCCTGCAGATGGTAGCGGTCGGGTGGACGCACATGTGTTAGTGCTAACCGCAACCAACGTGAGGTATCGCTACTTAGTAGTGTTGAGCGATACCGTCCGATATTTGAAAGTATCGGTATCGGATGGTATCGGCCGATATCCGAAAAATATCGGATATCGCCGATACCGATATCCGATACCAATACAAGTCAATGGGACACAAATATCGGAAGGTATCCTCTATGGTTCCCAGGGTCTGAAGGAGAGGAAACACTCCTTCAGGCCCTGGGATCCATATTCATGTGTAAAATAAAGAATAAAAATAAAAAATATTGATATACTTACCCTCGGACGCGCCCTGGTTGTCACCGCTGCAACCGCCATGCTTCCCTTTCTAAGAATGAGCGCGTTAAGGACCTTCGACGACGTCGCGGCTTGTGATTGGTCGCTGAGCGGTCATGTGACCGCTCATGCGACCAATCACAAGCCGCAACGTCATCGAAGGTCCTTAACGCGCTCATTCTTAGAAAGGGAAGCATGGCGGTTGCAGCGGTGACAACCAGGGCGCGTTTGAGGGTAAGTATATCAATATTTTTTATTTTTATTCTTTATTTTACACATGAATCTTAATCCCGATACCGATTCCCGATATCACAAAAATATCGGAACTCGGTATCGGAATTCCGATACCGCAAATATTGGCCGATACCCGATACTTGCGGTATCGGAATGCTCAACACTACTACTTAGTGTAGAGCCAGGGAACGTCCCGGCCGGAGGCGTCCCTGATTACACTAAAAAAATGGCCGACGCTGACAAGCAGCGTGTGACGTCACAGGCCTACGGAGCCTTGCTAGGGCAAAACAACTAACCGACGCGTTTCGAAGGGATGCGCCCTTCTTCATCAGGCCAGAAACAGTGGCACCCAAAGACATAAGCGGCGCACTGCAGCAAGTATTTAGTTCTGCAGCATCCACGGGAGTCACCCCTTGAACTAGATCGGGCTCATAGGGCGTTGGGCCCAAGACCTCAAAATCAGGCTCCTCCACATGATGTGATATGCCGGGTGCATAGATACCAAATAAAGGATGAAGTGATGTCTAAGGCAAGAATATAGAACGCCATAAAATACAATGATACCAGGATCCAGCTATTGCCTGATTTATCTCGGTGGAGTCTGCAGAGGAGGAGAGCTCTCCGCCCATTACTAGACGTTCTACGCCAGCATGGTATACCATACACATGGGGGTTTCCGTTCCGCCTACGTGTCCAAAAAGATGGCAGGGTTCACCTGCTGAGTCATCCGAACGGCATCCCTGCTTTTTCGGCAGCGCTTAACATCCCAAAGGTGGAAATCACAGAATGGCCTTCTCTGCCGTTGCAGTACAGAAGAGCAGACCCTCCCAGGCAACTTCTCCCTCAAAGGCAGAGGAAAGCAAGTAGAAGAATGGACAGAGAAGGGCGTGATCCCAGAGGTAACGAAGAAGGGAGAGAACCATGAAGTTAGGATCATGACAGAAAGGGGTACATGACTGCCTGTTTGGGTGGGGGAAAGGGATTGCGGGACGTATCTGGTTTCATTTTCATGAGGGTCAGGAGCACAGATGGTTGTCCAAACTCCAGTTCACTAACATTTGATTGGTGTCTTGGAACGGAATATCTTTCATAGCAACGACCGTTATAGATTTCGCAAGAAATTCAAGATAGACAGCACGCGGAAAAAGAAGACAGACGCTTTCCACAGGAAATTAATGGGAATCAAGAGAACAATGCCCCCTTCCCTTGATTTTTCACCTCCCTCTTCCGCTTCCCCCTCCTATTTCCACCTTTTCCCTTCCTCCCTCTCCCCCTTTCTTTGTCCACCCTTTCCCCCTCTTTCCTTCTTCCCCCCACCTCTCTTGGTTTTTTTTTTCCTTATTTTCGTTTTCTTTTCTCTCCCACTAGGGGTGCTACATATTGTGCCATTGTTCTGCCCCGTTGTGGTAGTTCAAGCAGATAATAAGTTCACGACTGTCTTGGAAGATGGTTGATTTCTGGTTTATAGTATTATAGTATGTAGATAGTATATTGTAACAACTGATCGAATCATCTGAAACCCCCCAATTATAACTGAAAACCTAATCCAAACACACCCCTTACCCTAATCCCAACGGTAACCCTAACCACACCTCTAACCCTGACACACCCCTAACCCTAATCCCAACCCTATTCCCAACCGTAAATGTAGCCCCAACCCTAACCCTAACTTTAGCCCCAACCCTAAGCCTAACTTTAGCCCCAACCCTAACTGTAGCCTTAACCTTAGCCCTAACCCTAACCATAACCCTAACCCTAGTTCTAACCCTAACCCTAACCCTAATAGGAAAATGGAAATTAAAAAAATTTATTTATTTTTTCCTAACTAAAGGGGTGATGAAGGGGGGTTTGATTTACTTTTATAGCGGGTTTTTTAGCGGATTTTTATGATTGGCAGCCGTCACACACTGAAAGACGCTTTTTATTGCAAAAAATATTTTTTGCGTTACCATATTTTGAGAGCTATAATTTTTCCACATTTGGGTCCACAGAGTCAAGTGAGGTCTTGTTTTTTGCGGGACGAGTTGACATTTTTATTGATAATATTTTCGGGCACGTGACATTTTTTGATCGCTTTTTATTCCGATTTTTGTGAAGCAGAATGACCAAAAACCAGCTATTCATGAATATCTTTTGGGGGAGGCGTTTATACCGTTCTGTGTTTGGTAAAATTGATAAAGCAGTTTTATTCTTCGGGTCAGTACGATTACAGCGATACCTCATTTATATTTTTTTTATGTTTTGGCTCTTTTATACGATAAAAACTATTTTATAGAAAAAATAATTATTTTTGCATCGCTTTATTCTGAGGACTATAACTTTTTTATATTTTTGCTGATGATGCTTTGTGGCAGCTCGTTTTTTGCGGGACAAGATGATGTTTTCAGTGGTACCATGGTTATTTATATCAGTCTTTTTGATCGCGTGTTATTCCACTTTTTGTTTGGCGGTATGAGAATAAAGCGTTGTTTTTTGCCTGTTTTTTTTTTTTTTACGGTGTTCACTGAAGGGGTTAACTAGTGGATAGTTTTATAGGTTGGGTCGTTACGGACGCGGCGATACTAAATATGTGTACTTTTATTTTTTTTAATTTAGGTAAAGAAATGTATTTATAGGAAGAATTTTTTTTTTTTTTTTTTGGATTTTGTTTTTATTTTTTTTTACATATGTGAATATTTTTTTTTTTACACTATAACATTGCACTGGGGGGGGGCATCATGTTATAGTGTAAGATCACTGATCTAACACTTTGCTGTGCATTGTGTCAGATCAGCGATCTGACGTGCACTTCTCCTGGCTTCCCGGCGCCTGCTCTGAGCAGGCGCAGTGAAGCCACCTCCCTGCAGGACCCGGATGCCGCGGCCATCTTGGATCCGGGCCTGCTGCAGGGAGGAGGAGGTAAGAGACCCTCGCAGCAACACGATCACATTGCGTTGCTCCGGGGGTCTCAGGGAAGCCTGCAGGGAGCCCCCTCCCTGCGCGATGCTTCCCTATACCGCCGGCACACCGTGATCATGTTTGGTCGTGGTGTGCTGGGGGTTAATGTGCCGGGGGCGGTCCGTGACCGCTCCTGGCACATAGTGCCGGATGTCAGCTGCGATAGTCAGCTGACACCCGGCCGCGCTCCCCCTGTGAGCGCGGCCGATCGCTTATGATGTACTATCCCGTCGGTGGTCATACGGGCCCACCCCATCTCGACGGGATAGTACGTCATATGTCAGAAAGGGGTTAAAGGAATACCCACCACTGTGGGCTTCACCTTTTTCTATTTTTGCACTATGCACTTTGAAGCACTGAGGTACCTTCATGCTACATGAAATAGTGAGCAATGTGGACCTCATCATTTGTATGTGCAGAATTCCCCCTAACAAGTACACTCCCCTGATGACATCTCAAGATTGAGAAAAGAAACACGTTGGGAGTTTTTTCCTTTGGGTTATATATTTTGAGGACCATACTTGAGTCCTGCCCTCGTAAGGGCAGGAGTACCTGCAGAGTGCACGAGTGGGAGAATAGGTCCAACAACGGTTCCTGAATATTCAGATGAATCAGTTCAATAAGGCTATCCTCTATTGATGACGGTGTGAGATTGACACTTTTTTTTCACTCTTGTGTGAATTATGAAGCCTTCTATTTCTGTTTGTCTTATTAGGTTGTGGTACTTTTTTCTAATGTGGCGTAACTGTTAGTAAGTCTGGTTACTGTTTGGACTAAGAGTGTCTATACCTAGCTTATTAGTACTTATAGGTCTACTTATTATCAATCTGTGTCCTAAAATACCAACTTTTGGACCTAATTATTTCTTTTTAATTATTCTGTATCCAGGGTTTTTGAATTTTAAATTATATCATTATTAAAAGTTATATTTTAATAAATCTTTCCATGCTATAAAATATTTGGTAGAGTACTTGTAAATTCTATATACAGTACATAGTACTTCTATATGTTCCTGCTATATTGCATTTCTTGGTGAGATTATGATTATTTTTTTTGGCACAAAGCAGCCGATCAAAGGGGGGTAGAGCTGCAGGGAGGATGGACAAAGCAGCAAGAACAATTGAGGAGTCAAGACTATTTCAGACTCCTGTTGATACTATAAGCTATCAACAGCATGCAATAATTACAATAATAATATATGTAAATTCATACTGTTATGCTTTGTGCTATTTAGAGTATATCATGGCATGCATATTTCACAATTATAACTGTAAAACTTGATATGTATCTAATAACTAAAAGCTTTAATAGTAGTAGGCAATAGGGTTGAGCGAAATGGATCGGACAAATTAAAAAAATCGCCAACTTTTGGCAAAGTCAGGTTTCATGATACCCGACCCGATCCTAGTGTGGGATTGGCCATGAGGTCGCCGATCTGCACGCAAAAGTCGCGTTTCATATGACACTTTCAGTGTCATTTTTCAGCCAATGAAGGAGGATGCAGAGTGTGGGCAGCGTGATGACATAGGTCTCGGTCCCCACCATCTTAGAGAAGGGCATGACAGGGATTGGCTTGCTTTCTGCGGCGTCACAGGGGCTATAAAGGGGCGTGCACGCTGACCGCCATCTTACTTTTGCTGATCTTAGCATAGGGAGAGGTTGCTGCAGCTTCATCAGAAAAAGGGATATAGTGAGGGAGGGAAGATTAACCCCCAAACTGCTTGTGCTGTAGCAATTTCCACTGTCCAACACCACAATTTTTTTGCAGGGACAGTGGAGGCTATATTTTTGTGCCTCAGCACGGTAGCTTATTAGGCTGCCTTATATGGCTCCCTGATAGCTGCATTGCTGTTTGCACGCTGCTGTGCAAACCAACTGCTTTTTTAAAAGCAAAAATCCTGTTGCTCCTTTCTGCACAGTTATCTTGTTTATTTGTCCACACTTTTGTGTGCAGCAGTCCTTTTTATTGCTGCCATACTTTTCCTGAGATCATTGTAGGGAGATTGAAATTGTACTACAGTCCATGTATTTTTTCATATATCTTCCAACCACTTTCTGCCACTTACATTGTGTTGTTTTATACACTGGGCCTGAGTTTTGGTTCAGTCTCCCCCCAAAAAAGTGAGATTCAAATTCTCGCAAAGTGGATATACTTCAGTCCTGTTAGTTTGTCGTATGTCAGCCAGCCACTTTCTGCCACTTACATTGTGTTGTTTTATGCACAGGGCCTGAGTTTTGGTTCAGTCTCCCCCCCAAAAAGGGGAGATTCAAATTCTCACAAAGTGGATATACTTCAGTCCTGTTAGTTTGTCGTATATCAGCCAGCCACTTTCTGCCACTTACATTGTGTTATGCACAGGGCCTGAGTTTTGGTTCAGTCTCCCAAAAAAAGGGAGATTTAAATTCTCAACAAGTTTATATACACCTTCTACCTTGTTTTACAGTACCATATAACGGTTGTTATTTTGGTTAGATTTTCCAAAAAATGAGGAGGTCTGGTGGAAGAGCCCGTGGGTGGTGGTTGCCAGCTGGTACTGATGGTGGTGGTGGTGCATCTGGTGGTAGTAGCAAAAGCACAATAGCACCTAAGGCTGGAGGTGTTGAGCCAGCATCATCGTCTGGCTACACAAGGCCTCGAAGGCTCCCTTATCTGGGAGTAGGAAAACAGCTTTTAAAGCCGGAGCAGCAGGAAAAAGTTTTGGCTTTCTTTGCTGACTCAGCCTCTAGCTCTTTCGCCTCCTCTTCAGAAAGTTCCAAATATAAAAGCAGTGAGTCGTCAGTGGATGCTCCCGGTCAGGAACAAGACATTTCCTTGTGTCCTTCACCCAAACCAAAAGTGAAGGATGCGTCAGGCGGCACTACAGGTTACTCCATGGAGCTCTTTACAAATGCCGTGCCTGGGTTAGAAAGGGAAATTGTTAACTGCCCATTACAAGATGAATCGGACATGGAGTGCACTGATGCACAGCCACAGCTAGATTATTATGCTGTTTCATTGACTCAGATCACTACATTGCCCTCGCAGTGTACTGAGCCAGAATCTGACCCTGATGAGACTATGGTGCCCCGTCCTGAACGCTATAGCACCTTACACGGTGACACAGAGGAAGGTGCACATGACATTGAAGAGGAGGTGATAGATGACCCAGTTGTTGACCCAGATCGGCAGCCATTGGGGGAAGAGGGTGCCGCTGCCAGTAGCTCAAAAGCGGAGGAGGATGATCCGCAGCAGCCATCTACATCGCAACAGCTGTCATCTGGCAGGCCCGTATCAGGTCAAAAACGTTTGTCAAAAACAAAAACAGTTTTAGGACAGCGTGGCCATCCGGTGAAAGTAGCACAGCGTGCAATGCCTGAAAAGGTATTCCATAGTAGGAAGAGTGTAGTGTGGCAATTTTTTAACTAAGATCCGAATGATCAGTCAAAAGTTATCTGTAAGAAATGCTCAAAGACCTTTAGCAGAGGGAAGAATCTTTAAAATTTAAATACAACGTGCATGCTTAGACATTTAACCAGCATGCACTTGCAAGTGTGGACTAACTACCAAACGTCCCGTACCATTGGTGTACCTGCTCAGAATGAAGGTAGTCAGCAACGCTACATTGCTTCCCTCACTGTAAGCCCACCGGTTAGGACAACACCAGCAGCAAATGTGGAGGTATCGTCGCAAGGCCAAAGCAGTCAGGGAATCACAAGGTTATTGGTAGGAAACACTGTATGTAGGCCAACATCGAGAATACCATCACCAACCCTCTCTCAATCCGCCATGTCCACCACCACCACCGCTAGTTCCACCATATGCAGCTCTCCAGTCCAGCTGACCCTACAAGAGACTCTCGTTAAGAAAAGAAAGCAGTCATCCTCTCATCCGCGTACACAGGGTTTGAACGCCCACATTGCTATACTAATCTCGTTAGAGATGATGCCCTACCGGTTGGTTGAATGCGAAGCTTTCAAAGACCTGATAGCCTAGCAGTACCATGCTATGACCTACCCAGTCGGCACTTTTTTGCGAGAAAAGCCATCCCAGCCCTCCACCAGCATGTCAAAGACCACATTGTCCATGCACTGAGGCAATCAGTCAGTGGGAAGGTGCACCTCACAACAGATGCATGGACCAGTAGGCATGGCCAGGGACGTTACGTGTCCATCACGGCGCACTGGGTTAAATGTGGTGGATGCAGGGTCCACAGGGGACAGCCATAGTGGAACAGTTCTGCCTAGCCCACGGTCTAGGAAACAGTTGGCTGTAGGCATTCGCCACCCCTCCTCCTCCTCCAGAAGTGAAAGCTCGTCTACAGAGCGCAGTCGCACGACCACTCCATCCGCAGCTGCCAGTGTTGCACACGAGGTGTCCCATATTCGAACAGCTAGTGGTAAGCGTCAGCAGGCTGTGTTACAAATGAAGTGTTTGGGCGACAACAGACACACCGCGGAAGTACTGGCCGAGTACTTGCAGCAACAAACTCAGTCGTGGCTGGGCAGTGTACATCTTGAGGCAAGCAAGGTAGTCAGTGATAACGGAAGGAATTTTATGGCTGCCATAGCCCTTTCAGAACTTAAACACATACCTTGCCTGGCTCACACCTTGAACCTGGTGGTGCAGTGCTTCCTCAAAAATTATCCGGAGTTATTGGCACTACTCCTGAAGTTGCGAAGACTTTGCTTGCACATGCGCCGGTCACCCGTACACTCCAGCTGTATGCTGAGCCATCAGCGATCGCTGAATCTTCCCCAGCACCACCTAATAATCGACATTGCAACAAAGTGGAACTCCACACTGCACATGGCTCAGAGGCTGTGCGAGCAGAGGTGTGCTATAATTAATTTGTGGGAGATACACATACACGGGCAGGCACTTGGATGGCAGACATGGAGTGGTCGAAGCTACAAGACCTCTGTCAAGTCCTTCAGTGTTTTGAGGAATGCACACGGCTGGTAAGTGCAGACGACGCCATCATAAGCATGAGCATCCCACTAATGGGTCTGCTGATGCAAAGTTTGACGCACATTAAGGAACTGGCGTCTGCAGCCGAGGAGGAGGGAAGCCTTGATGACAGTCAGCCATTGTCTGCTCAGGGAACTCTCCTGGACGAGGTGGCGAACGAAGAGGAGGAGGAGGAGGATGATGATGGGGATGAGTATTTATGGGAGGAGGATGCTTCTCAGGGGGCAATAGAAACTGGTGGCGTTGCAAGGTTAGGTACAGGGTTTTTGTGGGACACAAGTGATGTTGATTTGCAAGAAAGTGCTCCTCAACCCAGCACAAGCAGTGAATTGACACCTAGAAGATTGGCCCACATGGCTGAGTATGCCTTGCGTATCCTAAAAAGGGACCCCCGCGTTATCAAAATGATGACCGATGACGATTACTGGTTTGCCTGCCTCCTGGATCCACGATATAAAGGAAAATTACAAAATATCATGCCACATGAGAACCTTGAGCAAATATTGGCTACCAAACAAGCAACTCTTGTAGACCGTTTGGTTCAGGCATTCCCAGCACACAGCGGTGGTGATGGTTCTCACACGAGCCGTAGGGGACAACATGGCAGAGGTGTTAGAGGTGCACAAATCCGAAGTGGCATTGGAGAGGGGTTTTATGACCAGGTTGTGGAGTGATTTCGCAATGACCACTGACACGACAGGTACTGCTGCATCGATTCAAAGTGACAGGAGACAGCATTTGTCCAGTATGGTTACAAACTACTTTTCCTCCCTTATCGATGTTCTCCCTCACAGGTCATTCCCCTTTGATTACTGGGCATCTAAAATAGACACCTGGCCTGAATTTGCAGAATATGTATTATGGGAGCTCGCTTGCCCTGCTGCTAGTGTGCTATCAGAAAGAGTCTTCAGTGCTGCTGGTTCAATACTCACCGAAAAAAGGACACGTCTGGCTACCCAGAATGTTGATGATCTAACCTTCATTAAAATTAACCAATCATGGATTTCAAATTATTTTGCCCCACCTTCCCCTGCTGACACGTAGCTTGCCTGAAAAATGTCTTGCTTTTGGCCTCCTCTTACTGACTTCTCCAATTCCTCCATTTGCAGCTGCTGAATGTCCACCATAGGCCATTTTTATACCTCCCTAAATGGGCTGACTCCCCCCACAGGGCCGTGGTCACCACCTGGCGCAAGCACCCGTGCGAGTGCAGTTTGCCTGGACAGGTGGGTGGGCACACTCTTGGGCGACGGCACTGGCACAGGGTCCCTCATAGTACAATGAAGTGTCTCTGACGGTGATGGTGCACAACCAACATCAGACACACCGTCGTAATATGAGGGTCCCTGTGCCAGTACCATCGACCACAAGAGAGTGTTCCCCTCCTGCTCGAACAGTGCTCTACCACTTGCAATACTTACCTCTCCCTGTTCCTCCACTGTGTAGTCTGTGCTGTTAAATCCTTCAATGGCACTGCCAATACAAATTTGTTGAAATGATAGATGATAGTTAAAATATACAGGGGCCCTGGGCTCTATTTAGACCAGTTAATACTTTGCGCCTACTACCACTGTCTGCTACTCAGCAGAGGAGCCCACCCCTTTACCTAGCTATGCCACCTGTTTATTTATGAACAATTTTTGGCAGATATATAGCCCACTTTATTAATTGGGCCTACTAACTTAGTCTGCTACTCATTACAATTTTCCGACACTGAGCAAAGCAATGTCTCCTGTTTATTTATTAACAATTTTTTGGCAGACATTTAGCCCACTTTATTATTTGGGCCTACTAACTGTCTGCCACTCATTAAAGTTTTCCTCCACTGAACAAAGCAATGCCGCCTGTTTAGTCCTGTTACCAATTTTGAACTGCATTTAGCCTACTTAATTATTTGGGCCTACTAACTGTGTCTACCACTCATTACAGTTTTCCTCCACTGAACAAAGCAATGCCGCCTGTTTAGTCCTGTTACCAATTTTGAACTGCATTTAGCCTACTTTATTATTTGGGCCTATATTTGTGTTTCAGGGGAAAAAAAAGGAATGTAGTCAGCTTACCGGTCTTAGAAGGAATCCCCAGACCTGCCGCCCAGCACGGATCGGGGTGAGCGCCCACAGAAAATGGAGATAAGAAGAGAAATGATCCAGCTGAAGGGGGAGGTGGTTCAAACTTTGTGAGACTTTACAAGACAACTAAAGCGATATATCATTCTTCAAAAAAGTCTTACTGGTGTGCCAGGTGTTTGCTATGCAAAGACTTTTTTGAAGAACGATATATAGCTTTAGTTTTCTTATAAAGTCTCACAAAGTTTGAACCACCTCCCCCTTCAGCTGGATCATTTCTCTTCTTATCTATATTTGTGTTTCCTCCTCAACCTGCCCTTTGCCCAGCCACTGCTAGATGAGTCTGCTGGTACATTGACCCAGACCACTACATTCCTCTTGCACTCTACACAGCCAGAATCTGACCCTGCTGAAAGACAGGTTTCCCTTCCTGCATACTATACCACCTTACACGGGGACAAAGAGGAAGGTACAGATGAAAGTGCAGGTTCCTTCATCAGGTGGGGGGGCATACTCGTTGGCAACGTCACTGGCACAGGGCCCCTCATAGTACCCAAAAGTGTTTCTGCCAGTGGGAGGTGCCACCCGCCGTCAAACACACCGACGTACTATGAGGGGCCCTGTGCCAATGCCAACGAGTGGGCCCCCCTGCTTGCTCAGGATCACAGCACTTGCAAAGTTGAAATACTTACCTCTCGCTGCTCCACCGCCGTGATGTATTCCGTGTTTCCTGGGCCCACGAAAATCTTGAGCCAGCCCTACCCCCACACAACTTTAGCCAAATGACCCCCAGTTTTCAATGTCTAACTATTATTATAAAGTAAATTAAGATTGACAAGCTTAAGTAATAAGAATTGATGTTTTTGGCATTAAAATGGGCACTGTATGTGTTTTCCTGTCCTCCACTCACTGCCGACTTTGATTCCCCATTGACTTGCATTGGGTATCGTGTTTCGGTCGGCCCCCGACTTTTCGCAATAATCGGCCGATTTCACCCGACCCGACTTTTGACAAAGTCGGGTTTCGCGAAACCCGAATCGATCCGAAAAAAGTAAAAGTCGCTCAACTCTAGTAGGCAAAATTCAGAAAAATCAGACATGTATACAATAATCTGCTACATGGTTAACATTTGTCCAACTTTTCTACACATTCTGCATGACAAATTCTTTATAATTTGAACATTGCCACATCTCAACAATCTTCTCGTTTCACGTTATGGAAAATGCACAATATTTAACAAACATCTTAATGTTCTAATTGGGTTCCTTGAAAATTTTTAATTATGTTCAAAGCAAACATCTGTCCGTTTGGTGTCTCAGAAACAGAGATTTTGTTATTCAAAAGACTGTTAGGGAATGCATCTCTATATTTAGACCAGGCTGTATGTCTAGTCGGTAAAGGATGAGATGTAGAAATACAGGAAGAAACAGATGGTCTGAAGGACAAAAAATGTCAAATATTTTTGTTTACTGGGACTACACTGTCTTAGTATTCCTATTCATACATTTAAAACCCTGTGATTTCCCTCTTAAAGGAAACTTGATTATTGGACCATGCTTTAATTCTTTTGAACAAGACAACTTATAAGCTTCCAATATCATCTGTACCCAGGACTGTGGAATCGTTAAGTCAAAAGTATGAATTGGACTACTCAAATTTTCTAGTCTTCAATTTCTTCATAAATGACCAATAATTAGTAATAACAAATTAACTGTAGAAAAATAGTAGTATCAGGCCTTTTCTCATTATCATGTAAATAAATAGGCTATTTAGATAACAATCTGATTTTACATCAACACTAGAACACACTGGTTTTATATACAGTTGTGTTCAAAAGTCTACATACCCCGGCAGAATTATTGCTTTCTTGACTTTTTTTTAGAGAATACGAATGGCAACACCAAAACTTTTTCTCCATTCATGGTTAGTGGTTGGGTGAAGCCATTTATTGTCAAACTACTGCATTTCTCTTTTTAAATCATAATGACAACCCAAAACTTCCAAATGACCCTGATCAAAAGTTCACATACCCTGGTGACTTTGGCATGCACAGAAGTTGCCACAAATGGGATTCAATGGCTATTAAAGGTAACATCCTCACCTGTGACCTGTTTGCTCGTAATCAGTGTGTGTGAGTGATTTTCTGGGATCCATACAGACTCTTGCATCTTTCATCCAACCACTGACGTTTCTGGATTGTGAGTCATGGGGAAAGCAAAAGAATTGTCAGCGGATCTCCAGGAAAAGGTAGTTGAACTGAATAAAACAGGAAAGGGATACGAAAAGATATCCAAGGAACTGCTAATGCCAGTCAGCAGCGTTCAAACTGTGATTAACAAATGGAAAATCAGGTAGATCAACAAACATGTCGTTCACAACTGCCAGGAAAATTGTTCGGGATGCAAAGAAAAGCCTACAAATAACATCAGCTGAAATACAAGACTCTCTGAAAACTAGCAGTGTGGCTGTTTCAATAAGGAGGCACTTGAAGAAAAATGGGCTGCATGGTCGAGTCGTCAGAAGAAAGGCATTACTGTGCAAATGCCACAAAGTATCTTGCCTACAATACGCAAAACAGCACAGAGACAAGCCTCAAAACTTCTGGAACAAGGTAATATGGAGTGATGAGACCAAAATTGAAATTTGTGACCACAAATAAACGTTACATTTGGAGACAGGTCAACAAGGCCTATGATGAAAGGAACACCATTCCTACTGTAAAGCACGAAGGTGGATCGCTGATGCTTTGGGGACAATTTTGTGTTTTCCATGAAAACGCATAATTTTATTAATCAAATGAATTGCCAAATGAATTTAAAATCTAGTCCAGACATTGACAAGGTTCGAAAAAAAGAATTTTATTTGAAATAATAATTTTCTCCTTCAAACTTTGTTTCAGTCAAAGAATGCTCCCTTTGCAGCAATTACAGCATTGCAGACCTTTGGCATTCTAGCTGGAGAAATTTGATCCTATGCATCCAGAAGCCCCTCCCATAAGTTGTTTTGGCTTGATGGGCACTTTTTAGGTACCATACGGTCAAGCTGCTCCCACAACAGCTCAATGGAGTTGAGATATGGTGACTGCTCTGGCCACTCCATTACAGATAGAATACCAGCTGCCTGCTTCTTCCCTAAATAGTTCTTGCATAATTTGTAAG
Organism: Ranitomeya imitator; assembly: GCF_032444005.1. Taxonomy (NCBI): domain Eukaryota; kingdom Metazoa; phylum Chordata; class Amphibia; order Anura; family Dendrobatidae; genus Ranitomeya; species Ranitomeya imitator. Next base: position 995,731,644 of record NC_091282.1, read on the forward strand.
TGTGCTTTGGGTCATTGTCCTGTTGTAGGATGAAATTGGCTCCAATCAAGCGCTGTCCACAGGCTATGGCATGGCGTTGCCAAATGGAGTGATAGCCTTCCTTATTCAAAATCCCTTTACCTTGTACAAATCTCCCACTTTAGCAGCACCAAATCAACCCCAGACCTTCACAATACCGCCACCATGCTTGACAGATGGTGTCAGACACTCATCCAGCATCTTTTCAGTTGTTTTCAGTTGTTCTGTGTCTAACAAATGCTCTTCTGTGATCCAAACTTGGATTCGTCTGTCCATAACACTTTTTTCCAATCTTCCTCTGTTAAGCAAAAACCCTGATATAACTAAGTAACAAAGCAAAAGTGCACTTAAATAACACAGAGTTTTTAGTAATACTGTTGTTTGATAAAAAAAAAATAGCACAAAAGCCATCCCACCGCCTCAAGGTAACTCTGATAGGGACAGTCCTACACTGTCTAATATTAAAACCTTCCCATGTGTCAATGTTGACCTCAGTGTGAATAAGGGCAGACAAAAAGACTGGGCCCAACCAGTGAAACACCAGACTGGGGAAGCCTTATATATAGTCTCTAGCTCAGAAACAGGGAGGCCACACCCCGGCTTGCACACAATGCAATAATACAGAGAAAAAAAAACACAAAAATTGAGCTTAACTTGAGTTGGTACACATGCAGAGGTTAAACGCATGCTCACATTGGCCACAAAACATTAAAACCCTGATGTAACTAAGTAAAAAAGCAAAAGTGAATTTAAATAGCACAGAGTTTTAGTAATACTGTTTTTTGATTAAAAAAAATAGCACAAAAGCCATCCCACCGCGTCAAAGTAACTCTGATAGGGACAGTCCTACACTGTCTAATATTAAAACCTTACCATGTGTCAATGTTGACCTCTGGTTAGAGCCTGTTGGTGCTCTCTTCTGAAGGGAGGAGTACACATCATTTTAGGAAATCTTCAGTTTCTTGGCAATTTCTCGCATGGAATAGCCTTCATTTCTAAGAACAAGAATAGACTGTCAGGTTTCACCTGAAAGTTTTTTTTTTCTGGCCATTTTGAGAGTTTAATGGAACCAACAAATGTAATGCTCCAGATTCTCAACTAGCTCAAAGGAAGGTCAGATTTATAGGTTCTCTAATCAGCCAAACTGTTTTCAGCTGTGCTAATATACTTGCACAAGGGTTTTCAAGGGTATTGTAACCATGCATTAGCCTTCTTACACAGTTAGCAAACACAAAGTACCATAAGAAGACTGGAGTGATGGTTGTTGGAAATGTGCCTCTATACACCTATGAAGATATTGCATTACAAACCTGACGTTTGCTTTGCAGCTAGAATTGTCATTTACCACATTAACAATGTATAGAGTGTATTTCTGAATCATTTAATGTTAGCTTCATTGGAAAAAACTGTGCTTTTCTTTCAAAAATAAGGAAATTTCTAAGTGACCCTAAACTCTTGAACGGTAATATATATATATATATATATATATGTAGTGAGGCAGCAACCAGTGTTATTTGCGAGGGTCGCTATGTGTCCCCGAGGATGAACTCAGAAGTGTATTAAGGCCATAGAGGTGCACTGCAGTCACAGGCGTAGCTGTCATTGCAGTGCAGAATAAAAGTGAGTATTGGTCTTGGACAAGCTATTTGTCCAGGGCAGATTTAGGGAAACCTGTTGGGCTTTTATTTTTGAAACTGACTACAGGATGGCAGTGGGGCAGTACGTTTCCTTCCAGGCGTGGGTTTTCCAGGTGGCCTGTACTACAAATGTATATACAGTTAGGTTCATATATATTTGGACAGAGACATTTTTCTAATTTTGGTTATAGACATTACCACAATGAATTTTAAGCAAAACAATTCAGATGCAGTTGAAGTTCAGACTTTCAGCTTTCATTTGAGGGTATCCACATTAAAATTGGATGAAGGGTTTAGGAGTTTCAGCTCCTTAACATGTGCCACCCTGTTTTTAAAGGGACCAAAAGTAATTGGACAATTGACTCCAAGGCTATTTCATGGACAGGTGTGGGCAATCCCTTCGTTATGTCATTCTCAATTAAGCAGATAAAAGGCCTGGAGTTGATTTGAGGTGTGGTGTTTGCATTTGGAAGGTTTTGCTGTGAAGTAAACATGCGGTCATTGGAGCTTTCCATGCAGGTGAAACAAGCCATCCTTAAGCTGCAAAAACAGAAAAAAAACCATCCGAGAAATTGCTACAATATTAGGAGTGGCAAAATCTACAGTTTGGTACATCCTGAGAAAGAAAGAAATCACTGGTGAACTCATCAATGCAAAAAGACCTGGGTGCCCAGGGAAGACAACAGTGGTGGATGATCGCAGAATAATCTCCATGGTGAAGAGAAACCCCTTCACAACAGCCAACCAAGTGAACAACACTCTCCAGCAGGTAGGCGTATCAATATCCAAATCTACCATAAAGAGAAGGCTACATGAAAGTAAATTCAGAGGGTTCACTGCACGGTGCAAGCCACTCATAAGTATCAAGAATAGAAAGGCTAGACGGGACTTTGCTAAAAACATCTAAAAAAGCCAGCACAGTTCTGGAAGAACATTCTTACGACAGATGAAACCAAGATCAACCTCTACCAGAATGATGGAAAGAGAAAAGTATGGCGAAGGCATGGTACAGCTCATGATCCAAAGCACACCGCATCCTCTGTAAATTACGGTGGAGGCAGTGTGATGGCTTGGGCATGCATGGCTGCCAGTGGCACTGCGTTACTAGTGTTTATTGATGATGTGACACAGGACAGAAGCAGCCGAATGAATTCTGAGGTATTCAGAGCCATACTGTGTGCTCAGATCCAGCCAAATGCAGCCAAACTGATTGGTTGTCGTTTCATACTGCAGATGGACAATGACCCAAAACATAAAGCCAAAGCAACCCAGGAGTTTATTAAAGCAAAGAAGTGGAATATTCTGGAATGGTCAAGTCAGTCACCTGATCTCAACCCAATTGAGCATGCATTTCACTTGTTAAAGACTAAACTTCAGACAGAAAGGCCCACAAACAAACAGCAACTTAAATCCACTGCAGTGAAGGTCTGGCAGAGCATCAAAAAGGAGTAAACACAGCGTCTGGTGATGTCCATGAGTTCAAGACTTCAGGCAGTCATTGCCAACAAAAAGTCTTCAACCAAGTACTAAAAATGAACATTTTATTTAAAATTATTTAATCTGTCCAATTACTTTTGGTCCCTTTAAAAACAGGGTGGCACATGTTAAGGAGCTGAAACTCCTAAACCCTTCATCCAATTTTAATGTGGATACCCTCAAATGAAAGCTGAAAGTCTGAACTTCAACTGCATCTTAATTGTTTTGTTTAAAATTCATTGTGGTAATGTCTATAACCAAAATTAGAAAAATGTTGTCTCTGTCCAAATATATATGGACCTAACTGTATATATATATATATATATATATATATATATGTATGTATATACATACAGACAGACAGACAGATAGATAGATAGATAGATAGATAGATAGATAGATAGATAGATAGATAGATAGATCGATAAATAGATAGATAGATAGATAGATAGATAGATAGATAGATAGATAGATAGATAGATAGATAGATAGATAGATAGATAGATAGATAGGTACACATACAGGCCTTGGATTAAAGAAAATGAAATCTATCTATATTAATATTATTAGTAACAGATTTTTTTTAAAGCTGTAGTTTCTACCATTTCTGACAATACATCCTTGACTATGCCACATCTTAAAAAAAAAAAAAAAAAAAGACAAATGCAGCCTCTTTAATAATTCCAAATCTGCATTTGTCTGGTATTCCCAGTGAAGTCTGGATGGTAACATAAGTGAACAGAGCAGAAGAGAGGAGATAACATCATAAAAGCACGGTATAATGCTTACAAGGAAGGTGGAATCCTAGAAATTAATTTCATTTAATTCATGAAATGGATAATATTCAGCATTACATTTTTGTCTTGAAAAGCTTTTAGATGGCATTATGCCAGTTTTGATAATGATATTCATAATTAAATACAGCCTAGCCTAAAATTACATTTTATTACAAAAGAATATAAGAGCAATACGAAAGACGGAAAAGACACTTTCATGCAAAATGCATATAAAAATCAGATGATATATGGGAAGCAGAGCAGAAAAAAACATGAATTGAACAATAGTCCTATAAAAAAACAGTATTAAGTTTTACACAAAATGTAGAATTAGCAATTCAGAAAATAGGATAGTAGTCAAAATTTGGTATATTTGTTTTTCTTAACCCCTTATCGACAATGGACATACTGGTATGTCCAATGTTGGCTCCCTGACTTTGATGCAGGTTAAGAAGCTCAGTACTACCTGGAATATTGCTGCCGAGATCTGAATCTGCGCATGCGCCATCTCTGGCGGCCATTTTCCCAGAGGCCACCGCATTACAGCAATGGAAGTGTGGGGGCTCCAGGCTTTCACAAAATGTTGGCGGAGACCCAGCACCGTCGAACCTGTGGCACCTGCCTGAGATGGGAGTCTTTGTCCTGCACCAAAATCCCCATCTTCACAACCTAAGGCCAGCAGAATCGCCCAACTCCTGCTGCCGCCACACTCCTGGTAAGTACATCCGGACTATAAAACGCACCCCTTTTTTCCCAAGAAAAAATTTTGGGGGAAAAATGATAATTACTTATGGGAAATTTGATTTTCCAGAACCATGACAGCACCGCATGTGAGAGATGGCATCCGCCCCCAGGAACAGGAAACCTGTAGCAGAGATAAAAGAATGGGGCGGCCCTTCTCTCCTCAGTTTGTTTCAGAGTATGGAAGATGACCGCTTTGTTAGTATACACTCATGTATTATATTTACATTGTATAGCTCTTTATTAGCTTTTATCTATACATATGTTACTTTGTCTACATATATACGTTTAATTATATATATCCCTTTTTTTTTTTTTTTTGTGAATCACACAACCATCACCAAGATAGGGCGGGAATTAACGCGGTGCTGTCATGGTTCTGGAAAATCAAATTACCCGTAAGTAATTATCATTTTTTCCCTTCACCATGACAGCACCGCATGTGAGAGGAAGAAATAGAAGACTCCTAGGGTGGGACAACAGCAGATAATACTTTTCTCCCAAAAGACAAGTCTGATAGACCCAAGTCTAGTCTATAATGTCGGAAAAAGGTAGAGGGTGAAGACCATACTGCCGCTTTACAAACATGTTCCAGCGAGGCGTTCGCCCTTTCCGCCCAGGATGCGGCAATAGCGCACGTGGAGTGGGCCGTAACACCCAGTGGGGGAACTTGACCAGAAGAGGAATATGAAAGTGAGATAGCCGTACGTAACCACCGTGCAATAGTTGCCTTTGAGGCCTTTTTTCCCCTGTTTGTCCCCTGGAAGGCGACATACAGGGCTGATGACTGACGCCAAGATTTTGTGGCTTCTATGTATTGAAGCAGGCAGCGTCTGACATCGAGACAATGGAAGGTTTGTTCTCTCTGGGATTTTGGTTGAAGACAGAATGAGGGTAGAATAATTTCCTGGTCCCTATGAAATTTTGAGTTGACCTTTGGAAGGAAGGCCGGGTCGGTTTTGATAACCACTTTGTCATCCTGGAAGGTAGTGTAAGGGGGATTTACCGACATAGCTTGCAGCTCGCAAGTACGACGGGCTGAAGTTAGGGCAACCAGGAGGACCATTTTAAGGGTTAAGGATTTTATTGAAATCGAATCAAGAGGCTCAAAGGGGGGGCACGGTTAGAGCATTTAAAACTAAATTTAGATCCCAGGGAGCCACCTTAGGTAATAATTTTGAGGGTCTAGATGTAAAGGAGGCTCGGATGAACCTATAGACCCAAGGGTGGTCGGCAAGTTTTTGATCAAACAGAGCACCCAGGGCAGAGACTTGCACCTTTAAGGTGCTAGTAGATAGCCCCCTCTCTAACCCTTTTTGGAGAAATTCTAGAATTTCTCTTACCAGGACTTTTTGGCTTGTCTCGGACAACTGACGCCCTGAAAATTCCAGGAATTTTTGCCAAATTTGATGATATTTTTCCGAGGTGACCTTCTTTCTGCTAGAGAGCAATGTGGTCACTAAAGGGTTTGAGAATCCCTTTGCTAACAGAAGCCCCCTCTCAAGTTCCAGGTGGTGAGGTGTAGCCCATGTACTTGGGGATGTTGAACTGGTCCCTGGTGTAGGAGGTCCGATGCATCCGGGAGGATCCACGGGTCCGAGGTAGACATGTGTCTGAGTCGTGTGAACCATGCCCTTTTTGGCCAAAAGGGAGCTATTAGGATAACTCGTGCCTTGTCTTCCTGAATTTTCTTGAGGACTGTCGGGATTAATGGTATCGGGGGAAATGCGTACGCTAGATGGAAGTTCCATTTGTATAGAAGCGCATCCACTCCCTCCGGGTGTTCTCTCGGGTTCAGAGAATAAAACTTCGCCACCTTTCGATTTTCTCTTGTGGCAAATAAGTCTATTTCTGGAACGCCCCAACAGGCACAGATTTTCCCAAATATTCCCTGGTTCAGGGACCATTCTCCCTGATGCAATATGTGATGACTTAAGAAGTCGGCTACTTGATTTTCTGATCCCATTAAGTACGTTCCGGTTAAGGACAGAAGGTTGTTCTCGGCCCATATGAAAAGCTCTTTGGCTTCCGCCATAAGGGATGGGGATCTTGTGCCCCCTTGATGATTGATATAGGCTATCGTTGTGTTCTTGTCGGACAACACCACTACATGTCTCCCCCGAATCCCTTCTCCTATGTGAAGAAGTGCTTGTCTTACTACCGACAATTCCTTTAGATTGGAGGATGCTGCTGTCATTGAGGCCTCCCATTGTCCCTGTAGGACCTGATCCTCCAAATGTGCTCCCCATCCCCACGGACTTGCATCGGTAGTAAGGACTACTGGGTTTTGCACTGACCATGGCACTGCGTTGCTTAAATTTTTTACTTTTAGCCACCATTCTGGTGAGTTCTGAACCTTTGGAGATAGACAGATTTTTCGGTTCAGATTGTATGGATTCCTCATTTGTTCGGTCAGTATCTGCCATTGTAACTCCTGTGTATGGCTTTGTGCCCACCATGTTGCTGGAATTGTTGCCGTTAGAGTTCCTAAGAGCGACATTGCGTTCTGTAGTGAGATGGTCTGTTGTAGCAGGAACAGTTGTATTTTCTGTTGAATAATTTGAATTTTCCTCTGTGGGAGGACACACTCCTGTTTGACCGAATCCAATAGGATCCCGAGGAATTCTTGAGTTTGTGTTGGGACAAGTCTTGACTTTTTCAGATTTATAATCCATTCTAACCTGGTTAGCACCTCTAGTACTCTTGCAACTGTTTTCTCGCAATTTTCTTTGCTGTTTGCGATCACCAAAAAATCGTCCAAATAAGGTACCAGCATTATGTCTTCTTTCCTGATGAAGGACGCCACTTCGGAGATGATTTTTGTAAATATACGGGGCGCTATGGCCACCCCGAAGGGGAGACATTGATATTGTAGATGGGTGGGGGTGTTCGCAAGATTTACCAGTAGCCTCAGGTACTGTTGGTGTTGGACCGCGATAGGTACATGGTAGTACGCATCTGTAAGATGGATCACTGCCATGTAACAGTTTGGGTCGAGTACTTTTACCGCGGTCTTCAGGGTCTCCATTTTGAATCTTTCTATCTGAATATACTGGTTTAGCGCTTTCAGATTGAATATTACTCTCAGCGAGCCATCTGGTTTTGGTGTTAGAAACAGGGTGCTGTAGATCCCTTTTCCTATCTCTTGATGAGGAACTCTTATTAATACTTCCTTTTGTATGAGGAGGTGAACTTCTTTTTCTAGTATGGCCTGATTTTTTCCCGACACCTGGGTCATTTTTACACGATTTGGTGGGAGGCTGGAGAACTTGAGTTTTAACCCTTCTGACAACAAGTTGATTATCGATTGAGACGCCGGCAATTCTGCCCAGCGGTGGACAAACCATCGGAGTCTTCCGCCCACTGGGATTTTGGCGTCATTGATTTTTGGGATCAGATTTGGGGGGAGGTTTATTGAAAAGGAATCCCCTTTCTTTTCGATCTTTCCAGGGTCTGCCACGACTAGACCTGTCATCTGATCGGAGGTGGAAACCGCTTCTTCTTGTCTGATGCCTTTTCAAGGATCTCGTCCAGAGCCTTACCAAAAAGATATTGACCTTCACAGGGCACCCCACAAAGTTTGACCTTCGATTGGATGTCAGCCGTCCAATTTTTTAGCCATAATGCTCTACGACCTGAGTTAGATAGAGCACATGCACGTGCGGCACCTCTGACAGAATCAATTGAAGCGTCTGCCAGGAATCTTGCGGTGCCCTGTAGAGAGGGTAAAGCTTCTAATAGTCTCTCTCTCGGGCATTTGTTTTTGATCTGGTCACTTAGCTCCTCTAACCACTTGACCATAGCACGTGCTGTGCAAGTGGCAGCAACCCCGGGTTTAAATGACCATGTCGCCGCTTCCCAAGCCGATTTTAGAAAGGCATCTGCTTTCTTGTCTAAGGGATCCTTTAAGGCTCCCATGTCCTCAAATGGTAACGCTACCCCTTTAGAGGTGCTGGCGATGGCCGCGTCTAGTTTGGGAGCCTTTTCCAAATTTTTCACATATTTCCTCATCAAAGGGGTATTTGCGTTTCAAGGCCTGAGGGATGGAAATTTTCTTGTTGGGCTTTTTCCACTCCCTTTTAATTAAATTTACTATATTTTCATGGAAAGGAAAAAATTTACGCTTCTTCCCCTCCAAGTTACTGAACATTGTGTCCTTGATTGACCGCGGCTCTTTAGGAGTTTCTACCCCCATAGTCACTCTAACGAGTTTGAGTAATTTCCCAATCTCTTCCGACTGGAAATAAGGGTGGCCAGAATCCTCATCCGAGGAGTCTAGGTCTGAGGCATCAGAGGGGGTAATTATTCCTGGTTCATCGCCCGATTCTACGGCCGACCCTTGTTCACTTGTTGGGGGAGGGAGAGGTGGGGTTCCCTTTACTGTATGTTGTTTCAGCTGCTCCTTTACTGTCGATTTGACTTCTTCTCGTATTATTGACTTGATATTCTGTAATAGGGAAGAAGATTCTTCCGCAACTGTTTTGTCAATACAAGGCTGGCAGATTTTCTTCTTGTATAAATTAGGGAGTGTGTCTTTGCATAGGGCACAGACCCTATTCTTTTGCTTGGATGTGGCTTTCCTCCCCTAAAAAACATGTAGTGCATAGTGTATCAGTATGTGTGGTTTTTGCCTTACAAAGGCACTCACCCCTCCAGGACCCTGGATACCGCAGTGGCTTGTGCCTCCTCGGAAATCCTCGCAGACATCAATGGTGTATCCGGATCCATCGCTGGTTCGGTCATCTTAGCAGGCAGATTGCTTGCTGTGAAGGACCAGCGATTTCCTTGGTTGCTGTATTTTAAATCAGGAGCGGTGTGCGCGCCTCTGGATCAACTTCCGCCCGGAAGTGTCCAGCACACAGGCTCCCTCGGCGTGTGACGTCACCTTCCTGCGACCGGAAGTCGTCATCCTTCACCTCGGCACCAGCGTCGGTGAAGGGCACGCCCCCAAACCCCGGACCAGCCTCCTGCACAGAGCGGTCGCCGGGGAGTCCAGCAAGGGGGAAAGAAGGCGCGACTACGCCAGCCTCTTCACCCGGACAGCACCGCATGCGATGCCGCCGAGTATGGCTGGCCCCCCCGCGGACCTCGGCCTCCAGTCCGGAATCATCAGAGGGAGATCCCTCCGGAGGTAGGAGCTCTGCAACAGGCGTCCACCTGCAGGAACAGGAAACCAAACTGAGGAGAGAAGGGCCGCCCCATTCTTTTATCTCTGCTACAGGTTTCCTGTTTCTGGGGGCGGATGCCATCTCTCACATGCGGTGCTGTCATGGTGAAGGGAAAAAGTGCATCTTATAGTCTGAAAAATATGGTGAGTACACTTTAGAAAGTTGGCAGAGAACTATGTGTCTCAGCTGACTAACCCAACACAGGTCATCCGCGGCTCAGCTCCATCAAGATCCCTTTTTGTGTATGCAAGATGGAGGGGCCAGGGCTGCTGTCATGGCAGATAGCAATCCCTTTATCACTCTCTGACCTTCGCCCTCCATGCAAACATGTATATCTTTCTGAGTACCTCGGTGCTATAGTTCTTCGGCCCCCTGGTCCTGTAAGCTGGGCTCACACTTCTGGGGAAAGTTACGGGGCACGATGTGCTCTGGGCTAGACAGCCCTCCTGAGCTAATGGGTGCCCTCGCCCTGACTGAACTAAAAACAGGAAGCCTTCATTACCTTATTCCCACCGTGCCCCTCCTATGCTAACTATTTACTATGATGCCCCCATCTAGTGGTCAACTAGTGGTACTACTCCCCTAACTCTAAACTGACCTCCGGGGTGCTTACTTTCCCTGACAAACATGGGCATGACACATATAATACATTAAGACAGAGCAATACACTTAAGGTGTAGCAGTACTCTTATACACAGTGGTAATACACTTTATGTGTAGCAGTACCACCGTGTATGAACACATTAATATTATGCAGTATACAGTTAAGTCCATATATATTTGGACAGAGACAACAATATAAGCAAGATTGCCTTGCGCAGGCGTGTTCTACGGAGGACAGAGAATGAACTTCATTCCAATATTGCGGCCAGCATGCAGCCAGCGGGTAAGGAAAGGGTGAATCAAACACCCGAAAACTCCGCCCATATGACCGAACACCGGTCCCGCCAAATTCAGGTGACAGGTTCCCTTTAATAGAAATGAGACTTTGATAACAAAGTGGACTCAGTATGATTCAAGTTCATGTAAATGTTCTTTGGCAAAGAGAGATATGTCCCCCCTTTCTTGGAATGTGGTACTCCTGTACCGTAAGATTCAGTTCCTTTAGAGGAAGCTCTGCTTTCTAGCGGAAAGGGCACAACAGGTGCAACAAAAAGAAACAAAAGAGTCCATGGGCTCTGTAAGAAAAAAGGTCATTCAGCTCGCAGTCCTCTGGATTAGACATAAAAGACAGACCTTATGTACAGGTGCTCTGTATATAGTGTACACGTAATATAGTAATCACCAGTGGCATTATACATAGGAGCTTTGTATATAGTGTCAGTGCAAGGGTAATACAGTGATTACCAGTGACATTACATAGGAGCACTGTATATAGTTTATAGTGTATAGGTAATACAGGGATCACCAGTGACATTGTACACAGGAGCTCTGTACATAGTATACAGTGTATAGTGTAAGTGTACAGGTAATATACTGACTCACCGGCGACCTCTCTAGTTAAAATCCTTCATCTTTGCTTTTCTTCTTAATAAATAACATTTCCTAAATTTTGTTCTGCAATTTCTCAGAAGTACGCCTACACACCATATGTGGTAGAAAACTACTTTTGAGGCACAGTGCAAAGCTCAGAAGGAAATGAGAGCCATATTGGGGCTAAGATTTTGCTGGACTGGTTTGAGCGTGCCATCTCACATTGGTAGAGCCACTGAGGTGTCGGAAAAGCAGAACCCCCAATAAGAGACATCATTTTACAAATTACACCTCTCAATTAAATAATCTGGGGGTGCTGTGATCATATTGACACCACAGGTGGATCACAGAATTTTATACAATTAAGCAGTGAAGAAAGAAATAAGTACTTATTTTTACCACCAAAATTTTGTTTTACCCCCAGATTTTACATTTTCAAGCTGGGAAATGGATAAAAATGGCACCAAAATTTGGCCCACCATTTTTGCTGAATGTAGAAATACCCTATATATGGCTGTACATTACTGCTTAGCCATAAGACGAGAATCGGGAGAGACATATAGAGTGCTCTTTGCCTTCTGGAGCGCAGATTTTCCTAGAATAGTTTGTGGTCTCCATACACAGAGCTCCTAAGTGCTAGAAGAGCCGAATCCCCCCACAAGTGACCACATTTTGGAAATTACACCCCTTTGGGAATTTATCTACAGTTCAAGAGACAATTTTGACTCCATGGATGTTTTCCAGAAACAAGCAGCAGTGGATGTTGTTGAGTGAAAATTGCAAAACTTCCATAGTGACCAGTACATTGTAGTGACCAGTACGTTGTAGCACCCGAACATTATGCCCAGCTTATGCACCTGTACATTAGGCAGGCTCTTATCGCTACAGAATGCTAAACATGTGGACGCTAGCTGCGGTTTAGACACACTGAGAGGTACAGGAGGGAAGGGGGCATTTGGATGTGGAAGCGCAGAATTTGCTGAATTTGTTTTGATTGGCGAGGAGCCATTTTGCTTTTCCAGAGCATTTGTACTATAAGTAACGTGGAAACCCCAATATTTAAATTAACAGATGACGAACCCGAGTAAGGACTTACTTATTTTGTGGATTGAGTTGAAGCTTTTGCTGGGAACATTTTACACAACATTTGGGATCACATTTATTCTGTGATGTACACTGAGCACTAACATCGGGGTTTCCATCTAAATCTCAGAGGGACGTGATTCTGTAACAAGGTGGCCTGGGACAGTAGTCCCCGCCGAGTCAACTAAGCCACAGTCGGTATACACCTCAGAACCTTGTATGTGAAATAGACAGGACGGACACAATCCTCAGACACGACTTGCAGTCCAACAGGGAACAAAGTTTAATAACAGGGAACAAAGTTGAAGAAATGCAGTACAACACTGGCTTCCTGTCCTCTCGCTAGCAATGTCCATGGCCGTACCCACAACAGCCACGACAGCTGGTAGAAGCAGTAGTCCATACGCAGGAATCTGGACGCTTGAAGTCCCTTCGGTGGGGCCCTTACCAAGTCCTGGGGCCCGTGTTGCAGTCCTTAACTCCTGGGCAACAGATTCTTCCCCTCCTGGGGTCTGGCAATGCCCCGGCTGTACTGAGCATCTGCCCTGGGCAAACGTGCCTGGGCAACTAACTGGAAGCAGGAGCTTCCTGCTCTCTTGAGGCTGCTGACCCAGCCCACAAAGTTAACTCCTCTTTGTCCCTAAGTCTAGCATACATTAGACAGGAACATGGAATGCAAGAACAGATCTCATGACATTAAAAACATCTTAATACAGTAAGAGACATTATACATTGCAAACACGGCACATACCTTACAGTAACAGGTAACATACAGGTACACAATACAGTGAAGTGCACATAGGAGGGAGGGGGCCACAGAGGAAAGAGAGAAGGAGCACTGAGGTCCTCTGCCGCCTCCTTACATTCAGATGAAACCCCAGAGGGATCCATTCACTATAATGAAGCTAAAACAGTAATGAAGAAGCACAGTTTCTGTATTAGGGCTGAGAGCATATTAAAGTGTAGCTCTCCTAATGTATGAAAGGGGTTTAATAACACAAGTGGAGTACTCCCAATAATATTGTGTGAGGAGGTTGCTTTCCCTGCTCCTTACCTGGAACCACTTAGTCAGACAGCTGGGTTGTTGGGGGAAGACTTTCTGCCCTGGACAGAAGGGACCATGTGACTGCTGGGGGCAGAGAAGAAGAGAGAGGGGTGTAGTCAGAAAAGAGCGGGAGAGCAGAGCGCGCGGGACAGAGGGGACAGCGGGACAGCATGCCAGAGAGAGAGCAGGCTGCAGCGCCGCGCTCCCTGAAAGAGAGTGCTCCCCGTGAGGGCACTGAGGCTGAGATACCAGCCGTAGTGAAGGCTGGATGTGAGAGTGTGGACTTGGAAGCCTCCGTAATCAGAGAAGACATATCCCCTTACAATGACCTGAGCGTGCAGCCCCGGTGACCGCACTGACAAGCCAGGACCCCTGAGTGTTACAAAGTAAACTGCTCAGTGTGTGTGTAGCATTGCTGCTGCAGAGAGAGACTGCCAGCCTAACATACAGAGAATAGCAGCAGAGTGGCTGTGTTACTTTCTGCTTCCAGCTTCACTGGGAGAAAAGACTGCAAAGACTTAACCCCGGAGTCTCCAGTTCCCAGGAGACAGAGGAGAGACTTCAGGATCTTCAAGCACTGCTGGTGACTGTACCCACGTTGGAATAAGGACCCTCCAGTCAGGACCTCCCTGGACTGATAAGTTTCAAGAACATTCCTTAACCGTTTCGATTCTGCTTAACTGTTTACAGTTTGCTTTATCTCTATTAACCTGTTTACTCCCTGCGAGGAGAATCTTACTACTGTTAATAAATTCCCCTCAATAGTTGGTCTGTCTGTTCCGTCGTGACATACTCAACCCTGCACTCTATTAAAATTGCAAAACTAAGAGGAAAGCGGAGTAAGCCATAAACCACCAGAAGGTAATATAAACTGAATACATTTTGTTAAAAAAAGAATATAAAAACATATTCAAACAGAAAATACATAACAAAAAATAAGGGAATGTGAAGGAGCCATGGAGGTAGGCAAGGAGAGGGTAGGGGTCAGAATGAGACTTGGGCAAGCAGGGAAGAACATATTTAGATGCAGCACCAAGTGATATATATATGTAGTTATAAAGTGCATAATATGCGCCAACAGTGTGAGCTGCTATAAGCGATAATTCCTGCTTATCCATGGTAGGTCTGGACCGCTGTTTCCTCCCTTGCAGCCTGAAGCATGTTTCGCGTACCAGCTTTATCGAATAAAGCAGGTACGTGCAATGTTTGCAAATGCACACAGGAACAAAGACCTTAATTTTTGGAGACATGGCCTGTGGTCTGATGAAACTAAAGTTTAACTTTTTTGGGCATAATGACTTTCGTTACGTTTGGAAGAGAAAGGGAGAAGATTGGAAGCCTAAGAACACCATCCCAACTGTGAAACACGGGAGGTGGCAGCATTATGTTGTGGGGTTGTTGCAGGAAGAACTGGTGCACTTCACAAAACAGATGGCATCATGAGAAAAGAAGATTATTTGGCATCTCAAGACATCAGCCAGGAAGTTAAAGCTTGGGTGGAAATGGGTCTTCCAAATGGACAATGACCTGAAGTATACTACCAAAGCCCGGATTTGAATCCTATTGAAAATTTATGGGCAAAACTCAAAAGGCAGGTGCGAGCAAGGCAACCTACAAACCTTTATCAGTTACACCAGTTTTGTCAGGAGGAATGGGCCCAAATTCCAGCCAACTAGTGCAAGAAGCTTGTGAAAGGACATCCCAAAAGTTTGACCCAAGTCATTCAGTTTAAGGGCAATGGTACAAAATACACTGCTCAAAAAAAATAAAGGGAACACTAGAATACACATCACTGAATGAAATATTCCAGTTGTAAATTTTTATTCATTACGTTGTGGAATGTGTTGAGAACAATAAAACCTAAAAATGATCAACGTAAATAATAACCAATGTCCCACGGAAGTCTGGAGTTGTAATGATGCTCAAAATCAAAGTGGAAAATGAAGTTGTAGGCTGATACAACTTGCCTCAAGACAAGAAAATGATGCTCAGTAGTGTGTGGCCTCCACGTGCCTGTATGATCTCCCTACAACGCCTGGGCATGCTCTTGATGAGGCGGTGGATGGTCTCCTGAGGGATCTCCTCCAAGACCTGGACTAAAGCATCCACCAACTCCTGGACAGTCTGTGGTGCAACGTGACGTTGGTGGATGGTGCGAGACATGATGTCCCAGATGTGTTCAAATTGGATTCAGTGCAGCAGGCAGGATTTGCACCAGAGTGCAGCAGGCAAGATTTGCACAAGAGTGCAGCAGGGACTGGTATGCCACCTTACACAACATAGACTGCAAAACAGGAAGGTTGCTCAGTCACCTCCCCAGTGGGGAGGAAGCAATATATACAGTACATACTGCCCCACAGCCATTGGCTGGGGAGGAGATCGCAAGTGCATGCGCTAGCCCTTTAAGAGGGAGGGAGCGCGTATACACGCGTGCTCTAAGGTCATGGCTAGGGGCCCAACTGGAAGTTCTGCTGGAAGCATGCGGACCACTAGAAAGGGGAGAACCGACCACAGTGCGGGTGTGTGAAGATACACATCGGAGGCCCTTCCTGTCAGAGCAGGGATCCGGCATGGTGCTAACAGTCTGCTATTTCATCTTTCTTCTCTGGTAGCTTTCTAAAACTTAACATGGATAAAACAGAATTCATTATCATTTGTCTACCAGGCCATGAAACACTGCAGCCATCTTTGTTGTGGTCATACAGTGATTGGCTTGGCCGCACAGCATCATCCCAAGTATAAGAGACCTGGCGCCACCCTGCTCGCCGCATTCTGCTCTGGATTCAGTGAGAGTAGGGAGAGCTGCTGCCGAGATAGGGTCAGAATCGTGGTTTTTAGAGTTAGTGTAGGTTAGCAACTCTTAAATCCACAATTTCAGAGAAACCAACAGTCCTTTTTAGGGCTAATTCGTATTGCAGCACTAGGTAGTCAGGGCACAGCATATCCACATCAGTGCAAGGCTCCATAACTCTTTACTATATACCTAGTTGCATTTTTTTCCCCAAAAAATTCCCCTCCCAAAAAAATATATATACAGTGTGTTCTGTGAGACTGAGGCCTGTTTAAAAATCATAGTTTGTCAGGCATACGTAGCATAGTTGTGTGTGCTAGCCTTGTGCCATTTTTTTTGGGTGTTTTAAATTCACCAAAAAAGGCCTTATATATCTGCGTGCTCCAAGTTTTGGCATTTTAGGCCGTTTTGCTACTGTTTTTGCTGTCTGTTACTCTAATTATATACAGCACTATTTGGCATTTTTAAAAAAATGGGCCCATCCAGTATCTGGGTTCCAAGGCGTAACAGGGTGCATATGACTGACTATGCAGCAGGGCTGGCTTTGCTGCCAAGGTGTAAAACAATGGAGTATGGAGTACAAAATGCATATTTTGAAGTGGATTTTCAGGGGCCTATCCACTATGTGGGTTCAAAGGCGTAATGTGGTGCATATGAATTGGTAGCAGGGCAGGCCTTGAATTCAATGCAACACTTTTTCAGAAGTCCCCCCTGGACATCTTATGAAAGGGGTATTGGGATGCGTCGTAATTCTTGGCAGCCCATCCACTCACAGCATAGACTACAACAGCTTAGGAGACCCACTGTGTAATAATGGCCCTTTAAGAAGATTGATGCCGCCTGATGCACCAGTAAAAATAGGCTCTGTGACTTTAAGAGTCCCTCGTTCTTAAATGAAACAAGATGGGTCTGCTTATGTGTCACACACCACATGGCCAGCTAGGGTTGTTAAAAGTTACAATGACATTTCCCAGAGAATGCATTTGTAGTGGTTGAAAGCAATGTTAAAGTTGAAAAACGCTTCAAAAACGCTGCGTCTGAACTAAGCCTAAGTGGGGGAGGAAATTTTCGGTCTGGGGTTAAATATTTGGCCTTCCAGGCAAGTCATTAACCTGCAAAGGATGTACCTTGACATATTTCCAAGCAAAATCCGTTTTGGTTTCGTTTTAGTGTGTTTTTGTGGCACCGGGAAAAATGGCGTGAATCTCGGAAAAAAATGTTTACAGCTGTGAACTAGGAGTCAGGAATGCTCCCAGGGGCAATCCCCTTGATGTCCCGTGTCTTTTGAGCAGTGTTTCCATCATTTTCAGACGTTTTTAGACCTTAAAAGGACCCCCGGGGGGGGATCCCGGTAAAAATACTCGGGTCTCCCATAGACTTATATTGGGCTCGTTGTTCTGGCCAAGTACCCGAGTATTCCAAGCATTTTAGTGCTCGCTGATCACTAGGCCCCACCTCTAACAATATCACACATCTCCAATCTATCCTAAACTCTGCCTCCTGACTAAATCACCTATCCCCCCGCTATTCCCCGACTTCTCTCTGTCAATCCCTTCACTTGCTCCCCATTACCCAGAGACTCCAATTCAAAACCCTAACCTTGGAAAGGTTACAAAGCCATCCACAACCTCCTCCATACATCTGTGACCTAGTTTCCTGGTACATACCTGCACTCAACCTCCAATCCTCACAAGATCTCTTTCTCTACTCCTCTCTCATTTCTTCTTCCCACAATCACATACAAGATTTTTCCTGTGTATCCCCCCTACTCTGGAATGCTCTACCCCAACATATCAGACTCTCACCTACCATGGAAACCTTGCAAAGGAACCTGAAGACCTACAGTACCTTTTCCAGCAATCCTACATCATGCAGTTCTACAAAACCGCTGCACGACCAGCTCTACCCTTAACTACCGTATCCTCATCCAGCCCTTGTAGATTGTGAACCCTCGTGGGCAGGGTACTCTCTCCTCTTATACCAGTCGGTGACTTGTTTTGTTCAAGATATTGTACTTGTTTTTTGTTATGTACACCCCTTTTCACATGTAAAACACCATGGAATAAATGGCGCTATAATAATAAATAATAATAATAATATTAATCTCATCAGTATTCCAGGGGCCTCAAGCCATTGTTTTTTCCAGCCACTAGGACCATTGTGTGGATAAGGATTGTAGACCCAGCGGAGTCGTCACCACAGGGGGGTCTCAAATGCAATCCCAGGTGATGGGCTTCTGCCCATTCAGTGGGCTGCTCCCAGGGAAGGAGGAAGAAGCCACATGTTTAGTCAGGGAGTATGGAAGAGTGACATCCATGGGAGAGGCTCTAGGATAGGTCCTGGAGCACATGGATGGATAGACTATGGAGTTTGGAAATTGGTTGCTGGCTGCCATGGACACACGCTCTACTGTTGAGGGATCTGTTATCTAGATTTCAGGAACTTTCCTAAGGACTGCTGCTGCTGGATACATGGCTTTGGTTGTGTTAACTGTCATCTTGAGGAGCATGGACTGTGACTACAGACTATACTAGCGGAAGATACAAAATCTGTGGGCCAACCAAAAGTTGGGAGACAGTGAGTATCACCTGGTATAGGGGCAGTGGAACTACTGGCCCCGAGGAGGGGATCTTGTGGATTGGGGGCAATGCATTTGGGCCATCTATCCAAAGTTGCTGTAAACCCATGGATGTAAGGAATACAAAATAGTTGCATTGTTAACCTGCCTAGGTGACTATTACAACCCACAACCTCAGATATTCAGAATCTTGTAGCAAAAGAATTAGAGCAGACAGAAAAAAACAAGTCAATTTCAAACTTGCATATTTTTTATGTTATCCAACTAACTAAAGCAATTTAATAACTTGAGAACACCCTTTAAACACATCATAAACTTGTCAGATGTTCTCCTGTTTTTAGAACTTTATGGATTGAACTTTAAGTAAAAAATATAGATAATCAGAAAGAAATGTAGAAATGTATTCAATCTCCACGGGCACTATTTGAATTTGTTTGTCGTCCACACATGTAATCTGATCAATTGTTATATCTAGGCACCACAATATCTTACTGCTTATGTCAATCTATTCATCTGTTTCAGATCCAGCCTTTTGTGCTAGATAGCTACTAGAGCATGTCCAAGCGGCATACTGATCTATTATGCAGCCTACTTTTGGTCAACATGATAATATAAGACAATGGTAAGGGAAGGAAACCAGCAAAACGGGAGAAAGGAAACAGTAGAAAATAAGCCACACCATGAAGTACAAAAGTATGTAGTATGAAATCAAATTGTAAAACATTTCATAAGTGTCATGTCACAATTGGAAAAGGGATATTCGATAATCTGTCTGGAGACAGTGGCTTCTCTGCAGACAAACCTTTTATACAACAAAGTAGTACACAAAGACTTCCATTGTCTACCAGGAAATGTAGCTACAGTATATTAGTCCAATTTTATCAGTAGTAACCTGAGTACTTACATTTCAGATTCTTCATTGTTTGGCCCTGGTGATCAGTTTTCAAAACAAGCTTGCCAGAGATTTCATCTTTTCTACTACAAGAAGGAATAAACAGGAAAAAGTACAAGAATTTTAAAGTATTAAAATACTAAGTCTAAAAATATACATAAACTAATATCTCCTCCTGTAGGAATACATAAGATTATCTAAAAGACCTCAATAGCAATAGTAGACTGTGTTATCAATCTGTTCTTTTGCTGTTTGTAGCGTTGCATTCCACATCACATGATCATTTATGGTTTGTTGTTTTAGTTAGTTTTTAACAACCAATACAAAAGCGTAAAAAAGTCATTAACCCCTTTACCCCCAAGGGTGGTTTGCACGTTAATGACCAGGCCAATTTTTACAATTCTGACCACTGTCCCTTTATGAGGTTATAAAGCCCCCGTCACACACAGCGAGATCGCTAGCGAGATCGCTGCTGAGTCACAAGTTTTGTGACGCAACAGCGATCTCAGTAGCGATCTCGCTATGTGTGACACGTAGCAGCGATCAGGCCCCTGCTGTGAGATCGCTGGTCGTGTCGGAATGGCCTGGGCCATTTTTTGATCGTTGAGGTCCCGCTGGGTAGCACACATCGCTGTGTTTGACACCTTACCAACGACCTCGTTGACAGGACGTCCCATTGAATCATCATGAAATAGCATCGTTCTACAGGTCGCTACAGTTCGCCGCATCGCTGCTGCGTCGTTGGGGAGATTGCACTGTGTGACATCTCACCAGCGACCACATAGCGACGCTTGAGCGATCCCTGACAGGTCGTATCGTTGTCGGAATCGCTCAAGCGTCGCTATGTGTGACGGGGCCTTAACTCTGGAACGCTTCAACGGATCCCGGTGATTCTGACAATGTTTTCTCATGACATATTGTACTTCATAATAGTGGTAAAATTTCTTTGAAATTACCTGCGTTTATTTGTGAAAAAAACAGAAATTTGGCGAAATATTTGAAAGTTTCGCAATTTTCCAACTTTGAATTTTTATGCAATTAAATCACAGAGATATGCCACACAAAATACTTAATAAGTAACATTTCCCACATGTCTACTTTACATCAGCACAATTTTGGAACCAAAATCTTTTTTTGTTAGGGAGTTATAAGGGTTAAAAGTTGACCAGCAATTTCTCATTTTTACAACACCATTTTTTTAGGGACCACATCTCATTTGAAGTCATTTTGAGGGGTCTATATGATAGAAAATAACCAAGTGTGACACCATTCTAAAAACTGCACCCCTCAAGGTGCTCAAAACAACATTCAAGAAGTTTATTAACCCCTCAGGTGTTTCACAGGAATTTTTGGAATGTTTAAAAAAAATGAATATTTAATTTTTTTTCGCAAAAAATTTTCTTCAGCTCCAATTTGTTTTATTTTACCAAGGGTAACAGGAGAAAATGGACCACAAAAGTTGTTGCACAATTTGTCCTGAGTACGCTGATACCCCATATGTGGGGGTAAACCACTGTTTGGGTGCATGGTAGAGCTCGGAAGTGAAGGAGCGCCATTTGACTTTTCAATGCAAAATTTACTGGAATTGAGATAGGACGCCATGTTGCGTTTGGAGAGCCCCTGATGTGCCTAAACATTGAAACTCCCCCGAAAGTGACACCATTTTGGAAAGTAGACCCCCTAAGGAACTTATCTAGATGTGTAGTGAGCACTTTGACCAATTAAGTGATTCACAGAAGTTTATAATGCAGAGCCGTAAAAATAAAAAATCATATTTTTTCACAAAAATGATTTTTCGCCCCTAATTTTTTATTTTCCCAAGGGTAAGAGAAGAAAATGGACCCCAAAAGTTGTTGCACAATTTATCCTGAGTACGCAGATACCCCATATGTGGGGGTAAACCACTGTTTGGGCGCATGGGAGAGCTCAGAAGGGAAGGAGCGCCGTTTGACTTTTCAGTGCAAAATTGACAGGAATTGAGATGGGACGCCATGTTGCGTTTGGAGAGCCACTGATGTGCCTAAAGATTGAAACCCCCCACAAGTGACACCATTTTGGAAAGTAGACCCCCTAAGGAACTCATTTAGATGTGTTGTGAGAGCTTTGAACCCCCAACTTTATAATGCAGAGCCGTGAAAATAAAAATTATTTTTTTTCCCACAAAAATTATTTTTTAGCCCCCAGTTTTGTATTTTCCCAAGGGTAACAGGAGAAATTGGACCCAAAAGTTGTTGCCCAAGTTGTTGCCCAATTTGAGTACGCTGATACCCCATATATGGGGGGGAACCACCGTTTGGGTGCATGGGAGGGCTCGGAAGAGAAGGAGCACCATTTGGAATGCAGACTTAGATGGAATAGTCTGCAGGCGTCACATTGCATTTGCAGAGCCCCTAATGCAGAGGTCCCCAACTCCAGTCCTCAAGGCCCACCAACAGGTCATGTTTTCAGGATTTCCTTTGCATTGCACAGGTGATGCAATTATTACCTGGGCAAGACTAAGGAAATCCTGAAAACATGACCTGTTGGTGGGCCTTGAGGACTGGAGTTGGGGACCTCTGCCCTAATGTACCTAAACAGTAGAAACCCCCCCACAAGTGACCCCATATTGGAAACTAGACCCCCCAAGAAACTCATCTAGATGTGTTGTGAGAACTTTGAACCCCCAAGTGTTCCACTACAGTTTATAACGCTGAGCCATGAAAATAAAAAATCATTTTTTTTCCACAAAAATTATTTTTTAGCCCCCAGTTTTGTATTTTCCCAAGCGTAACAGGAGAAATTGGACCCCAAAAGTTGTTGTACAATGTGTCCTGAGAGTACGCTGATACCCCATGTTTTGTTGTAAACCCCTGTTTGGGCACACGGGAGAGTTCGGAAGGGAAGGAGCACTGTTTTACTTTTTCAACGCAGAATTGGCTGGAATTGAGATCGGACGCCATGTCGCATTTGGAGAGCCCCTGATGTGCCTAAACAGTGGAAACCCCCCAATTATAGCTGAAACCCTAATCCAAACACACCCCTAACCCTAATCCCAATGGTAACCCTAACCACACCCCTAACCCTGACACACCCCTAGCCCTAATCCCAACCCTATTCCCAACCGTAAATGTAATCCAAACCCTAACCCTAACTTTAGCCCCAACCCTAACTGTAGCCTTAACCCTAGCCCCAACCCTAACCCTAGCCCTAACCCTAATGGGAAAATGGAAATAAATACATTTTTTAAATTTTTCCCTAACTAAAGGGGTGATGAAGGGGGGTTTGATTTACTTTTAAAGCGGGTTTTTTAGCGGGTTTTTATGATTGGCAGCTGTCAGACACTAAAAGATGCTTTTTATTGCAAAAAATATTTTTTGCGTTACCACATTTTGAGAGCTATAATTTTTCCATATTTGGGTCCACAGAGTCATGTGAGGTCTTGTTTTTTGCGGGACGAGTTCACGTTTTTATTGGTAACATTTTTGGGCATGTGACATTTTTTGATTGCTTTTTATTCCGATTTTTGTGAGGCAGAATGACCAAAAACCAGCTATTCATGAATTTCTTTTGGGGGAGGTGTTTATACCGTTCTGTGTTTGGTAAAATGGATAAAGCAGTTTTATTCTTCGGGTCAGTACAATTACAGCGATGCTTCATTTATATGATTTTTTATGTTTTGGCGCTTTTATACGATAAAAACTATTTTATAGAAAAAATAATTATTTTTGCATCGCCTTATTCTGAGGACTATAACTTTTTTATTTTTTGCGGGACAAGATGACATTTTCAGCGGTACCATGGTTATTTATATCCATCTTTTTGATCGCGTGTTATTCCACTTTTTGTTTGGTGTTATGATAATAAAGTGT
Source organism: Ranitomeya imitator (assembly GCF_032444005.1). Lineage (NCBI taxonomy): Eukaryota > Metazoa > Chordata > Amphibia > Anura > Dendrobatidae > Ranitomeya > Ranitomeya imitator. The sequence continues at coordinate 995,755,170 of NC_091282.1, forward strand.
TGTTTTTTGCCTCGTTTTTTTTTACGGTGTTCACTGAAGGCATTAACTAGTGGGACAGTTTTATAGGTCGGGTCGTTACGAACGCGGCGATACTAAATATGTGTACTTTTCTTGTTTTTTTAATTTAAATAAAGAAATGTATTTATAGGAACAATATATCTATATTTTTTAACACATGTGAATATTTTTTTTTTACACTATAACATTGCCCCAGGGGGGGCATCATGTTATAGTGTAAGATCGCTGATCTGACACTTTGCTGTGCACTGTGTCAGATCAGCGATCTGACGTGCACTCCTGCAGGCTTACCAGCGCTTGCTCTGAGCAGGCGCTGGTAAGCCACCTCCCTGCAGGACCCAGATGCAGTCCCGCGGCCATTTTGGATCCAGGCCTGCTGCAGGGAGGAGGGAAGATACCCTCGCAGCAACGCGATCACATCGCGTTGCTCCGGGGGTCTCAGGGAAGCACGCAGGGAGCCCCCTCCCTGCGTTATACTTCCCTATACCGCCGGAACACTGCGATCATGTTTGATCGCAGTGTGCCAGGGGTTAATGTGTCAGGGGCGGTCCGTGTCCGCTCCTGGCACATCGTGCCGGATAGTCAGCTGACACCCGGCCGCGATCGACCGCGCTCCCCCCGTGAGCACGGCCGATCGCATATGACGTACTATCCCGTCGGTGGGCATACAGGCCCACCCCATCTCGACGGGATAGTACATCTAATCTCAGAAAGGGGTTAAAAAGCACACGAAGTTTAAAGCCACAAAAAGCCAGCGTAACTTACAACCAAGTTCACACACATGAAAACATTGTGTAAAAGATATTTTTCAATCCTGGAAAGCATTTTAAATGTCTTCCTGAGATCTTCATTATATGGTGGAAATCACAAGGAATGCACGCAGGAACGCCGCATGAGTGGCATGCACCTCTGTGTGGCTCGCCACAAATGCTCCAGTTGGGGTGAGATTTTGGAGTAGCAAATGCTCATCAAATTTGCCCCCATCATGCTCCAGCTCTACTTACTTTTTCACAGCTGGGTGAAAATGGCGTGAGAATGTCAAAAGTTGCAAAATTTTAGCGCAGCCTCGGCTTGCGCTTAATTTATGTACCAAAATACGGGCATAAAAGTTTTAATGAATTGGACCGATACTGTGTAGTTCAGCTTTCTATGCGAGTTTCATCCAGTTTAAAAACTGGATAGACTATTAAAAGCTTACCATAACAGTACAATATTACAAAACGACCTGGATAAGTTGACTGAATGGGCAAACACTTGCTTCTGGGACAGAGTAATCCTAATGCTGCATATACATTACATAGGAATAAACTCGGGCAAACAAGATTTTAGGGTGTATAAAAAGAGAAATAAAATCCCGAGAGCCCAACGTATTATTACCCTTTTATAAATCCCTTGTGAGGCAACATCTAGAATGTGGGATCTAATTTTGGGCTTGAGTCATGGTCAACTAGATAATTACAAGGGATGGAAGGCCTCTCATATGATGAAAGGTTTGAAAAGTTGTCCTTGTTTAGCTTAGAAAAAAAGACACTTCAGAGGACATCTCATTTACATGTATAAGTATATGTGTAGACAGTACAAAACACTGGCACATAACTTATTCCTTCCAAAGATCATACTGAGGACTAGGGGGCACTCATTACAGGTAGAAGAAAGGTGATTTCAGCAGCTAAATCATTGAGTATCAATGGTATCAATGAGTTATCATGCCAGCCAGGGACCCTAAAAATAGGTCTCTTATTCTACCATTGTAGCACTAATTTAGGCTCTGAAAAAACAGCAACCCTTCACTAATGACATTCATTGTGACTATACACGTCTAATGTATAGTCATCAATGGTAATGTCTTTGGTTCTGGTGCTGTTTCTATCAGATCAGTACCCTTTTTCATCTCTAGCATGCTCTCCACTGGCTTGAGGAGCTATGTGGAAAGTCTAAACCAGTGTTCCCCAACTCCGGTCCTCAAGAGCCACCAACAGGTCATGTTTTGAGGATTTCCTTAGTATTGCACAGGTTATTGAATGCTTGCCTGTCCATGTCATGCAATTATCACCTGTGCAATACTAAGGAAATCATGAAAACATGACCTGTTGTTGGCTCTTGAGGACCAGAGTTGGGGAACAGTGGTCTAAACCAGGTCTCCGCAGAATTTTTAGGCAGCAAGATGGATCTAGCACACTCATCGCCAAGACTGGGGCATCTACACCAATAAAAAAGCATGGGAGGCATGGTCCAGGCCTGATGACAATGGTGGTGTCACTGTGGCTATCTTGTGGATGAAAAGAATTGTATATTTCTAATGGGTTTACCGTGAAAGAGAGGAGCCAGAAGACCGCAGCGTCTGCTTCCTCCTGCACTGAATAGAGGCACTTCATTATTATATTAAACGGTGTAAATTTCTTTCCGCAGGGCAAGGGTTAATCAGCTCTGTTGAGAGCTCTTGGAGCTAAGGCTCTCAGCTGTGCACTGTTAGCCACTCCCATCCCCTATATAATCTGGGTCTTGACTAACACACATGGTCAGAGCAAGCTTTTGCTGCATGGCTTGGAGGTTGTTGTTGGTGGTTATTTGAATAGGTGATTGTCGTATTTATCTATGACTGTTGCTAGGTTTTGAGTGTGTGATAATTCCCTTTCTTCCCCCTGTTATATGTGTGTGTATATTTGTATGTTTGTTATTTTCTGTTACCCTTGTTTGTATTACCTTGTTAACTCTGGTTGGTGTATTGCAGTACACTACTCCTCCCCTGTTCCCTGAGTGAGGGAAGGGTACAGACAAACGGCGGATTCAGGAGTTAAGGCAAGGTATTGGCCCCGGTGTCTTCACCATCAGAAGAAATCCAGAGGGTAGGGCAAGCTAGGGTGCCCCCTAGCGTTAGGGACAGGAAAGAAGCACCTTTTCCCGGGACACCCAACAACAGAGTTATGACAATATTATTGTTATACAGATACTACCTCTGAAACTGCAAAGAAAATAATAGACTCCACTAGTTTCAGCACTGCACATTAATTTCCATATCACCAGGTGATAAAACCTTCACAATAAGTAAACAACAGCATACGGCTGGACATGCGATCCATACCTGAAAACTGTTTTTTAACCCCTATCTTATTCTGTCTTTAGATTTTACAGCAAAAACCTGCTGACATATTGCCTTTAATGAATCGGGGCCATAGAGTTAGTCCTCAGATAAATAGTTTTTAAATCCTGTCTAGTTGGTCTACTTGTGCAGCAGCTACCGGTAGAAAATGAAGGTGCTCATTTCCAGCCATTGGGGTGGTGTAGGGAGCTTTTCCCATTATAAAGAGAGCGCACTGTTACCACTCCATGGCACATTGAATGATAGCCTGCTCTGCAACGCATGTGTGCAGCATGTGTGTGCAATGTTTTGACTGTAGTAGTAGTGATTACAGCCATGCTCACATTATAGAAAGCAATGACTGTAAAAGTTTCCTGTACCTGCCTAATGACTGTAAGTGCGCATTCTGGAGCAAAAACTTTCAAAAGTCGTAAAATTTAGGCGCAACTTGGAGTTGCAACTTTGGCTTTTTCATTTTTCCCAGCGCCACCAAAATGGTTGGAGCTGGGGTGGAATGGGGGCACGGTGCCACAGCTTATCTAATTCATGACGAGATATGGCATTCTTTACATCAGAAAAATATCTCACTCTGGTCCTTAACTAGAGTAAGATTTCTGGGGTAGTGCACGGAGCTGAAGGTCACTTCATGAATCAGGAGTGCCCCCTCATCAATAAAGGCATGAACAACCTGTGTGGTGATTCGGGCCCATTATGCACATTGTGATCATTGTTGCTGTAAAACTGTGCCTTTGGGCTCACGTATAGCGCAAGTTGGTAGCGGGTGTAAGGAGCGAGCTCACCTTTTACCCTATTAAGACATATGCAAATGTGGCATTGCTTCATCAATAAAAGTCTGATAAAAATATAAAAATAATTAACCTGATCAGTAAACACAGTAAACAGAAAAATATTCAGAACAAAATTGCATTTTTTGGTTGTTGCAATACAGCACAAAAATGCTGTAAGAAGTATCTCAAAATGGTATCAATAAAAAAGTCTCACAAAAATCACACAGCTCAATCACCAAAAAATAAAAACGTTATGGGTCTCAGAGAGACACAATAAAAAATTTTTGGGTATCGCTGTAATCATACTGATGAGAATGATATTGCCTTATCATTTTTACCACACAATGTACGCCATAAAAACCATTCCCCCCAAAAAATAATGTCAGAGTTGCACATTTTTTTTTACGCAATTTAACCGTACTTGGATTTTTTTCCCGTTTTCAGTACACTATGTACTAACATTAATGACGTCATTCAAAAGTGCAACTTATCCTGAACAAAAACAAACCTTATACATCTATTTGCACAGAAAAATAATCAAGTTACAGTTCTTGGAAGAAGGGGAGCAAAAAACGCAAAAAATGGAAATAGGCAGCATAGGGAAGGAGTTAAAAGCGAATGCCTTGAAGTGATGAATCGGCATTTACCAAAATATGCAGCATGAACCAAATTTTTTATAAATTTTGCTTAGCAGCACCATATCAATGTGCATAATATGGAGGTGCTACCTATGTCTTTTGCTACAATGTCGGTACACCTGTCTGTCCAATGCCGTAATCCTTGTCTGGGGGGATAAACAGTTTTCAATCTGGACGGTGCCAAGATGCGACCATCAAGGCTGAGAACCACTGGTGAATTAACTCATTGACCGGCGATGACGTCATCGAAGTTACTGCCGGTCACTGAGGCTGCATTCCCAGTGGTTCTCAGCCTGGACAGTCGCATCTTGGCACCGTCCAGGTTGAAAACTATTAATCCCCAAGACATGGATTACGGTGAGGGACAGAACGACCATTGTTTTTTTAAATTACTTATTTAAATAATTAAAAATAAGATGGGGGGACCCATCAATTCTTGATAACTAGCCTTGTTGAAGCTGACATCTGAGGGTTGCAGCCCCCAGCTATGAGTATTGCCTGGCTGGTTATCAAAAATACAGGGGAACCAACACCAGAATTTTCATTTATTTATGTATTTGTAGCGTACGAGTCGGCTGATGGGAGTTTTCCCATCAGCAGCTTCCACTGTCACTATTATTAGCAGCAGCAGGTGTCAGATGATGGGATTAATAGTCCTAAAAGCCACCGCCTGCTGTCATTGTACTCACTTGAATACAACTCTCATCATTCGCCCCTGCTCGTGCTAATCGCCCGCAGTACAGGGAAGAATGATGAGCGTCGAATTCAGCACCCGGTTTCAGGGAACAGTGCTTACTGTACCGCTAGTTCCCTGGAGCCCGCCATGTGGTACTGATGCGGCACAAGGTTGCCACATGTGTGCCGCAAGTATTACACACGCGGACACTGACATCTCCGGTACCATTTTGACATTAGCGTGAGCGCTGTTGGAAAATTCCCCATGGCGCATGCACTAATGTCAGAAAGGTAGCATAGTAACATAGTTATTAACAAGGCCGAAAAAAGACATTTATGCATCCAGTTCAGCCTATATTCTGTCAGAATAAATCCCCAGATCTACATCCTTCTAAAGAACCTAATATCTGTAAGATATAATATTCTTACACTCCAGAAAGACATCCAGACCTCTCTTGAACCCCTCGACTGAGTTCGCCATCACCACCTCCTCAGGCAAGAAATTCCAGATTCTCACTGCCTTAACATTAAGAAATCCTCTTCTATGTTGGTGGAAAAAACCTTCTCTCCTCCAGATGCAGAGAATGCCCCCTTGTGACCGTCACATTCCTTGGTATAAACAGATCCTCGGAGAGATATTTGTATTGTACCCTTATATACTTATACATGGTTATTAGATCGCCCCTCAGTCGTTTTTCTAGACTAAATAATCCTAATTTTGCTAATCTCTCTGGGTATTGTAGTTCCCCCATCCCCTTTATTAATTCTGTTGCCCTCCTTTGTACTTGCTCTAGTTCCATTATATCCTTCCTGAGCATCAGTGCCCAAAATTGTACACAGTACTCCATGTGCGGTCTAACCAGTGATTTGTACAGAGGCAGTATAATGTTTTCATTATGTGTATCCAGACTTCTTTTAATGCACCCCTTGATCCTGTTTGCCTTGGCAGCTGCTGCCTGGCACTGGCTGCTCCAGGTAAGTTTATCATTAACTAGGATCCCCAAGTCCTTCTCCATGTCAGATTTACCCAGTGGTTTCCCGTTCAGTGTGTAATGGTAATATTGATTCCTTCTTCCCATGTGTATAACCTTACATTTATCATTGTTAAACCGCATCTGCCACCTTTCGACCCAAGTTTCCAACTTATCCAGATCCATCTGTAGCAGAATACTATCTTCTCTTGTATTGACTACTTTACATAGTTTTGTATCATCTGAAAATATCCATATTTTGATGTACAAATCTTCTACCAGATCGTTAATAAATATGTTGAAGAGAACAACATAAGGTGAAGTGAGTTCATTGGCTGCGAACTCCTAGGACCTGACTGAAGGCATCGGGAGCATGAGAACTTTCTATCACTTGAGGTGATGTCAGACAGGTCCTACAAGTTCACAGCGAGATACTGGGCAGCAGTAGCAGATGCTTCTCAGCATCTCTGCTGGATGCAGGCTGTATAGTTGCATCATGCAACTATTCAGCCTGCCATATAGATTTAGTAGAGTTAGACTCTTCGTGGGACAAATGAATTAGCAGCATCTCTGCAGAAACTCTTTTGCAGATGACAAGGACATCGGTGGAATGGGCGAGGTCGTAAGTATAAAATCAAAAAACACAGAACGCACATATGTTACCGCACAGCTGACATATCCAACTCACCAACCAAACAGTTTGACACCTAGCAGGAAAAAGTGGGCTAAATGTATCCTCCACACCAAATAGATCAGGGGTGCCGCTTCCAGAAAAATATGCAGAGTCCAAAGTAGAAAAATAAGAAAAAATAGGAGCGCACTTACCCTGGTGTGGTATGCATCACTTTATTGAAACATAAAAGGTGGACAGCAGGGAGGGGCAGGATCGGCCATGGACAACGGCCGTTTCGTGCTTACTGGCACTTCAACGGGTCCTAATGGTGAATGAGCTGGAGGAGTGTTATATGGACCGGATCTAGTCTCGAACTCCTCCCCTCAAATGCTCAAACAAAATATAATGTGAAAATTAAAAACAACATGTAATTAAAAACAGCAGACGTAGAACACAATCTAGAAAACTGAATACAAAATTGGAAACCAATAGACTGATATTTACAAAAAGACAGACATGTCGACCTTTTCATTGAAACCAGATGGTCCTGCCGCGTTAGCGCGCAGAATCCACCTGGCTTCTCTACGTAACAAAAGACGACACAGATCTCCTCCTCCCTCTGGCAGCGAGACACGCTCCAAACCCGCAAACCTCAACGATTGAACATCCCCCGCATGGGGAGTCCGAATATGTTCTATCAACCTGGGGGCACCCTTCCCTGTTTTTATAGAATTGAAATGCTCCCTAATGCGAACAAACAAGGGGCGAATAGTTTTGCCGATGTAGAAGCCTCGGCACGAGCAAAAAAGAATATATACAACGTGAGAGGTTTTACAAGATATAAAGTCTCGTACCGTGTGTTGTATATGGCCCACCCTCACTTGATCTCCTGTATGGTGATATTTGCAAAAATTGCAGCTCCCGCATTTGAAATTACCTGTGGGTACACTATCGGTGAGCCAATTGTTTCTATCGGTCCTGAAACGGTTCCGGACTATAATATCTCTGATGTTTTTACTCCGACGACTAGCAAAAAGGGGGCCTCTTTCTACCACTTCTTTAAGATCACTGTCCTGACTCAGGATCTGCCAATTTATACGTATAACCGATCTAATGTGATTGTCAAGCGGTCCGAATTTGAAACTAAAGACAAACTTTTTTTCTCGTTTTTTCTTAGAAGACATAGAAACATTGGTAGCTTTTGCTTTATCATAAGCGGCATTCAACACTGAAGGGGGATATCCTCGTTTTTTGAAACGATTAATTAAGTCCACTGACTGCCGCTCAAATCCTTCAGAATCATTATTGATTCTTTTAACCCTAAGAATTTGGCTAAAAGGAAGGGACCGTTTCACATAGGGGGGATGGGCACTATTAAAGTGCAATAGTGAATTAGACGCAGATGGTTTACGGTATACCTCTGTCACTTCATGTCACTTAACAATACAAAGGTGACATCAACCCCCCAGCTATCACCCCACTTGCCACTGCTACAAGGAAAGTGGGAAGAGTGAGGTTAAGTGCCAGAATTGGCACATCTTAGAGACGCGTATTTTCTATGGTGGCTAAGAGCTGATGTTTTAAGCCTGGAGGGGACCAGTATCTGTAGCCCTTTCCTAGGCTATTAATGTCAGCTTGCATCTGTCTGGATTGCCTTAGGGGACCCTACATTATTTTTGTTGGGTGATCGCCCACTTTAATAGCGAGTAAAGGCTAAGTATACAGCTGTAAGCTGAAATTAATAGCCTGGGAAGCTCCAGGGGCATCACCCCTTTCCCGTTGGATTTCCCTCTGCTGGTTACAAAAACTACGCAGGAGCCCACGCCATTTTTTTTAAATTAATCTTTTAATAATTAATTACATATTCAGTAAGCTGCACACACTGTACTAATTGCATATGTCACTGACATCTCCAGTACCTTTTTTCTGGTACCAGAAATATCAGGATATGTGAAACCAGGCTTAAAATGTAAATCGGATGCTAGGTGTTAAAAATCGGATTGTACTCACAAGAAAAATGCATGACACTTGCATTACATATGTCCGACTTTGCAGGAACAAAATTGAACTGATTTTAAAATTGCTAGTGTGACACAAGCCTTAGGGTTTGCGCGCACTTTCAGTATTTGCTTGCAAGGTTTCTGCATCCCTTGTCAGCAAAAACGCTGTGGCAAAAATGCACGTTTTGCCACTTTTTGATCCTTCTTTTGCCACTGTTTTGTATTGCTAAATAAAGATATTAAAAAAAAGTTTTGGTGATGTAATTTCTTTCTTCAATACCTTTTTTTTTCATTCTGATGCAGTAGCATCAGGGTAATGGGATTAGGGCTTGGTGTCAGCAGCTGTCATTGACACCAAGCTCTAGGTTTAGTAATGAAAAGATGTCAGCCAGACACCCTAATTAATAAATCGGTAAGTAAACACGCACACATGTGCACGCATATACACACTGTAACCAACCTATGCAAGAGCATTAACAGAATGAACCTACATAGGCTGTAACCAAACAGCCACTGTTAATTTAAAAAAAAATTGTGTGGGCACCCACCTAATTTTCATAACCAGCAGCATAATATTCTGGGAAGGAGCTAATAGCCATAAAGGTTCTCAGGCTATTAATATTCGGCTCACAGCTGTTTGCTAAGCATTTACTGGCTAACTTACACAGGGACCCCAGAAAAAAATTGACATAGGGTCCTCTTATAAAATTTAACTAGCAAAAACTAGCCAGACAGGTGCGGGTTGATATTAATAGCCTAGGAAGGGGCCATGGATATTGGTTCCCTCCAAGACTACATCAGCTCTCAGCTGCCCCAGAAAAGGCACATCTGTAAGATGCGCCAAATATGGCACTTAGCCTCGTTCTTCCCACTGGCTCTGTAGTGGTGGCAAGTGGGGTAATGGTTGGGGAGGTTGATGTCACCTTTGTACTGTCAAGTGACATCAAGCCCACAGGTTAGTAATGGAGAGGAGTCTATAAGATGGCCCCATTACTAACCCCATAGTGATATTATAAAAAAAAACACAGACAACCATAATTGTTGCATAGTTTGGTCGCAGAAGAAACTTGTATGGGGAAATTAAACTTTTATCTTCACAGAACATGAGGTACATGCATCAGCTTCTTAATACAGCATAACAAGAAGTCTGAAAGACCTTTTACCAGAGAGAAAGTGAAGCCAAAGTACAAGTATATACATTACATTCAATTAATCATATAACAGTAACAACATCACCATCTGTCAGAAAAGTGTAAACTCCTCCTGCACACAAATAAGTCTGTATCTGTTGCCAACACCCTTTCTCAACAGTAAGGACTTATTCCGTTAAGCCTAATTTCTTCATCAGTCTCTGATGTCTTTCAGCAATCAATGATTTGGGAAAATATCTGCTGTCATATCTTCAGTTGGGCAGTACTCTAAATTTAGGATTCCTTGTTCCTGGTGATCTCTCAAGAAGTGAAACTTCACATCAATGTGTTAAGTTCTTGGATTATCTTTTTTCATCTGAACAAGAACTAGATATCCTTGATTGTCCTCGTGCATCTTTGTTGGGCCCAATTGTTGTTGTCCTAAGTCTGTTAAATGTTGTCTTAACCATAGAACTTCTTGACTGACATGTGGTGCGGCGGCATATTCTGCTTCTGTCGACGACAGTGTTAGGGTTACTATAGATTGTTTCTTGCTAGTCCAACTAATTGGTCCGCCTGAGAACAAGAAAAGATAGCCACTGGTAGATTTCCTGTCAATTGGATCTCCAGCCCAGTCTGCATCAACGTATCCAGTTAAAATGCATTTCTCACTTGCAGGTAGTTTCAGTTTAACACTGCTAATCCCTTTCAAATAACAGATTACTCTCTTCACTGCATTCCAAGACATTTTGTTTGGCTTTGACACTTTCCTGCTCAAAATTCCCACTGCTGCTGCAATGTCTGGCTTTGTAACAGTCACAAGATATAATAATTTTCCCATTGCCTCTCTGTATTGTTCATTATTCAGTAACAGATTCTGTTCACTATTTATTTCCTTCAGATGGTTGGTTTTCATTGGAGACTTTACTGGTTTTACATCTTTCAATCTAAATGTTTTGATTATGTCTTGAATCATGTGATTTTGATTAAAAAGGAAACTTCCGTCTTCTCCTCTTTCTCTCTGTATTCCTAGATACTGTTTCACATTTCCCAGATATTTGATCTCGAAGTGTTGATCCAAAGTTTTCACTATTTCCGCTTCATCGGTTTCTTTTTCAAAACAAACTAAAATATCAACCACATATATCAGCACATAGACAAGGATCCACTTTGCATCTTTCAAAATGTTCATTTATGAGCAGGGTTGGACTGGGGTATCTGCGGCCCACCAGGGGAATGGACTCAAGGAGCCAACCCTACAGCTATATACAAATATCTGTAAGGCTACGTTCACATTTGCGTTGTTGGGCGCAGCGTCGGCGACACATACCGACACATGCGTCATGCGCCCCTATCTTTAACATGGGGGGCTCATGGACATGCGCCAGTATGCGTTGTACTGCGTTTTACGACGCATGCGTCATATAGACGCACAAGACAGGGCACAGAGGACGCTACTTGTAGCGTTTTCCCTGCACCGAAATTCCTGATCTGTAGGATCTTATGACAACGCATGCGTCGCAAACGCTGCGTTGTGTACATGCGTTGTTGGATGCGTCACGTCGCCGACGCTGCGCCCCCAACAACGCAAATGTGAACGTAGTCTAAGTCGTCATCCCCATTATAGTGGAGCATTGACTGTAAAACACAGGGGGCTCCTGCACATCTAATGTGCACCCCCATAACTGGGATGCACAATTAGCGTATTTTATATTAAAGCTTCTATTGTTAAAACAAGTTATCACAGATCCATGGGCTCCACAGGATGGGTGCTTGCTTAGGTTCGACCATTAGAAACTGCACCAATCAGAATGAGGAAGTTTTATCCATGACAGGGCACTTATCCCCATTTTAAAATGCAGCAGCAGTTCAGATGTTTGACTGCAGCTCCATTCATTCTCTTTGGGGAACAAAAAAAACAAGAGCTGCTATAAAGTGAATGAATGGATCAGTGCTCCAGTTTAATAGGGATAAAAGTTCCACATTCTGCCGACTGGGTCCCAGAAGTCAGACTCCACCACAACCACCAATCAATACGTTATCACTAATCCTGTGGAGAGGTGATTACTTTTTTCACAGGAGAACCCCTGTAAGTGCATCTCTGTCACTGTGATCCAAGTATCTAATCTCTAATGAAAATAAAGAATCTTCTCCTAATTAATATCAGAGAGAACAAATGACCGCTATACACAACACAATCCCCTATACCAAGACCAATACCACCACTTACAGGAAGAAATACCACCACACCATCAACAGATCACACAGTGACCAAATAACACCACATATTACCAGGATATAGGGGCCAAATAATACCACATACAAGGAAAAATACTGCCACACCATAACTAGACTACACATTCCACCCCATACAGGGGATAAATACTGCCATACCGTGACCAGACCACAAATTACCACCACATAGTGACTGAATAATACCACATATAGGAGATACATTCCACCACACCATCACCAGACCACATATTACCACATAGTGGCTGAATACTACAATACTGACCATGAATACAAACCACAAAACTAACAACACTGTTATTATCACCAGTGACATTACACACAAGAGCTCTGTATATAGTGTCAGCGTACAGGTAATACAGTGATCACCAGTGACATTGCACACGGGAACTCTGTATATAGTGTCAGTGTACAGGTAATACAGCAATCACTAGTGACATTATACACAGGAGCTCTGTATATAGTGTCAGTGTACAGGTAATACAGGGATCTCCAGTGACATTATACATAGGATCTCTGTATAGTGTCAGTGTACAGGTAATACAGTGATCACCAGTGACATTGCACACAGAAGCTCTGTATATAGTGTTAGTGTACAGGTAATATAGGGATCACCAGTGACATTATACACAGGAGCTCTGTATATAGTGTCAATGTACAGATAATACAGTGATCACTGGTGACATACATAGGAGCTCTGTATATAGTATCAGTGTACAGATAATACAGTGATCACCAGTAACATTATACACAGTAGCTCTGTATACAGTGTGAGTGTACAGGTAATACAGTGACCATCAGTGACATTATACACAGGGGCTCTGTGTATAGTGTCAGTGCACAGGTAATACAGTGACCACCCGTGACATTATACACAGGAGTTTTGTATATAGTGTATAGTGTACAGGTAATACAGTGATCCCCGGTGACATTATACACAGGAGCTCTGTACACAGTATATAGTGTGCATGTACATGTAATACACTGACTCACCGGTGACATCTCTAGTTGAAGTCCTTCTTCACTTTTCTTCTTCAGCCAGCACAGACCGCCATCAATTCTTTAAGCCAGGACTCCTCTCTGCAAAAAATAATACACAGTCATCGATAGCTCATTGCTTCCAGAGCACTTTCCCCAATTTTTCCCTGACTTCTATACTACTTCAGATGAAGAAAAAAAACTGGAAAACAGTTTCCTAAAAGGTAAATTATATTACTGTAGTAATAATGTCCCTAATTGGACCCTAAAGAAATTATGCCCCCCACTTGTCACCATGAACTAATATAGCATGTTCCTTATTCTGGCCCCCAAACAGTAATTAAGTCCCTCATCCTGGCCTTTAATAATATGACCCAGCCTGCCCCCTTATGTCTCTTGTGCAGCTTGGCCCCCAGCTATGCATACTGACCCCCATATGTCCCATGTCCTGCTCCCCAAATATCTCTCCTGGACCCCCATATATCCATCTTGGTCCATTGTCCGGGCCTCCCCCCCATAAATCCATCCTGGCTCCCCCAATATATCCATCCTAATCTCACTTATATATGCATCCTGGCTCCTATATATATATACAGTACAGACCAAAAGTTTGGACACACCTTCTCATTTAAAGATTTTTCTGTATTTTCATGACTATGAAAATTGTAAATTCACACTGAATGCATCAAAACTTTGAATTAACACACGTGGAATTATATACTTAACAAAAATGTATGAAACAACTGAAAATATGTATTATATTCTAGGTTCTTCAAAGTAGCCACCTTTTGCATTGATGACTGCTTTGCACACTCTTGGCATTCTCTTGATGAGCTTCAAGAGGTAGTCACGAGAAATGGTCTTCCAACAATCTTGAAGGAGTTCCCAGAGATGCTTAGCACTTGTTGGCGCTTTTGCCTTCACTCTGTGGTCCAGCTCACCCCAAACCATCTCTATTGGGTTCAGGTCTGGTGACTGGAGGCCAGGTCTTCTGGCGTAGCACCCCACCACTCTCCTTCTTGGTCAAAAAGCCCTTACACAGCCTGGAGGTGTGTTTGGGGTCATTGTCCTATTGAAAAATAAATGATGGTTCAACTAAACGCAAAACGGATGGAATAGCATGCCGTTGCAAGATGCTGTGGTAGCCCTGCTGGTTCAGTTTGCCTTCAGTTTTGAATAAATCCCCAACAGTGTCACCAGCAAAGCACCCCCACACCATCACACCTCCTCCTCCATGCTTCACGGTGGGAACCAGGCATGTAGCGTTCATCCGTTCACCTTTTCTGCGTCGCACAAAAACACAGTGGTTGGAACCAAAGATCTCAAATTTGGACTCATCAGACCAAACCACAGAATTCCACTGGTCTAATGTCCATTCCTTGTGTTCTTTAGCCCAAACAAGTCTCTTGTGCTTGTTTCCTGTCCTTAGCAGTGGTTTCCTAGCAGCTATTTTACCATGAAGGCCTGCTGCACAAAGTCTCCTCTTAGGCTTCTTTCACACTTGCGTCGGTACGGGTTCATCGCTAAGCGTCGGCGCGACGTACCGACGCACGTTGTGAAAATTTGACATGACGTGGGCAGCGGATGCAGTTTTTAAACGCATCCGCTGCCCATTCTGAAGTCTGGGGAGGAGGAGGCAGTGGTCCGGTCGCGCATGCGCGGTAGGAAATAGCGGACGCGACGTACGAGAAAAACGTTTCCTTGAACGTTTTTTCGTGCCAACGGTCCGCCAAAACACAATGCATCCAGTGTACGATGGACGCGATGTATGGCCATACGTCGCGATCCATCCGCAATACAAGTCTATGGGCAAAAAATGCATCCTGCGGGCAAATTTGCAGGATTCGTTTTTTCCCCCAAAATAGCGCATTGTGACGGACGTCACACGACGCAAGTGTGAAAGTAGCCTTAACAGTTGTTGTAGAGATGTGTCTGCTGCTAGAACTCTGTGTGGCATTGACTTGGTCTCTAATCTGAGCTGCTGTTAACCTGAGGCTGGTGACTCGGATAAACTTATCCTCAGAAGCAGAGGTGACTCTTTATCTTCCTTTCCTGGGGCGGTCCTCATGTGAGCCAGTTTCTTTGTAGCGCTTGATGGTTTTTGCAACTGCACTTGGGGGCACTTTCAAAGTTTTCCCAATTTTTCAGAGTGACTGACCTTCATTTCTTAAAGTAATGATGGCCACTCGTTTTTCTTTACTTGGATGCTTTTTTCTTGCCATAATACAAATTCTAACAGTCTATTCAGTAGGACTATCAGCTATGTATCCACCAGACTTCTTCTCAACACAACTGAAGGTCCCAACCCCATTTAGGCTACTTTCACACCAGCGTCGGTACGGGGCCATCGCCATGTGTCGGCCCGACGTACCGATGCAAACTACGAAAAAAAATAAAGAACAACGTGGGCAGCGGATGCAGTTTTACAACACATCCGCTGCCCCATTGTAAGGTCCGGGGTGGAGGGGGCGGAAATGGTGGACTCGACGCACCAAAAAACGTTACATGGAACTTTTTGTGTGCGGACGGTCCGCCAAAACACGACACATCCGTTGCACGACGGATGCGACGTGTGGCGATACGTCGCTAATGAAAGTCTATGGAGTAAAAAATGCATCCTGCGGGCAACTTTGCACGATGCGTTTTTACTCCAAAACGACGCATTGCAACGTATGTCAAAAAACGCTGTGAAGTGAAAACCATTTCCAGTGACTACCTCTTGAAATTCATCAAGAGAATGCCAAGAGTGTGCAAAGCAGTCATCAAAGCAAAAGGTGGCTAGTTTGAAGAACCTAGAATATAAGACATATTTTCAGTTGTTTCACACTTTTTTTGTTAAGTATATAATTTCACATGTGTTAATTCATAGTTTTGATGCCTTCAGTATGAATTTACATTTTTCATAGTCATGAAAATACAGAAAAATCTTTAAATGAGAAGGTGTGTCCAAACTTTTGGTCTGTACTATATATACACATCCTGGCTCCCCATCTATATCCATCCTGGACCCCCATATATGAGCAACCTGGCCCCCATATATATATGCATCCTGGTCCCTTGTCCTGCACATCTTGGCTCTACCATATATCCATCCTTGTCCTGCTCCCCAATATATCCTCCTGGCTCCCATATATATCCATTCTGGCCCCCATATATATGCATCCTGTTCAATTGCCCTGCCCCCCCATAAATCCATCCTGGCCCCCCCATGCATTGATCCTGGCTCTACCATATATCCATCCTGGCCCCTCAAATGTATCCATTCTGGTCCTTTGTCCTGCAACCCCCTTATATTCACCCGGGTCCTTTTTTCCTGCTCCCCATATATCTATTCTGCCGCCCCCTTACATCCATCCTTGTCCTTTTTTCCTGCCACCCCCTCCCGATATCCATCCTGGTCCTTTTTTTCCTGCCCCTCATATATCCATCCTGCTGCCCCCCTTATATCCATCCTGGTCCTTTTTTCCTGCCCCCCATATATCCATCCTGGCGCCCTCCTTACATCCATCCTGGTCCTTTTTTCCTGCCTCCCATATATCCATCCTGCCGCCCCCTTATATCCATCCTGGTCCTTCTTTTCCTGCCCCCCAAATATCCATCCTGGTCCTTTTTTTCCTGCCCCCCATATATCCATCCTGCTGCCCCCCTTATATCCATCCTGGTCCTTTTTTCCTGCCCCCCATATATCCATCCTGGCGCCCTCCTTACATCCATCCTGGTCCTTTTTTCCTGCCTCCCATATATCCATCCTGCCGCCCCCTTATATCCATCCTGGTCCTTCTTTTCCTGCCCCCCAAATATCCATCCCGCCGCCCCCCTTTTATCCATCCTGGTCCTTTTTTCCTGCCACCCCATATTTCCATCCTGCCACCCCCATTATATCCATTTTTTCCTGCCCCCATATATCCATCCTGCTGCCCCCATACATCGATCCTGGTCCTTGTTTCTTGCCCTCCATATATCCATCCTGGCCCCTTACTCTGGCTTCATGGAGACAGAGAGACAGCCAGAGAGACAGCCAGCCACAAACAGAGACAGAAGATTCCTCTTACCTTCCTGCGCTCGCGGCTGATGTGCGCCCGTCGCATGCGGCGCATGACACTGACGTCACACGCCGGGCACACACTTGACAGATAGGATCAGGACGCACACAGCGGTTCAGGTAATGACTGCTGCGTGCGTGCGCATGCCCCTACACATTCACTGTCTGCGCTTTTAAAGGGCCATCGCCCCTAAAAACCACAGACCATTTTTTTTCTTCTTCTACTCCTCCTGCCCCCAGAGACAAGGGACCACCGGGGATTTCCCCGATACCGCACCAGGCCAGTCCGACCCTGTTTAAATAATAATAATCTTTATTTTTATATAGCGATAACATGTTGCGCAGCGCTTTACAGTTTGCATACATTATCATCGCTGTCCCCGATTGGGCTTAGAAACTAAATTCCCTATTAGTATGTCTTTGGAATGTGGGAGGAAACCGGAGTACCCAGAGGAAACCCACACAAACACAGGGAGAACATACAAACTCCTTGCAGATGTTGTGCTTGGTGGGATTTGAACCCAAGACTCCAGTGCTGTAGTGCTAACCACTGAGCCATCGTGCTTATGAGTACTTCTGTGATTTTATCATTCCATGCTTTAGCGGCTTGTTTTAAAAATATATACTTTTCTGTAGCTTACAAACCATGTTTGGTTTCCTTTTATCCTTGAATCCTGGGGGTTGCTCCATGTAAATGTCTTAAGTTTCCATTCAGAAATGCTGCCTTTACATCCAGATGATTCAACTGCATTTGTTTCATTGCTGCAACTGCAAACAAAGTTCTGATTGTGGTGTGTTTGACAACTGGAGCAAATGTCTCATCATAGTCTTCTACGTGTTTCTGAGAACAGTCTTTTGCTACGAGTCTTGCTCGGTATCGATCAGCTGTGCCATCAGCTCGGTATTTTACTTTTTTGAAAACCCATTTACATCCTATAGCCTTTTTTTCTTTTGGTAGTTCTGTCAGGGTCCATGTCTTTAAATCATGCATGGATTTATTTCTGTTTCGGTAGCCTTTATCCATTTGTTGGCCTCTTCTTCTGGAAGAGAGATATGTCCTCCCAAGATGTAGGTTCATAAATTTTATTTGTACTTGCCTTGTTTGAAAGACATTGAGGTGGTCTTCCCTTGTTTTCTCTTATTGAGCGTCTTGGTTCTGTGTCTGTATGGAGCTGTAACTCTTGACTTTCAGTTTTTTGATTTTCATCGATTTCCACTTTTTTCATCAGATGTTCCTGCAGTTATATCACTGTCGTTTCTCTCATTTTTCGTTTCCAGTTATGTCATTATGTCATAATTTAGATATTCAAAGAATGTTACACTGTTACTCACTGTGATTCTGTCTGTCTTGGTATCTAGGATTCTGTAGCATTTGGAATTGTCACTATATCCAACAAATATTCCTTCAATGGCTCTGTTTTGAAGTTAGGAGCGTTTTTCTTCTGGAATAAACACAAAAACTTTGCAACCAAAACTATTAAATGATTCACACTTGGTTTCTTACCTTGCCACGCTCATATGGGTTTTTTCAGTTTTCTTGAAAAAAGTCTGTTTTGCAGATAAGTAGCTGTCATTGTTTATTCACCCCAGTATTTCCCTGGTAGTTTTGAGTCTTATCATACATCTTATCATTTTAGTCAGAGTTCTGTTTTTTTATTTCTGCTACCCAGTTCTGGATTGTACTTTTATCATCTTTGAATTTTACAGTAAGTCCTTTGGCTGTCAGACGCTTTATGGATAACAATCCTCCTAGTTTGGGAACATATAACTAGTGTTGAGCGATACCGTCCGATACTTGAAAGTATCGGTATCGGATAGTATCGGCCGATACCCGAAAAATATCGGATATCGCCGATACCGATATCCGATACCAATACAAGTCAATGGGACATCAAGTATCGGAATGTATCCTCATGGATCCCAGGGTCTGAAGGAGAGGAAACTCTCCTTCAGGCCCTGGGATCCATATTAAAGTGTAAAATAAAGAATTAAAATAAAAAATATTGTTATATTCACCTCTCCGGCGGCCCCTGGACATCAGCGGGAGGATCCGGCGTCCGGCACGGCTTCTTTCTTCAAAATGCGCGCCTTCAGGACCTGTGGAATGACGTCCCGGCTTCTGATTGGTCGCGTGCCGCCCATGTGACCGCCACGCGACCAATCAGAAGCCGCGACGTCATTCCTCAGGTCCTAGAAGGCGCTCATTCTAGGACTTTAGCTGAGGAATGACGTCGCGGCTTCTGATTGGTCGCGTGGCGGTCACATGGGCGGCACGCGACCAATCAGAAGCCGGGACGTCATTCCACAGGTCCTGAAGGCGCGCATTTTGAAGAAAGAAGCCGTGCCGGACGCCGGATCCTCCCGCTGATGTCCAGGGGCCGCCGGAGAGGTGAATATAACAATATTTTTTATTTTAATTCTTTATTTTACACTTCCGATACCGATACCCGATATCACAAAAATATCGGATCTCGGTATCGGAATTCCGATACCGCAAGTATCGGCCGATACCCGATACTTGCGGTATCGGAATGCTCAACACTACATATAACACATCCTTTACTAGTAATTTTGAATTATGCCCAAATCTATCAGGACAGATTAGCATTCCTTGTCCAATACCTTCTATGGATATTTTACTCCCATCTGCAAGATAAATTGCTTCCTTCTTATTTTCATCAAGTTCAGTACAGAAGCTTTTATCACTAGTTATGTTACTTGCTGATCTGGAGTCAATTATCCAGCCTACCAGTTACTTTAAATGTTCCACTCCAGTGATCTTCAAGTGGGATAGAAATTGTGCTTTTTAATTTCTGTTTATTCTCCTTTTAGTGTAATTCCTGTTGATCTCCTTACCATATAGTAGAGCCTTTCTTTAACCCCTTAACCCCCAAGGATGGTTTGCATGTTAATGGCCAGGCCAATTTTTACAATTCTGACCACTGTCCCTTCATGAGGTAATAACTCTGGAATGCTTGCATGGATCCCAGTGATTCTGACACTGTTTTCTCGAGACATATTGTACTTCATGTTAGTGGTAAAAATTATTTGATATGACTTGCGTTTATTTGTGAAAAATACAGACATTTTTTGAAAATTTTGCAATTTTTCAACTTTACATGTTCATTCCCTTAACCCCTTCCCGACCTGTGACACAGCGTATGCGTCATGAAAGTCGGTGCCAATCCGACCTGTGACGCATATGCTGTGTCACAGAAAGATCGCGTCCCTGCAGATCGGGTGAAAGGGTTAACTCCAATTTCACCCGGCCTGCAGGGACAGGGGGAGTGGTAGTTTAGCCCAGGGGGGGTGGCTTCACCTCCCCGTGGCTACGATCGCTCTGATTGGCTGTTGAAAGTGAAACTGCCAATCAGAGCGATTTGTAATATTTCACCTAAAAAACTGGTGAAATATTACAATCCAGCCATGGCCGATGCTGCAATATCATCGGCCATGGCTAGAAACACTTATGTGCACCCACCCCACCGATCGCCCCCCCAGCCCCCCGATCTGTGGTCCGCTCCCCTCCGTCCTGTGCTCTGCTCCCCCGTCCTCCTGTCCGCTCCCCCCGTGCTCCAATCACACCCCCCGTGCTCCAATCAAACCCCCCCGCACTCCGATCCCCCCCGCACAGCGATCCCCCCCCCGTGCTCCGATCCACCCCCCCGCACAGCGATCCCCCACCCCGTGCTCCAATCCCCCACCCCGTGTTACGATCCACCCCCCCCATGCCCTGATCTTCCCCCTTATACTTACCTAGCCTCCCGGGGTCCGTCCGTCTTCTTTGCTGGGCGCCGCCATCTTCCAAAATGGCGGGCGCATGTGCAGTGCGCCCGCCGAATCTGCCGGCCGGCAGATTCGCTCCAAAGTGAGTTTTGATCACTGAGATATAACCTATCTCAGTGATCAAAATAAAAAAAATTGTAAATGACCCCCCCCCCCCTTTGTCACCCCCATAGGTAGGGACAATAAAAAAAAATAAAGAATTTTTTTTTTTTGTTCCACTAATGTTGGGGTAAGAACTAGGGTTAGGGGTAGGGGTAGGGTTAGGGGTAGGGTTAGGAATGTGCACACGTATTCTGGTCCTCTGCGGATTTTTCCGCAGAGGATTTGATAAATCCGCAGTGCTAAACCGCTGCGGATTTATCGCAGATTTACCGCGGTTTTTCTGCGCATTTCACTGCGGTTTTACAACTGCGATTTTCTATTGGAGCAGTTGTAAAAGCGCTGCGGAATCCGCAGAAAGAAGTGACATGCTGCGGAATGTAAACCGCTGCGTTTCCGTGCAGTTTTTCCGCAGCATGTGTACAGCGATTTTTGTTTCCCATAGGTTTACATTGAACTGTAAACTCATGGGAAACTGCTGCGGATCCGCAGCGTTTTCCGCATCGTGTGCACATACCTTTAGAATTAGGCTATGTGCACACGGTGCGGATTTGGCTGTGGATCCGCAGCAGTGTTCCATCAGGTTTACAGTACCATGTAAACATATGGAAAACCAAATCCGCTGTGCCCATGGTGCAGAAAATACCACGCGGAAACGCTGCGTTGTATTTTCCGCAGCATGTCAATTCTTTGTGCGGATTCCGCAGCGTTTTACACCTGTTCCTCAATAGGAATCCGCAGGTGAAATCCGCACAAAAAACACTGGCAATCCGCGGTAAATCCGCAGGTAAAACGCAGTGCCTTTTACAAGCGGATTTTTCAAAAATGGTGCTGAAAAATCTCATACGAATCCGCAACGTTGGCACATAGCCTTAGGGTTAGGGTTGGAATTAGGTTTGTGGTTAGGGTTAGGGGTGTGTTGGGGTTAGGGTTGTGGTTAGGGGTGTGTTGGGGTTAGGGTTATGATTAGGGTTACGGCTACAGTTGGGATAAGGGTTAGGGGTGTGTTGGAGTTAGAATTGAGGGGTTTCCACTGTTTAGGCACATCAGGGGGTCTCCAAACGCAACATGGCGCCACCATTGATTCCAGCCAATCTTGTATTCAAAAGGTCAAATGGTGCTCCCTCACTTCCGAGCCCCGACGTGCGCCCAAACAGTGGTTTACCACCACATATGGGGTACCAGCATACCCAGGACAAACTGCGCAACAATTATTGGGGTCCAATTTCTCCTGTTACCCTTGAGAAAATAAAAAATTGCTTGCTAAAACATCATTTTTGAGGAAAGAAAAATGATTTTTTATTTTCACGGCTCTGCGTTGTAAACGTCTGTGAAGCCCTTGTGGGTTCAAAGTGCTCACCACATATCTAGATAAGTTCCTTGGGGGGTCTAGTTTCCAAAATGGGGTCACTTGTGGGGGGTTTCTACTGTTTAGGCACACCAGGGGCTCTGCAAACGCAACGTGACGCCCGCAGACCATTCCATCAAAGTCTGCATTTCAAAAGTCACTACTTCCCTTCTGAGCCCCGACGTGTGCCCAAACAGTGGTTTACCCCCACACATGGGGTATCAGCGTACTCAGGAGAAACTGGACAACAACTTTTGTGGTCCAATATCTCCTGTAACCCTTGGGGAAAATAAAAAATTCTGGGCTAAAATATTATTTTTGAGGAAAGAAAACGTATTTATTATTTTCACGGCTCTGCGTTATAAACTTCTGTGAAGCACTTGGGGGTTCAAAGTGCTCACCTCACATCTAGATAAGTTTCTTGGGGGGTCTAGTTTCCAAAATGGGGTCACTTGTGGGGGGTTTCTACTGTTTAGCCACATCAGGGGCTCTGCAAACGCAACGTGACGCCCACAGAGCATTCCATCAAAGTCTGCATTTCAAAACGTCACTACTTCACTTCCGAGCCCCAGCATGTGCCTAAACAGTGGTTTACCCCCACATATGGGGTATCAGCGTACTCAGGAGAAACAGGACAACAACTTTTGGGGTCAAATTTGTCCTGTTACCCTTGGGAAAATAAAAAATTGCGGGCTAAAAAATCATTTTTGAGAAAAGAATTATTTTTTTTTATTTTCATGGCTCTGCGTTATAAACTTCTGTGAAGCACTTGAGGGTTCAAAGTGCTCACCACACATCTAGATTAGTTCCTTTGGGGGTCTAGTTTCCAAAATGGGGTCATTTGTGGGGGATCTCCAATGTTTAGGCACACAGGGGCTCTCCAAACGCGACATGGTGTCCGCTAATGATTGGAGCTAATTTTCCATTTAAAAAGCCAAATGGCGTGCCTTCCCTTCTGAGCCCTGCCGTGCGCCCAAACAGTGGTTTACCCCCACATATGGGGTATCTGCGTACTCAGGATAAACTGGACAACAACATTTGTGGTCCAATTTCTCCTATTACCATTGGCAAAATAGGAAATTCCAGGCTAAAAAATCATTTTTGAGAAAAGAAAAATTATTTTTGATTTTCATGGCTCTGCATTATAAACTTCTGTGAAGCACCTGGGGGTTTAAAGTACTCAGTATGCATCTAGATATGTTCCTTGGGGGGTCTAGTTTCCAAAATGGGGTCACTTGTGGGGGAGCTCCAATGTTTAGGCACACAGGGGCTCTCCAAACGCGACATGGTGTCCGCTAACGATGGAGATAATTTTTCATTCAAAAAGTCAAATGGCGCTCCTTCCCTTCCGAGCCTTACCATGTGCCCAAACAGTGGTTTACCCCCTCATGTGAGGTATCGGTGTACTCAGGAGAAATTGCCCAACAAATTTTAGGATCCATTTTATCCTGTTGTCCATGTGAAAATGAAGAAATTGAGGCTAAAATAATTTTTTTGTGAAAAAAAAGTACTTTTTCATTTTTACGGATCAATTTGTGAAGCACCTGGGGGTTTAAAGGGCTCACTATGCATCTAGATAAGTTCATTGGGGCGTCTAGTTTCCAAAATGGGGTCACTTGTGGGGGAGCTCCAATGTTTAGGCACACAGGGTCTCTCCAAACGTGACATGGTGTCCGCTAAAGAGTGCAGCCAATTTTTCATTCAAAAAGTCAAATGGCGCTCCTTCCCTTCCAAGCCCTGCCGTGCGCCCAAACAGTGGTTTACCCCCACATATGCGGTATCAGCGTACTCAGGACAAATTGGACAACAACTTTCGTTGTTCAGTTTCTCCTTTTACCATTGGGAAAATAAAAAAAATTGTTGCTGAAAAATCATTTTTGTGACTAAAAAGTTAAATGTTCATTTTTTCCTTCCATGTTGCTTCTGCTGCTGTGAAGCACCTGAAGAGTTAATAAACTTCTTGAATGTGGTTTTGTGCACCTTGAGGGTTGCAGTTTTTAGAATGGTGTCACTTTTGGGTATTTTCAGCCATATAGACCCCTCAAACTGACTTCAAATGTGAGGTGGTCCCTCAAAAAAATGGTTTTGTAAATTTCGTTGTAAAAATGAGAAATCGCTGGTCAAATTTTAACCCTTATAACTTCCTAGCAAAAAAAAATTTTGTTTCCAAAATTGTGCTGATGTAAAGTATACATGTGCGAAATGTTATTTATTAACTATTTTGTGTCACAAAACGCTCTGGTTTAACAGAATAAAAATTCAAAATGTGAAAATTGCGAAATTTTCAAAATTTTCGCCAAATTTCCGTTTTTATCACAAATAAACACAGAATTTATTGACCTAAATTTACCACTAACACGAAGCCCAATATGTCACGAAAAAACAATCTCAGAACCGCTAGGATCCATTGAAGCGTTCCTGAGTTATTACCTCATAAAGGGACACTGGTCAGAATTGCAAAAAACGGCAAGGTCTTTAAGGTCAAAATAGGCTGGGTAATGAAGGGGTTAAATCACAGAGATATGTCACACAGAATACTTAATAAGTAATATTTCCCTCGTATACTTTTTTGGAAACAAATTTTTTTCTTGTTAGGAAGTTATAAGGGTTAAAAGTTGACCAGCGATTCTAATTTCTAAATTTCTATAACACTATTTTTTTTTTAGGGACCACATCACATTTGAAGTCACTTTGAGGGGTCTATATGACAGAAAATACCGTTCTAAAAACTGCACCACTCAAGGTGCTCAAAACCACATTCAAAAAGTTTATTAACCCTTCAGGTGCTTCACAGGAATTTTCGTAATGTTTAAAAAAAAAATGAACATTTAACTTTTTTCACAAAAAATTTACTTTAGATCCAATTTGTTTTATTTTACCAAGGGTAACAGGAAAAATTGGACCCCAAAAGTTGTCCAATTTGCCCTGAGTATGCTGATACCCCATATCTGGGGGTAAACCACTGTTTGAGTGCATGGCAGAGCTTGGAAGGAAAGGAGCACTGTTTGACTTTTTCAATGAAGAATTGGCTGGAATTGAGATCAGACGCCACGTCATGTTGGGAGAGCCCCTGATGTGCCTAAACAGTGGAAACCCCCCACAAGTGACACCATTGTGGAAAGTAGACCCCCCTAATGAACTTATCTAGATGTGTGGTGAGCACTTTGTACTCCCAAGTGCATCACAGAAGTTTATAATGTAGAGCCGTAAAAATAAAAAATCATATTTTTTTCACAAATATGATCTTTTTGCCCCCAATTTTTTATTTTCTCAAGAGTAACAAGAGAAATTGGACCCCAAAAATTGTGCAATTTGTCCTGAGTATGCTGATACACCACATGTGGGGATGAACCACCGTTTGGGCGCATGGCAGAGCTCGGAAGGGAAGGAACGCCGTTTTGTAATGCAGACTTAGATGTGATGCCAGCAGACCATTCTGTTATGTTTGTAGAGCCCCTGATGTACCTAAACAGTTGAAACCACAGACAAGTGACTCCATATTGGAAACTAGACCCCCCAAGGAACTTATCTAGATGGGTTGTGAGAACTTTGGACCCCCAAGTGTTTCACTGAAGTTTGTAACGCAGAGCCATCATTTTCTTTTCCCACAAAAATTATTTTTAGCCCCCAAATTTTTATTTTCTCCAGGGTAACAGGAGAAATTGGACTCTAAAAGTTGTTGTCCAATTTGTCCTGAGTATGCCGATAACCCATATGTGGGGGTAAACCACTGTTTGGGCGCACGGCAGAGCTCGGAAGAGAAGGAGCACTGTTTTACTTTTTCAACGCAGAATTGGCTGGAATTGAGATCGGATGCCAAGTCGCGTTTGGAGAGCCCCTGATGTGCCTAAACAGTGGAAACCCCCCAATTCCGTTTTGTCTCAGAGGGATCCTGTTGGTTCCTTAATGAAACCGTGTGCCTTCTTTTCCCGTAAGTTTTCGCCTGCTGAACGCAATTATGATGTCGGCAATCGGGAGTTGTTGGCTATGAAGTGGGCGTTTGAGGAGTGGCGACATTGGCTTGAGGGAGCTAAGCACCGTATTGTGGTCTTGACCGATCATAAGAATTTGATTTACCTCGAGTCTGCTAAACGGCTGAATCCTAGACAGGCTCGATGGTCCTTGTTTTTTTTTCCCGTTTTGATTTCGTGGTCTCGTACCTTCCGGGTTCTAAGAATATTAAGGCTGATGCCCTCTCTAGGAGTTTTTTGCCTGATTCTCCTGAGATCTTAGAGCCGGTCGGTATTCTGAAAGAGAGTTTTTAAAATGGTATCCCTTTTGGGGGTTTCCCAATATATAGGACCTCTAAAGTCACTTCAAAACCGGATAGGTCTCTAAAGAAATAAATTTTGTACATTTCCATGAAAAAATGAAAAATTACTGCTACATATTTAAACCTCCTAAAAATGCTAACAAAATAAAATAACATTTTACAAATGGTGCTGATGTAAAGCCGACATGTGGGAAATGTTATGTTTGCTATGGTATGACTATCTGAATTAAAGGGATAATGATTCAAAGTTTGAAAATTGCTAATTTGTTTACATTTTTGTCAAATTTCTGATATTTTTAATAAACAAAACATAACCTAAATTTACCATTTTCATAAAGTATAATTTGTCACGAAAAAAGAATCTCAAAATCACTGGAATTTGTTGAAGTATTCCAGAGTTATTACCACATAAAGTGAGACTGGTGAGTTTTTTTAAAATTTGGCTGTCACTAAGGGGTTAAAATACTTTATTCATAATGTGTGTGTGTATTTATAACCCTTCACTACAATTAGATTAATAATGGATAGGTGTCTTATTGACATCTCTCCATTATTAACCCCTTCATGACCTTGGGATTTCCCATTTTTCGGTGTTCGTTTTTCGCTCCCCTCATTCCCAGAGCCATAATTTTTTTATTTTTCCGTCAATATAGCCATGTGAGGGCTTTTTTTGTTGCGAGATGAGTTGTACTTTGGAACGACATCATTGGTTTTACCATGACGTGTACTAGAAAATGGAAAAGAAATTCCAAATGTGGTGAAATTGCAAAAAAAGTGCAATCCCATGCGTGTTTTTTGTTTGGCTTTCTTGCTAGGTTCACTAAATGCTAAAACTGACCTGCCATTATGATTCTCCAGGTCATTACGAGTTCATACACACCAAACATGTTATTTTGTATCTAAGTGGTGAAAAAAATTCCAAAACTTTGCTTAAAAAAAAAAAAAAATAAATAAAAAATTTTCCAATACCCGTAGCGTCTCAATTTTTCGTGATCTGGAGTCGGGTGAGGGCTTATTTTTTGCGCGCCGAGCTGACGTTTTTAATGATACCTCAACATGCGGACACCACTACGCCACCAACGTAAAGCTGAGGAACAACCAGCGCTGTGAACACGCCCTCCCGACCTGACCAGCCTGATTGACAGGCGAAAACGGCGACTTTGGTAAGTTATTTCTCAGCATAGGTGGGGAATCGGGGTACACTACATACACTATAGTAACACACAGCGCAGGCCCTATTTAACAGTATTTATATCTCAATCTCAAAAAACGGGGTGACAGGTTCCCTTTAAGATGGTGTCACTTTTGAGTATTTTCTGTGACATAGGCCCATCAAAGTCATTTCAAATATGGCGTGGTCCGTAAAACAAATTGGTTTTGTAAATATTGTTGGAAAAAAAATTGCTGATTAACGTTTAACCCTTCTAACAAAAACCATTATGTTTAAAAAATGATGTTGATGTAAACTAGACATGGGAAATCTTATTTATGAACTATTTTGTAAAATATAACTATGTGATTTAACGCTATACAAATCCAAAGTTTGAAAATTGCTAAATTTTCACATTTTTTGTAAAATTTTCATAAACGCAAATCATATAGACCAAAATGTTACCAATAACACATGAAGTACAATATGTCACAGAAAAACTCTCAGAATCAGTGGGATCCGTTGAAGTGTTCCAGAGTTATTACCACATAAAGTGACACTGGTCATAATTGTAATATTTGGCCTGGTCAGGAAGGTGAAAACAGGCTTGGGGGTGAAGGGGTTAAAGAAGAAAGAAGCTGACAAGCCAGAATTGCAGTTTTTTCGCATCAGACCTCCCCATTAAAAAAAAAAAACTGCTACATTTAACATTTCAAGTAAAGTGGATTTGATTTCATGAACACTCATACCACTGTGAGTTTAAAGATGTTGCTGAACTGTGCCCTTTTTATGTTTTTCTTTATAGGCTTCTATTGGAAACCTGAAAAAAATGGAAGAAATGCAGTTTCATTTGAAAGTTCAGAATCTAATGTTTTCTGCACCAAAAAAAGCATTCAAAGCACTGCTTCAGGTCTGCACCAAAAATGCAGCACAACCGCAAGAATCAGAGGAGATTGTTATTGCATATATTGGTGCAAACACCTGCAGATAAAGAGCAGCAGAAATAATGAAGCATTTACTCATCTCCTCATCATCATGCACAAAAAACAAGCCCTCGTACCAGTCCATCAATGACAAATAAACAGGTCTTAGAAAATAGCAGCACAAACAAGTTGTTATTTTTTTAAATTGGTGTTTAAAAACATTGTGATGTATTCAGTACTGAGTTGAAGCACTACGTGCAGAAATGCCCACCACTTACACACCTTGGTTGCCATCAATGAGACCATTAATGGCTGTCTGAGGAATGTTCTGCTAAGCTGAATGCATTTGGTCAAATAAATTATCAAAATCCTCTGCTGGCAGCTCTCTTTGTAATTGCTGTACACTGATGCATCCCACATGTGCAGGGCGCTGAGTTCAGGCCACTAAATGAGTGTGATCGACAATATTGAAATTGTTCAACACTTGTTTCCCGGCCTCTTTCCACCAAATGAGAAAGAGTAATGGGGACAGAATGATCACTATTAGATCACCATACAGTATCATGTTATCAGCAGCACGTCTACAGTTTACATCGGTGATGTGCTGCTGTGAACAATGATTTCTGTTCCGGCATAAACAATGCAATCACTCAATGAACAGGCAGCATTTTGCTTGTTTAGTATAATACACCCCATAATCCTCCATATATTATAATGTGCACACCACAGTCCTCCATATTGTAAAATGTACACCCCATAGTCCTCCATATAATATAATATGCCCCATAGTCCTCCATATAGTATAATACACTCCTCAGCCCTCCATATAGTATTATACACTTCCCATAGTCCTTCATATATTAAAATACACCGCTCAGTCCTCCACATAGTATAATACACTCCTCATAGTGCTCCATATAGTATAATGCACCGCCATAGTCATCCATGTAGTACAATTCACTTCCCATAGTATAATGCACCCCATAGTTCTTCATATAGTATAATGTATTTCCCATAGTCCTCGATACAGTATAATGCAGCCCACATATAGTATAATGCAGCCACCCCACAGAGCATAATGCAACCACCCCACAGAGTATAATGCAGCCCCGCCATACAATATAATGTAACCCCCATATAGTATAATGCAGCCACCCCACAGAGTATAATGTAACCCCCCATAGAATATAATGGATCCCCCTCATATAGTATAATGTAGCCCCCTCAGAGTATGATACAATCACCCCTCATAGAATATAAATATAATACAGCCCCCCATAGAATATAATGTAGCCCCGAATAGAAATATAATACAGCTCACCTCCCCATAGAATATAACGTAGCCCCAAAGAGTATGATGCAATCCTCCCTCATAAAATTTAATACAGCCCCCCACAGAATATAATGTAACCCCCATAGAATATAATACAGCCCACCTCCCCATAGTATATAATGTAGCCCCCTATAGAATATAATGCAGCCCCCCCATAGTATATAACACAGCCTCCCCCATATAATATAATGTACCCCCATAGTAAATAACACAGCCTACCCCATAGAATATAATGTATAATGTACCCCCATAGTATAGAACACAGCCACTTACAGTAGTATACAACACAGCCTCCCTCATAGAATATAATATACCCCAGTAGTATATAACACAGCCTCCCTCATAGAATATAATATACCCCAATAGTATATAACACAGCCACATAGTATATAACACAGCCTCCCCCATAGTAATGTGCCGCTAGCTGGGGGCCCCTGGTGGTGCGGGGGCCCTAGGCAGCTGCCAGCCCTGCCCTTAACTGTCGCCATTAACAGGTATATCAGCGGTCATTAAGGAGTTAAGCCACTTTGTTACCATTTTGGCAGTATGCTTCGGGTCATTATCCATTTGGACGACCCATTTCTGCCCAAGCTTTAACTTCCTGGCTGATGTCTTGAGATATTGCTTCAGTATTGCCACAATCTTCTTTTATCATGATGCCACCTATTTTGTAAAGTGCACCAGTCCCTCTTGCAGCAAATCAACCCCGCAACATGATGCTGCCACCCGCGTGTTTCACACTTGGGATGGTGTTCTTAGGGTATGTGCTCACATTACAGAAAGGTGTGTGGATTTTTCCTCACTGATTTTGGTAAATCTGCACTGCAGATTTACTGCAGAATTACCGCGGATTTACCCCGGTTTTTGTGCGGATTCCACATGCGGTTTTACACCTGCAGATTCCTGTTGAGGAGTAGGTATAAACCGCTGCAGAATCCGCACAAAGAATTGATATGCTGCGGAATAAACAACGCAGCGTTTCCGCGCGTTTTTTTTCCGCAGCATGTGCACTGCAGATTTTTGTTTTCCATAGGTTTACATGGTACTGTAAACTAATGGAAAACTGCTGTGAATCTGCAGCGGCCAATGAGCTGCGGATCCGCAACAAAATTGCTACAGATGGATCTGGATAAGTGGAAACTTGGGCTGAAAGGTGGCAGATGAGGTTTAACAATGATAAATGTAAGGTTATACACATGGGAAGAAGGAATCAATATCACCATTACACACTGAACGGGAAACCACTGGGTAAATCTGACAGGGAGGACTTGGGGATCCTAGTTAATGATAAACTTACCTGGAGCAGCCAGTGCCAGGCAGCAGCTGCCAAGGCAAACAGGATCATGGGGTGCATTAAAAGAGGTCTGGATACACATGATGAGAGCATTATACTGCCTCTGTACAAATCCCAAGTTAGACCGCACATGGAGTACTGTGTCCAGTTTTGGACACCGGTGCTCAGGAAGGATATAATGGAACTAGAGAGAGTACAAAGGAGGGCAACAAAATTAATAAAGGGGATGGGAGAACTACAATACCCAGATAGATTAGCGAAATTAGGATTATTTAGTCTAGAAAAAAGATGACTGAGGGGCGATCTAATAACCATGTATAAGTATATAAGGGGACAATACAAATATCTCGCTGAGGATCTGTTTATACCAAGGAAGGTGACGGGCACAAGGGGGCATTCTTTGCATCTGGAGGAGAGAAGGTTTTTCCACCAACATAGAAGAGGATTCTTTACTGTTAGGGCAGTGAGAATCTGGAATTGGTTGCCTGAGGAGGTGGTGATGGCGAACTCAGTCGAGGGGTTCAAGAGAGGCCTGGATGTCTTCCTGGAGCAGAACAATATTGTATCATACAATTATTAGGTTCTGTAGAAGGACGTAGATCTGGGGATTTATTATGATGGAATATAGGCTGAACTGGATGGACAAATGTCTTTTTTCGGCCTTACTAACAATGTTACTATGTTACTATGTTTTGGAGTAATGGCTTCTTCCTAGAAGAGTGGCCTTTCAGCTCATGTTGAAACAGTACTCATTTCACTGTGACACAATCTTACCAGTTTCCAACATCATCTTCACAAGGTCTTTTGCTTTTGTCTTTGGGATGATATGCACATGTCGGACCAAAAAACGTTCATCTCTGGGACACAGAACCCGTCTCCTTCCTGAGCGGTATGATGGCTGGACATTCCCAACTTATTTGTTCTTGCATATAATTGTTTGTACAGATGAACAAGGCATCTTCGAGAATCTTGAAATTGTACCCAGGGATAAGCCATAATTGCGCAAGTCCACAATGCTCTTCCTGATATCTTGGCTGATTTCTTTAGACTTTCCCGTGATGCTACATAAAGAAGCAGTGTGTTCCAGGTGTGCATTAAAATACATCCACAGGTGTCTCTAACTCAGATGTTACCAAAAAATCAGAAGAGTCCAAACACATGACACCATCATATGGGCAATCCAGGATGGTTTAGTCTTCTCGGTGTATGTAAACTTTTGACTTTGCAGTAAGTAATACAAATGCCTTAAAACATTCTCTCTCTCATTATTCTGGTATTTGGTAAATATTAATTATGGTAATCCTGATTGGCCTAAAACGGGAAAGGTTTATTCTGATTTCATTCATGGAGAGGTTTGGCGTGCACTCTTAAATATGAGGTGCTGGTGCAACGGGCGGAATGACCCCAAACCAATGTAGTCAAAATTCACTGCACACTGGTTCAAGTGATGCAAAAACAGCTCATTTTATATGAATCCGTGAAATAGGGAAGAAGCAAGGTACAGAAAACTAATAGTATTACAAGGTCACTACACAGTGTGCAGAATTATTAGGCAAGTTGTATTTTGATCACATGATACTTTTTATACATGTTGTCCTACTCCAAGCTGTTCAGGCTTGAGAGCCAACTACCAATTAAGTAAATCAGGTGATGTGCATCTCTGTAATGAGGAGGGGTGTTGTCTAATGACATCAAAATATAAAGTGTGCTTAATTATTAGGCAACTTCTTTTCCTTTGGCAAAATGGGTCAGAAGAGAGATTTGACGGGCTCTGAAAAGTCCAAAATTGTGAGATGTCTTGCAGAGGGATGCAGCAGTCTTGAAATTGCCAAACTTTTGAAGCGTGATCTCAGAACAATCAAGCGCTTCATGGCAAATAGCCAACAGGGAAGCGTGTTGGTCAAAAAAGGTGCAAAATAACTGCCCATGAATAGAGGAAAATCAAGCATGAAGCTGCCAAGATGCCATTTGCCACCAGTTTTGCCATATTTCAGAGCTGCAATGTTACTGGAATAACAAAAGCACAAGGTGTGCGATACTCAGGGACATGGTCAAGGTAAGGAAGGCTGAAAAACGACCACCATTGAACAAGAAACATAAGATAAAACGTCAAGACTGGGCCAAGAAATATCTTAAGACTGACTTTTGAAAGGTTTTATGGACTGATGAAATGAGAGTGACTCTTGATGGGTCAGAGGCTGGATCAGTAAAGGGCAGAGAGCTCCATTCCGACTCAGAAGCCAGCAAGGTTGAGGTGGGGTACTGGTATGGGCTGGTATCATCAAAGATGAACTTGTGGGAACTTTTCGGGTTGAGGATGGATTGAAGCTCAACTCCCAGACCTACTGCCAGTTTCTGGAAGACAACTTCTTCAAGCAATGGTACAGGAAGAAGTCGGTACCGTTCAAGAAAGTCTTAGTTACTCACCGGTTAACGGTGTTTTTCGGAGTCCATGACAGCACCACAGAGAGAGGGGATCCGCCCTTCAGGAACAGGAAACCTACGGATACATAAGGGCGGCACCTCTCCCACGCATCAGTTGGTTTACAGAG
This sequence comes from Ranitomeya imitator, assembly GCF_032444005.1. Taxonomy (NCBI): domain Eukaryota; kingdom Metazoa; phylum Chordata; class Amphibia; order Anura; family Dendrobatidae; genus Ranitomeya; species Ranitomeya imitator. The sequence continues at coordinate 995,789,113 of NC_091282.1, forward strand.
CACAATAGGACCACCAACGTTAATAGCATACTTAATAAACAACGATACAACTACTAACTATTCACTACCCGTGAATTATATAAACAAAGGAAGAGGTGTACACCCAGAACTTAAGAAGACGGGAGGGTATGTACGGGTACTGTCATGGACTCCAAAAAACACTGTTAACCGGTGAGTAACTAAGACTTTATCGGTTGTCCATGACAGCACCACAGAGAGAATTACCGAGAGTAACTGTTTTAGGGCGGGACTACGGCTTGCAGCACCCTTACACCGAAAGAGAGGTCAGAAGAGGCACCCAAGTTTAATCTATAGTGGTTATAGAAAGTGTTTGGAGAAGACCAAGTAGCAGCCTTACAAATTTGGTCGATCAACACCTCCAACCTTTCCGCCCACGAGGCCGCCATAGCTCTAGTGGAATGCGCTTTTAGACCTTCAGGTGCCGGCTTGACCTTTGAGATGTATGCCAGCAAAATAGCCTCCCTGATCCATCTAGCTAATGTAGACTTCGATGCTCTATGACCTTTCCTGCTACCCTGATAGGACACGAATAGGGCGTTATCTATCTTCCAAGGATCAGTCACTGCTAGATATTCCAGGATACATCTTAAGTGTGTAGTTTCCTTTCCTTATCATTAGGATTAGGGAGGAAAGATGGAAGAAATATCTCCTGTGTTCTGTGGAATCTGGACACTACCTTAGGAAGATATGCTGGGTCAGGGGACAGTATCACTCCATTATCCCTAAGGTGCATGTAAGGGGGAACCCCGGACAACACCTGGATGTCGCCTATCCTACGCGCTGACGTTAGAGTCACCAGGAAAGCTACTTTAAGAGATTTTTAATAGAGGCTGAAGAAATTGGCTCAAATGGGGCCTCTGTCATGGCTGAGAGGACTAGGTTTAGGTCCCTATCTTTTAACAGTGCCCGCTCAAAATCCACGCTGTCAGATGAAGGCCAACCGCCTGAGGATGGAAGACTGGGCCCTGGGATAGGAGATCCGAGATGTCTGGTAAGACCCATGGGTCAGATATTGACATAGTCCTGAGGGATGAAAACCACGTCCTTCTGGGCCAGAAGGGGGCAATTACTATAACTGTGGCCTTGTCCTTCTTGATTTTCCTCACCACCAGAGGAAGTGGAGACAGGGGAGGAAAGGCGTAAGCTAGCCTGAAGTTCCAGTCTATGAGGAGGGCGTCTACTGACAGAGGATTTTCTCTGGGGTTCAGAGAGCAGAATTGTGTCACTTTTCTGTTTCCCTTTGTGGCGAACAGATCTACCTTCGGATGACCCCACCTTTCCACAATGAGGTTGAAGATGGAGCCGTTTAGGGACCATTCTCCCTGCCTCAATGTGTTGCGGCTTAAGTAATCCGCCATAGTATTTTCTGCTCCTCTTATGTGAAGAGCCGTCAATGAGAGAAGATGTTGCTCTGCTAGCTTGAACAGACGATCTGCTACGTTCATTAGGGATTTGGAACGGGTTCCGCCTTGGTGATTTATATATGCCACGGTGACCCGATTGTTGGAGAATATCCGCATGTGGTGGCCCTGTAGATAGACAAGGAGTGTTTTAACTGCCTGTTCCACTGCCGTTAACCCTAGAATGCGTGACCATAGAAATCTACACTATTACGTACCTGGGGCCTTTGAGGCCTGTTTTCAAATAACATGGAATAACTCAAAAAACATTTTTTTTCAAAGTTATTTGAAAGTAAGCATGCATTCCCACTAGCTCTGGGGTCCGCCTGGACGGGATTTCGTAGTGGATCTGACCTCCTGGTGACCCCGGCTAAGGCTGGTAGAACGCGTACCTGGGGCCTCGCAGGCCTGTCAGGTTACTTTTTTATTATTTTCTGTAAAACTACTTTAGTTACAATTTTGAAACTCTAGGTATTCCTCAGCTATATAGTTGTTAGTAATTTCCAGTTGTTCGTATATTTTTATGTTATAGGCATTTCGTATAGCAACGCTTTTTTTGTGACTACCCCATATTCACGTACCTGGGGCCTTTTAGGCCTGTGTGCAAATAACATGGAATAACTCAAATAAAAATACTTTTCAAAGTTTATTTTAAATTTGCAAAGTAAGGATGCATTCCCACTAGCGCTGGGGTCTACCAGGAGGGGATCCGTAATGGATCTGACCTCCTGGTGACCTCAGCTAAGGCTGGTGGAATCCCGGCATTCCATCAGCCTTAGCTGGAGTTACCAGGAGGTCAGATCCATTATGGATCCCATTCTGGTGAACCCCAGCGCTACTTGGAACATAGCCTAAGATGTGTATAATTCCCAAAAAAAATTATGTACATAAAACAACAAAAATGTAACTAAACGGGCACGCCCAATATATTCACTCAGTACAATTTTTTATGATGGATACATTTTTTCTTATAAAAAGTTTTTACATAAAGTCTGTAGCAAACATGGTGCAGGAATATTTATTTTCCACTTTACATATTCCCCCGACAATTCTTGCATATTATTTTTTCTTCAGAATGTTCCCTGCATACATTTTGTCCGCAAGTAGAACAGAAACGCTCCGATTTTCTTTCTTTCTTTGCTGGACAAATATAGCAGCGCTTTCTTTTTTTTTCTCTTTGCTCTGGCTGTTCCTGAAAGCATATTCCACATCGGATCATTGCCTCTGTAATTTGCCTTGATAAGCATTTTGTGCTGCTTCTCTCTAGCATAGTAGGCATCAAAAGTTCATAACAAAGTTCTGTCAAAAATATACGTCTATTGTCCTTCCTGTTGGCATGGAATTCTGGATTAGTTTGACAATAAACAATATAGCTATTGAGGGCTGACACATCAAGGATATTGGAAAAAAGGGCAACAGGCCAACGTTTAGTCTGCCTTTTACACAAATATTCAGTAATCATTTTGTCCATCTTGTCGACACCTCCTTTTGTCTTATTATAATGAAGTATAATTTCAGGTTTTTGTTTCCTGTCATTGGTGTCAATACTTTCATCATGATGCATTGTGCTCAGTAATATCACAGATTTTTCTTTCTTGGCTTTATAGGACACCATTGTTGCCTCATTGCAGAAACCGAATACACTCTCGTAGATTGGTCGCTGTGCATTGTGCTTCATTATTGGTGGAATTTCGCGACAGTTTGGTCTCATTGTACCAACAAGTGTTAGTTGTTTCTGAAGCAAAAAATTGTCCAGTTCTAAATTAGTAAAATAATTATCCATAGTGATATTTTTTCCAGAATGGAAAATTGGTAAAGCTAGTGTTTTCACTATGTTGGAACATAGATCTTTCTGGACTGGAGCGTCAGCTTCTTTTCCACAGTAAATCATGCCATTCATCCCATAATAAGTTGCTGAATCGCACATCCAGAAAATTTTTATGCCGTATTTAGCTGGCTTACTGGGCATATATTGGATAAATTTGCAACGTCCCCTAAAGGCAAGAAGTTGTTCGTCCACTGTCACATATTCGCTAGAATTGTAAAGTTTGTAACAGTTCTTGATAAAAAGATTCCATATATAGCTAATAGGCGCTAATTTATCGGTTGCCAACCTCACAGGCCGAGTTCTCTTTTCATCAAAACGAATGCATCTCTGAATAGCCTCAAATCTATCTACGGACATAGTGGCTTTGTAATGTGGATCTGCAAATGGGTTCAGAAATAACTCTCTGATTGGCACATCATATGATTTAGTCGACCCTGCCAGAAGAGTAAGGCCAATATAGGCATATAGTTCCTCTTTAGTTAAATTTTTCCAAGTTTTTTTTTTCCGAAGCAATACGTTTACGTTCCACATTCGTACACAAAACTACCTCATCTGCAATATCATCTGAAACAAATTTACTGAAAACATCTTTTTTGGACATGAATTGGGAAATTCCGACAGCTCCTTGAGGAACTCTAATAATGTTATGTGATGGGGTGCGTGCATGAGCCACAGCAGTACTGTTCCAAAAAACATTTGTTTTAGATGTTCTACTTGCACATTCTGCTGGATCCATTACTTCTTCATCATCTGAGGAATCGCTGGACGATGAAGTTGATACATTAGCTGGTGGAATATACTCTTCATCCGACAAAGAAATGTCATTGTCTTCATCACTATTGAAAATAATCGCCTCAATTTCTTGGACAGTCAATCCCCTTGATGTAGACTGTGCCATTGTAATCTTAGATGTGAGTAAACTAAAATGAAAAGTAAAAAATAAAGATTACAATCAGGCTTGTGCACTATACACTGTGTGTGCTAAGACTTTGTTAGTGTTTGTGTGCTTAGGGTAAAGTACAGCCCCCCTACTCTTACCTTCAACAGATCACTTTCTTGTAAGTGCAGTAGAAGCCTCTGGTTTTGGAGCTCAGAAAGGTTCTTTGTTACAGACCAAAGAAAGCTGACTTCTTCCTCCAAAGTCTCTCCAGCAACTAGGATTTAGGACTAAAGGACCTGTACTGACATCATAATCACGTTACTTTGTGAGGGGAAACTCCCTTCCAGGATCACATTACCATGTCAGGCAGAATCCACACTCTTCCCAGCAACAGCCATCGACCAATAGTCATAAAGACTGAGTCATAAGTTCTTCCCCAACAACAGTACAGACAAAAAGACTGAGGAGTACATGTAAACCAAAGCAGGCCTCAAAGGCCCCAGGTACGTGAATCTGGGGTAGTCACAAAAAAAGCGTTGCTATACGAGATGCCTATAACATAAAAATATATGAACAACTGGATATTACTAACAACTATATACCTGAGGATTACCTAGAGTTTCAAAATTCTAACTAATGTAGTTTTACAGATAATAGAAACAAGTAACCTAGCAGGCCTGCGAGGCCCCAAGTACGCGTTCTAGGGTTCATTCCTTCAGGTTGGAGGACATTTCCATCTGACGCTGATCCCAAAGCCCCTGGACCAATATTTCACCCAAGTGAGCCCTCCAACCAGAACGGCTGGCGTCTGAGGTGACTATACGAATTGCATTATATTCCCAGGGAACCCCTGTGGATAGGTTCTCTAGGTTTAGCCACCATTCGAGGGATACAATAGTGTTTTGGGACAAAGTCAGCTGGCTCTCTAGACGACCCACTAACCTTTTTTGTTGTGACAGCACCTCGCCCTGAAGTATTCTTGTATGATACTGGGCCCATCGGACCGCTGGAATGCAGGACGAGAGAGAGCCTAACAGAGACATCGCTTTCCTAAGGGACATGGTGGGGTTTTTAGAGGCATTCAGCACCTGAAGGTGCAGGCGATCAATTTTTTTGTGAGGTAAACGGCATTCCTGAACCTGGGAAACCAAGGTCAGGCCTAAAAATCGCTGCACCGTCATGGGCTGTAACCATGATTTTTTTTACATTTAGCAACCACCCCAGACGCTCCAGGGCAGACATTACTTTATGTAATTGTTCTAGACAGTGATCCGCCGTTACACCAACGATAAGGAGATCGTCCAGGTAGGGGATTATCAGAATGTCAGACTCATGTAGGTGGGCTATAACTTCAGCCATTACCTTAGTAAACACTTGAGGGGGCGACCGATATACCAAAAGGGAGGGCCTTATACTGGAAATGACTGACCACCCCATCCAACCGGACCGCCACCCTCAGGAATCGTTGGTGTCCTGCATAAATGGGGATATGGTAATAGGCATCCTTTAAATCCAACACTGCCATAAAGCAGTTTTTAAACAGTAGCTTTTTGCGGTGTTAACAGTCCATTTTAAACGATTGTAAGGTCAGAAAATTGTTGAGAGCCCTAAGGTTGATAATAGTTCTGAAGGAGCTGTCTGGTTTACAAATCAGGAATAGAGGAGAGTAGAACCCTCTACCCCGTTCTCCATCCGGAACCTCCGATAGGACATTCTTATTAAACAGGTCGTGAACTTCCATTTCCAGGGCCACCTGTTCTACTGGAGAGGACCTGAGTGGGGTAACTCTGTAAATATATTATGAGGGATAGGCCTCTTTTCCACTTGCGAGAAAAACGGACGAGTGCAATCCGATTGCACTCGGACCAATGTTATTCAATACGTGACATTCCATTTGTGATTTTTTTTCTCAGCTGAAATCGGACTGAGAAAAAAAAAATCGCAGCATGCTGCGATTTGCTGCGCATCTCGGACGAGACTCGCCAATGCAAGTCAATGGGTGCGAGAAAAAAAACACATGGAATACGAACCATCCGTATTCCATCCGTTTTTTTTACGGATACCTTACCATTCTGTGGCATAGAACACTGTAAATAGTCCTGTAAACAACTGTATAAAAATAGTTGCAGAGAAAAAAAAAAGGATTGCATACGGATGTCATACGGATGTAAAACGGATGGTGTGATTAAAAAATTGCATTGAACTCGCATAACAAACGCATACTTTTCATCCCTTTTTTTCGGTCCAGATTACGGACCATTTTTTTTTCTCTCAAGTGGAAAAGAGGCCATAGAGGAGAACTCTAGCCGCAGACCCGTAGCTATTATTCCCAAAATCCAATCGCTACGGGAAATTTTGGACCAGGCCGGGTAGAAGGCAGATAGTCTACCTCCCACCGGGGCAACCAGTCATTGGGGTGGTTTTTTGATCTCACGGGATGGTTCCTGACGTCCCCCACCTCCAAACATAAATCCAGTACCTTTTTTCTTTTTTTTCTTCCCATCTGCTCTGGTCCCTAGCTGGTCTTCTGTGAAAGAACCTTTTCCCTGTGAAGGGACGCCTATAAGAAGTAGTCGGTAGACTGGGAAATTTCTTTTTCTCGTCTCCGGCTTTCTCCAGCAGTTTGTCTAGGACTGGACCAAACAGGTATTCTCCTTCGCACGGAATAGAACACAGACGGGATCTGGATTGAAAGTCACCTGGCGAACATTTCAGCCATAGAGCCCTGCGTGCCACATTTGATAATCCTGCCGCTCTAGCCGCCATCCTTGCAGAATCTGCAGATGCGTCCGCGAGAAAAGCAGCGGTATTCTGAATTGTTGGCAGGAATTTTAACATGGATTCTCTGGAGACTCCATCTTCCAATTTAGACCCTAGTTGATCCAGCCAGACCATCATTGATCTGGCTGCGCATGTCGCAGCTACTGCAGGTCTTAGGGCACCTGCCGACATCTCCCAAGTCCCTTTAAGAAACGAGTCTGCTTTCTTATCAAGAGGATCTTTTAAAGAAAGCCATGTCATCAAAGGGAATAGAGGATTTTTTAGACGCCTTAGCCACCGCTGCGTCCAATTTTGGTGCCTTATCCCACGTGTTCACCAAGGGGTCATCAAAGGGATATCTCCGTTTAAAGGCCGGTGGAAAGGAGCCCTTTTTCTCTGGCTTTTTTCATTCACCTTTTGATAAGGTTCTGAACCTTGTCATTAAGCGGAAATAATTTACGCTTTTTTGGGTCTAGACCGCCAAACATTAGGTCTTGCGCTGAAAGCTCTGGCCTTTCGTCAGCCACCCCCATGGTGGATCTAACTGATTTAATCAGCTTGTCCATCTGGTCCAGCGGGAAGCAGAATCGATTAGAATCCTCTTCTGAAGAGGAGGCCGAGGGGACGGAGGTTTCTGAATCATTTTCCTTTCTAGGGCCAGTGGATAAATATGAATCTGAGGCGCTGGGCTCCCTTCTTCTCTTGGAAGGCTCCCCTCGGGACAAGGATTTTAGGGAATCTTTTACTTCTTTCCTGATAATCTCTCTAAAGGTACCTTCACACATAACGATTTTGTTAACGATATCGTTGCAACGTCACACTTTTTGTGACGTAGCAACGATCCCGCTAACGATCTCGTTATGT